>NC_135502.1:26980167-27280167 GCF_052857255.1 Amblyomma americanum | reverse complement strand
GCTAGTTGCCATGTCAAACCATGGCAAACCATGCCAGACCAGTGACAAATCCAGAATGGTGGCTTTCGCTTCATGGCGTTGATACCTAACAGCAGCATTTAAAGTGGTTTTGTTCAGAAACTTGGTTGCGGACATACATTAGCTTTGCACAGAAGGTTGACAGTTACTTATAACTGTTCTTATTCTTAAACAGGTCGTCGAATTTTTTAGTTTGTAAAACCCGTTGAAAACTGTAAATGTGAATTCTTTGCTGTTATTAGTTGACAAAATGAATTGCTGCATGCTACGGCAAAGTGAGCTCTGTTGAACCCGGTATGCATCAGCCAGCTCAGATAAAGTGCTCATTGAGGCCCTGTGCACATCTTTCAGAGTGTGCCAACACACCTGCGGCAGCGGTCAAGCCCTGAAACTTTGCTGTGCACACTTGAGGGCCCCCTAGGTCCGGTCGAGGAGCCCCCCGTGGGTCCCAGCCTTGACTTGGGCCTCATGCCTTCCTCCTCGTGTACGGACGATCCCCCAGTGACCCCTGTTCGAGTGAGCAGCTGTCTTCCACTCCTCTCTCCACTTCACTTTATTGCTTTCTTCTGTTGTAGCCACGTACACAGCGGAGAAGTGTTCTCCGCATATTCTGGAAGTTGTGTTTTAACGTTATTGGAGAGCATAAGAAAAGCCTTATTTATATGATTGTACGTCTTTATCTTGATGTGTAATTATTTTCAAGAAGCAGGTGGAAACTTATTCCTGACATTTTGTTGTATATGTTTTCAGTTTACCTTATGTACCCGAATATAACACGACGATAATTTTAATGCACTGGTCGACTTTGTGGGCACAAAACATGGAAAAAAGAAAAAGTACACGATTCTAATGCTTTTGTGGCCATGAAGCAGGTTAAAAAGTACACAAATGTAACGAGAGTAACAAGGCCACAGTTCAAGGCTGCGGAGCAAGGCCTTTGCCCTTTAGTGGGTGTAGTCAAGCTGATGATGATGAGGATGACATGGGAAGTTGGGCCGCAGCTTATGAACAGAAGTGTTGTATTTATTCGCATAACGAATGCACTTTTTTCCCCAAGAAAATCTCTGAAAATTTCGTTACGTTGAGTAAAATATTCGAAAAACAGTTGAAGTGGTAGAAATGGGACAAAAGTAGACTGATGGAATAAACACTGATCTGCAAATACTTCATCTTCAAAGTGAAACAAAACGGACTCTTGGCACAGCTTCCGTACTACAGCATAGTCGACTTGAAATGCCACCCCCAGTGATATGCCTCATATGGCGATAAGTATGGAGCATCATCAGCCCACCAAAGCCATCGCTTCACTGCCGCCAAAATGGCGGCAATTGTGCCGACACGCTGCACCCACTATAGGAATGCCGGCAAACTAGGAGTCCTAAAACCGCTTGTATAAATTGGCTAGCAGCCCATAATGCTGTCTAGAGAGAGCAACTACAGTTCACTTCAGCCCAACTATCAGTGCTGAGATCAAAGCCCCACTGCAGCAAGTTTCTACATTAATATGGCAGACCGAACTTAGAAACCCTTTGCGACTGGCCGTGGTTTTTTTTGGCTCTCAGATTCGTCGTGGAACATTTTTACTGACGTTTTGTTCTGTTAGGTCAGATGTAGGCTTGTATAAGGTTGTCATTTGATATTATACGCTTTATATTATGGCATAGTTATTTCGGCATTCAAGAAAGGGTGCCTCTTAGCATTCGCTACCATCAGCAGCAAACTGTGTGCAAAAAAAAAATGGGGTGCGTTCATTCTGCGAGTGAAATGAAAGTTGCACTTTTTAACAGCCAAAGTAGTGCGTTCATTCCTCATGTAAATACAATAGTACCTTGAAGAAGGGCTTTTCCGTGCCCCATCTTCATGGGAAGGCGAGGCTTCATTTGAGCCTTAAAAGAAGTGTGCTGCAGTGGCTACCACTCTTACCATACAAAGGTTTCATGCCCCCCTTCTTTTTCAAGAAAGCCGATTCTCGGATAAGGCCAATAAGAAAGGAGTTCTGCCATGTTGTCACCAGATCAACTTTGCACTTTACAGGCCTCGAGAAAATGAAACTTCTTCCGGTGACTTGACCGCATGACGGGTATGCATCCTGAGAGTTGGTAATCATTCTCAGCAACATCTAAGTGCGGGGCTGTCGGAAAAGGGTGCAGCAGCACATGACTTCGATGTTGCCGAAGAGTATGTCAGATGCCACTACCAAGGAAATGGCTAGAGCACCCTTTTATATGCAGTAGCAGGGCCATGCTTTTGTGCGCATGAAGCTTGTGTGCACTGATGTCCGACATCAGCAGTGCTTCGTACGTTGAGGGTGTCTGCCAAACTTTAATAGAACAAAATTAACGGCCTTACCCCTCAAATGTTCTGTTGCACTTTCTTCGGGATGAAGCGTTGAATTTGCACCAACATCGGAAATAGGTATATATAGGCACTAACACCTCAAACAGGTGTTTAGACACTATAAAAACATTATTAAACATATTGTCAACACACATCTCATGCTCATATTAAAAATGGCATGACTACGATGCATTGAAAAAAATAGCGTTTGCCTGAAATCCAGTCTCTAGTCATCAGTATCGTCAGCTCACGGTGTCTGCTAGTGCGCACTGCATGATGGGATTGCACTGTGCGCCTCTGTTAGTCTCCGATCGGTGCAGTGCTACTCACTTGTGTTGTGCTTGTCCCGTTCGAACATGCAGCACTGCATAAGTGTGCAGAAAACTCCGCTCATGCCAACGGCCGAAGACAGCATTAGTTTATGAACACTACTGCATGTAGGTGATTTGTGCTAAATGAAGCTTACTGCTTTGTTTTCAGGACCCTAGTGAGATTTTGGAGGGATGGCGTGGCGACGATGTGGCTGAGGATGCTGACAACACATCGGAAGAGGCAAGCATCAGCCTTTGTGACACTCCTTGTATTAGTGGGTGGCAGCTGTATGTGGAAGAAGTTCGCAGCAGGAAAGGCTGCAAATGAGGGCTTTGCACATTGTTCCAGTTATGTGCAGTGTATCAAAAATGCGTCCATGTTTTCTCCTTTTTTGGGGGAGAAAGGGTGCACCCAGTTTACTGCATAGCGCTTCCACCATTTTCTGGTGATCTTTTTCAACTAGCAACAGCTTTCTAAGAGCAAGGAATATCTTTGAATGAAAGGTGGCATTTATGAAGCAGTTTTAATTTGCTTGTTGCAGTAGTAACTGAACAACATTTTGAAAAGACGTAGAACATCAAGCGAGCAACACTAGCAAGCCTGTATTTGGATTCTTTAGTGTCCCCTGGTACCGTATAAATGTGCGTAAGGGCCGCACTTCTTTTTTTCCAGATTCGAGGGCCAATTTTCGGGATGTGGTTCATACCAATGTCCAATGTTAGAAAAAGTTTTTTTGTAAGTAGGGGTGTGCGAATATTGAAATTTCGAATATGAATCGAAGAAAAAATGGCTTCGAATATCGAATATCTGGTCAGCACAAAAAATAAATTCAGAAAAGATAAGCAAGCAAACATTGTTGCTGATATTTTTTTTTCCAAAACGGTGTATGGCCTTTGCAACTGAAATAAACAAAACCAGACTGTCTGAGCACCATATAAAAAACAAACATGATATGCGCAGAAATGTATACTACTAAACGGTATCCAACCTGTGATGTGGTCAGGCAAAATGAAATCCATAACATGACAAGACTGGAAACAAAAATAACATGACGGCTAGTAAAACCTCATTAATTCGGAGTTCAAAGAACCGACAGAAATGCTCTGGTTATTCGAAGGTCGATTTATAAAATGCCCCGCGGCCCCGAAAAAAATGCAGTAGTCTTAAGAGATGGCTCTTTCGTGCAAACACCTGTAATCCCGTGATGAGCACCGAGTTTCGGCTTGCTGGAAGACATCGCGAACGTAAGCGAGATGAGAACGCACATTGACGCAGGAATGGCGAGGCTACTTCTAAAAAGGAAAAAAAAAAATGGCCAGCGACGTGTCAGTCAGTGTCTGAAAGTGGCAAGATGCTGAGATTGGACTACTGGTGAATGCGCGGGCCGACAGTTGCCATTGCCACGGGCGAGTGGCGAAGCTCAGAAACCAAAACTAACGCGGCCAGGTTATTTTTTTTGGCCTAGTGACAGGGGCCCTCCGAACGTAGTCACGCCTGCCGTTACACCCACTTAAGAGGTGCATGGGTTACAGTGCACCATGCAATAGGCGGGATTTTTACAGGATCGCTTGCCCTGTTGTGACACCTTGACTCGCCCCATTGGGAGCCTCACGTGAAATTCTGCAAGTAGGCTTTCCCACATAGCGTTGTTGACCAAGACAAGATGGCGGTGGTCACGCTCAGAGAGTTGAGGTGACAGAACGAATGCCATGGGTGTGGGCATTAATTAGATAACATATTAGGGAAGGATAAAAAAATAAACGCGCTTTCGCGTTGCAATTGTTAGAAGCGGGTCGACCCCCATCTTGTTCGCAGCACGTGTGGTATGTGGGAAAGCCCACTTGCGGAATTGCGCACAAGGTCAAGCCTAGCGGCATCGGAATGCGATCGGTCCACGCGATAAACGATGGAGAAGAAAGTGAACAGTGCCTTTATATTTTTCTCTTGGAACTTTAAACTCTATATTCAGATAATTTGCCCAGATATTGCGCTTTTTCCACAATCAAATTTACAAAAGTCGGCACGGTATACGATCGCTGCTGAGTATTCAGGAATTTTCGAATATTCAGAAATTCACGAACATCATTTCTCGAATACGAATGTGAACCGAATATGAAACATATTCGATTCGTATTCGAAATTACGAAAATTCGCACACCCCTATTTGTAATTAAAAACACACCAATCAGGGAATGAGCGCCATATATTCTACGTTCAATCGCTGGTGCTGTGCTATGGTGCATGCTCATTCCACAAGAAGTCGCGCTGCATGTCTGTTGTCATTGTGTAGCTGTTGTTGTGCTCTTCCGTCACATAACAGAGCAGCTCTTCTTCCATTTCGGGAAACTTGCACTGCTTACCTTGGAAAGTGCACTTTTTGCCACTTGTGTTCCTCAGTGCAATCTTTTGGTTACACCATCGTCGGACGCACTTCTCGGCCACGTCGAATTTCCTGCCTGTTGCACGTTTTCCGTGTTCGAGAGCAAACTCCCAGCCATGTACACTAGCCGACGGGTAATTTGGACTACAATAATTCGAACTTGTAGGATATTTCGGACCTCGATGAAGCATCGTCAGTCACACCATAAAAGCGCATACATATTCGCGATGCATATTTTGGACTTCAAAAGTCCGAAAGTTCAATTTTTCGGACTAATTTGAGTCACCTGCAGGCCGTAATCGGCCATCTTATCCGGTGCAAAAGGCACCATCTTGGATTGAGGTTGATTTACGCTGCAGTTGGATTGGCTTGATATACTTTCGGTGCTCATTTTTGCCACTAGAGATCCCTGCGATCTCTGACACTTCGAGGTGGCAGTCGGATTCTCATTGCCGTCAGCTTGCTTTTTGTCGTCGACGTCGCGGTTGCGGGCAGTTATCGCTTGTCCCATACGTTGAAAATTGGTTGTTGGGGGAAGGAAATTGCATAGTTTTTATCTCGCGTTTCGGCGGACACCTGCACCGCGCATTAAGGGAAGGGATAAAGGAGGGACTGAGAGAAGAAAGAGGTGCCGTAATGGAGGGCTCTGGAATAATTTCGACCACCTGGGGATCTTTAACATGCACTGACATCGCACAGCACACGGGCGCCTTTGCGTTTCGCCTCCATCGAAACGCGGCCGCCACGGTCGGGTTTGAACACGGGTAGTCCGAATCACTAGCCGAGCGCGCTAACCACTGAGCAATTGCGGCGGGTCTCATACTTTTGTCACTTCGGTTTCTCTGACCGCGTCGGCCGAGTGGCGCTCCGTCTCCAGGAAGTTTCATCTGTTCGCCGTTTTGTGATTGCGTCCGGTGGTTCCACCGCTTTGAACGAAAAGTGCCTTGTCTTTGCGTGTGTTTGACGAGCGGTGTGGTGCACACTTGGGTTGTGGACAACATGGCCCCGCCGGTGCCGCCGCGTCCGTCGGGTCCGTCAAAGAAGCGTGGGAAGTACTCAACTAAACGCAGTGTTCTTGCTGTCTAGCGTGTACAGTGAAAGCAAAACTTTGGCCCAAATACAGGCGCAAATCATCGCCAGCAAGAGAAATTTTCCGCAAGGTAAAATCAGTGACATTTTTAAGCTGATTTCATCGCGATAAAGCGATTTTTTTGTAGTTCACGGATTTTTGGGCTGCTCGATTATTCGGACCATTTTTCGGGACCCTTCGAGTCCGAAAAATCGGTCGGCGACTGTAGTTATTAAGGTGCTTTCCCATTGTGCTAAAATTGCGACGCTTGGTGGCAGCACACGAAAGCCACAACTACGATGAACTAACACGCTACCACAACTCCCGTGCCTTTGACAGCCACAAAAAAAGCTGGACCTAGTGATACTGATGCCGATGTGGATAGCAAGAGCTCACAGCGGAGGAAAAAGTTGATGATGATGACTCGCGGCCTCGGGCACCATCGATGGGCGGCACCTGGAAGCTCATGTGCACGTGCACGGCCGTTCTGCATGCTGGGCTCGAGGATCGGCGGCAGGCCGCTCGCGCTCCTCCCCAGAACGGCTAGGCGCGTGCGTGGCCTCTGCAATCAAGCGCACCGTTGCTTGCATCCGGAGCTGATCGCAGAGGCCACAGCGTGTACATGGAAAGTTCGGGTGCAGCCCTCACACAGACGTTCTTTTTTTAAATATTTCTTTCAGGGAAGGGGGGGGGGGGGGCGCATACACGGGTGCGGCCCTTACACTCGTTTATACGGTATATCCAGTCATGGAACAAGACGGACAGAATTACATTTACTTACATACTTTGCACAGACATAAGCATTGGCACCCATGCCCTTTTCAACGCTTATTGCTGTGCAGTTGTACTGTTTTGGTGGTAGTCATGGTGTGGGGATAATGGGTGAGAGAGAATGTAGATCTGCACATGCAAAGCTGCCACTTATGTTAGTGGCATGTCTTATTCATAGCACAGAAAAAGAAAGAGCGATATTAAGCAATAATAACAATTGATAGGAAATGACATCACAAGGGGGTGAAATGGTGGAAGGTGAATGGCAAGAACAGGGTCATGGATATGCACTCGTTTGTGGACCAAGCAAAAATGCCAGCATTGCCCTAAACCAGCTTGGTAACCTGTTTTGAAAATTGATCATGGTTTTCAAATGGTGCCGAACTAATGTGTAAAAATAAATAGTGAACGCCGTTGTGAATGCGAATAATTTGAATGCGACTAAGGATCATGTACTGAATTTTAAGCTCCCAATTTTTTTTGGCGCTATGGATTGTCTAATATGCTAGATTCCACAGTGGTTTTGTTAGAAACGCTGTAGAAGATTTTCACTTGAAATTTTTCTGCCGGTGGATGTAGCCATTTTATATATCCCAATACTGTAAACCATGGTCAGCGAGTACGATGGTGATTGCCCACCGGCAACAGCGATGCACTGAGGCGTAATATAAATCTCACCTGCCAGACAGTAATTTGACCGTCTTAGTGTAGAGTAACATTCTTTTGAGTTTCTAGACCCAAAGCTGTTGCGGCAGAGTGACATGCACCTTGTCAGTGAAAGTTTTGGATGGACTGTGTTTATTGCTTCATCCAAGAAATGCAAAATACTGTGGTGTCATCTGGTGACAAAAGCTAAAAGCATTTCATCAGCGATGCATAGGGGGTTCACCTTTCATCTAAGAGGGCACTCTGGAGAAAATATAAACTATAATTATAGGATGAACACTTTTGAGCGAAAAAAAAGAACATTGTGCACTTAACAAATTAGTAATCTTTTACCGAGATGTGAACATGTGGTGGGATACGCTAATAATGCAAGGTTCCACCGCAAGATGCCACTTCAGTTTGTTTTATGCTATTTTAAATGTCAGATTAAAATTATTAATCCTCATTTCTTTCATTAGGCAGTACTCAGTTATAACAATATGAGGCAAGATTTTTTTATTTCCACCATAACCTTGTGACAGTCAGTCCCTTTAAGCAAAATACTGGCGATATCTGGTGAATACTGGTGGTATCTGACAGCTCTGGCTTAACACCTGTATTTAACAGTGTAACTGCATTGTGCTGCAGCTTACTGATTGCCCAACTAATATTGTTATCCTTTCCAGTGTTGTTGATTCAGCATAGCTTTTTCTGAAATATTGGTGGCACAGTGTTTATATCAGTTACTGACATCTAAAAATTCTGCACAACATTGGTACAGATACTGTAATTTTAGAGGTGTTTAACTTGCACACTTTGGTGCATGCTGCTCCTCTCAGTAGCAGGCTCTGTGCCTAGGTTTTGAAGAAATCAACCTTCTGTAGATCACATGTCCTAAAATATTTTTTTAGCGCTGACAGTATCCAGGTGCAGAACAGTGTTATAATTTGTAATGATTTAAGTTAAGCTGTCTAGTGTGGGTAGCATAAATATGCAGTAAGGATGCAGACTTATGCGCCTCTGCATAGGCCACATGAATGCAGCTTGATTTCATGCCTGAAGGTGGGACAGGGGTGCATGGCTTGTCCTAGGCTCTAACAGTAGTGTGCCCACCCACCCCACCTACCCTTCCCCGTCCTCACCTTGCTGCTAACCCCCGTGATGGCAGGGGTTCCTGGAAGGGGAGCTTCCCGGATTGGACGACAGCCTCGAAGTGCGACCACTGCAGGTAACCCCGCCTGTCCCATCCCATCCCAGAATGCAGTGTAATGTGCAGACCAGAAACACTTATTGTCTGCCTGCCAATGTCCAGCCACAGGGAGCCTTTATGTCACTTTGGGATGTTGACTCCATATATAGTGCCCTTTGTGTTTGGGTTTTATTTTTTCCGAAACTTGGGGGGTAAAAACCTGGCGATTATTTTTGAGCTGAAATTCGGATAAAAATTTGGTTATTCAGCAAAATGTTCCATAATTCGGGTTTTATTGGGCCAAATTTTGTACAGACTGAAGGCAAAAAAGCACCCATTTTCTTGAGGGACATAAAACTCTATTTTTGCTGGATGTTTTGTAAACGGTACGGAAATAGGTTGCACTGAAAACCTTCTATAAAATCTGATATTTCTTTTTTCTCATTTATTATACTTATTTTCCTGCGCACATTTTCATCTACTGCGGAGCACTTCTGCATCTATGAGACACTTATCTCCTTTGTTCAGTGCGACAACATTAATTCAACGTCACTGCCATCATTTTAAACACAGAAGAGCTTTCCAGCAGGATGCCGTTAGCGTGTACAGTGCTTGATACAGTGATGCTAATAAGATGCCTGGTCAGTACACATAAGTAAAAAGCATTAAAAGAAGTGTAAAATGACCACTTCATTGAAAATGCCCTCTGGATGTACTCAAAAGATATCTGCTAATTTGCTTGCAGTGACTTGAGCTTTGTCCACGTGGAAACAAAGTTTCCTAGAACGCTTCTTTTCGGGTAAAGATTGGGTTTAAGCAGATTTTTATGAAATACTCGGGGTGCAAAAATTGGGTAAAATCAAGTTTTACCTTCAAACAAAGGGCCCGTACCCATAAGCCATCATCCAACCACCATCCGGTAGTGAGATACGATTAAACCTTTTAAGGGGCTACTTGTTTGTACACTGCATTTGAATGTTAAAATGGCTCAGATAAAGAAAAAGGGCATGACAAAGCTAAGGGATGAGAATAGCACAGGCATGGCTGCTGTAGCTGTGCCCAAGGCTAAAGTTAATATAGGTACTTTTGGTTAATGGAAACTATATATAAGCCGATAGCTGCTGCATATGATGCAATGTTTGCAATTCAAATAAAATGGTGAGAAGCTCACATTGGTTTTGTGCCTGATAAAGTCCTTGTATTTGTACCATTTTCAATATTTTTCAGTGATATATACAGTCGAGCCCACTTATAACAAACCTGACGGTCACGCTGATTGCGTTCGTTATATCCAAAGTTCGTAGTAAGTGGACTTCTTATATTATACGGACGAAATTCCAAAATCAATCAAAGACAGCATTTATTTCTTTAAAGTCTGTTACCTGCGTCTGCTTTTTCTAGCCTGTCCAGAGCAGCCATGTGCTCCTCTCCAAGGCCCTTTCTGGCAACAAACTGTTTCAGGGACGCGATGTACCTAACCGCTGTAGAAGCGCTCACGGCAACTAGCGGCAAGTCATCATCCCCGACGTCATCGTTGGCGTCTTCGCCTTCAGTTGCTCGCGTAACAACTGTACAGCATAACAAGCGTAACAACTGTACAAAGGAGCAATGCGTCAACTGCGTGCTGTCCGCTCACGGTAGCAGCACACAAGGCGGAGCACTGATTGGGGAATCGATGCAAGCCACGTGATCATCTGGGCAATCTAGCCATACCACGTGACAGCGCCAAATTGCGCGTCGGTGCACAGTAGGCCTGCGTTCTGCAATTCCAGTGCTCCGTTTTTATTGCTTTTTGGCGCGCCTGTTCTTTTTTCTCGAAATGGGGAGATGGGCTGAAGAATGAAGGAACGGGGGAGAGGGAGCGGTTGAGGGCTGGGGGGGGGGGGGGGGGGGGGGGGGGGGGTCGGCGGTAAGGGCGAATTTTTCGACAACGGGGTTGAGTTTACGACACCTTCGCATTTCCTCTAACTGAGTTGTGCGGCCGCGGTTGTTCGTTATATCTGAGACGCAGCGCCATTGCCGTAATACATATTGTGATGGTAGCTCCACCCTCGTTTGTAATAGCCGAGCGTTCGTTATGACTGCGGCCGCTATAAGTGGGCTCAACTGTAATAGCTTTGTGCACAACTAATCATCACACAACTGTGATTGTAATGATGGAGAGGAAGAGAGGGAGAGAACCATTAACAGTGCACCAAGTCCGGGTGGAATAGCAAGAAGTAGGTTAAAGGTGCGGAAGGCTGATTTTAGCTATGGCCAAGTCCCAGGAAATTGACAGTTTGGCTGTGTCGGCATAGCGAACTGTACTTGTAGCTACTCCCTTCCCAGCTGTTGACAGTTGTCGCTGCTCTTGCTGCTGCCGCACTGACTGCACCACAGCTGCTTCATGAAACTGCCATATCTTTGCTGTAGTTTGGTTTGCACTGTCAGAGCTATGCCAGAGCTATGCCACATTGCACCAGGGCTGTGCCTGCACTGCACCCTTTGGCCAGCTGTTGTCTCTTTTTTAATGCTGCAAGGTGCATCCTGCCATTGTGGAGCTCCTGGAAGAAGCGAATATAAAAATATGAGGCACATGGCTTCTTGCAGCCATGCCATGGAGGCTTTCTCACTCTTACTGCAACTGCCTGTTGGTTTCATTGTGAGCACAGTGCCAAGCTTTTCGAGGGTATAGGTCTCCAGCAAGCGTTTTCTTTTAAGCGTGGAAGAGTTGTTCTGTCTTCTCACAAGTGCCACTACCCCTATGATGATTAGAATGACATACTTAATCAATATAAAACATTATTGTTATAGTACTAAAACTTTATTATTGGCTGTAGGCACTGAAGCAAGTCCAGTAATAAGTAGTGTGTCATGAATTCATCTGCGGGCGTTTAAGTTGAGCTTAAAGTTAACTTGCACATTGTGCTATCTAGAATGCTCTTTATGTGGATTGCGTAGTAACAGTCGTTGCTCCTTCTTTTTGCCTTCATTCCTAAGTGTCTCAGAGGACCATATCTTGACCATGGTAGCCTGGACGAACAGTACAAAAGCATATGCAGCCTTGTTGAGCCTTTTGTAAACTGGGAGCAAGCAGTTACAAATTAGTTAATTTCTTTTCCCATTCGAGGAATGATTGCGAACAACAGAAAAAGTTCAGCAGCTGAGGAAGTCAAGGTGTCAAAAAGGCAGAGCAATTTCATGCCAAGGTACATATTTGCAAGTTGTGTGGAAAATTTTAATGCTACAGAGAGCTACAGCATTCCTACAGCAAGGCTTTAACTTGCTCTGAGTTTAAATAAAGAATATTTTGAAAGTGGGAATGTGGCTGTTTTCAGTATGTTGCAGCTTTTGTTATTAGTAATAGTCAGGTGCAGGCTACACAAGTGCTATTTGTATTTTTTGTTTTCATGTATACATTGAAGACACTTAGACACAACGAATTGATTATAAGGTGTCTTTTGTTTATATTCCATCTCGCTTTGTAGAAATCACTTTGCCGAGGAGGAAGAGACACCTGTCAATGTGCCCTTGGCATGTGCTTCAGAGCCTTTCTGTGAGCCCAGTCGTGTGCGTGTGTTTGTGTGCGCGTGTGTGCAGTATGGGACTCCACCAGAAGCACCGCCCTGTGGTGGCAGGGTACCGCTGCAGCATAGCATTCTCTCCATGGACGACGAGGAACGCAACTCGGATACGGAGCTGGTTAGTCTGTTTCTTGGTTTTCCCAAAACAGTGCCTGTTTCTGTAATTGCAAGAGTGGCTTGCCAATCTATCAACTGTGTTGATCACTTCTATTGCTGTCGGATGGTGCTTGAACCAAGATGATTCAATTGGATGCACCGATTAAACATTGCTGCCAACAGAACTGTTTTTAACTGGCCTACTTATTATTATTACTTACTATGTATTACTACGCCATGGGTCTGGAACACCGATTCTTCCTGAACATTTTAACGTCTGGGTTGTGCAGATGTGATGCCTCATTTCATGGGCAGTACAGCATGGCAAATGCATGCAGGGTCATTCATCTTTCCTTGTACTGATGAAGAGAACTTAGTACAGATTAGAAAAATAGACGAGTTCATTTTTTTTGCAACCAAAAATAAAAAAGTAAGTTATTGAACCGCGAGAAGGTGTTGCATAGAACAGTTAAAGGGGGATGCGGCTCTCAGAATACAGTATGCTGGGCAAGTTGGTTTCTAACTTCCATATCTACAGCGCTGAAGACTGGACAGAAGGAACACACACATCACACAACAGAGCGCTACAGCACAGCGCTCTGTTGTGTGACGTGTGTGTTCTTTGTGTCCTGTCTTTAGTGCTGTAGATATGGAAGGCTTTCAGAAAAAAAATTTTTTCTTAATGGATTTACAAGAAGTTTTTTGCATATTAGAAATAATGTTTTAGCTATTTTACCTCAAGAACATTGTTGTCTGCTGTCTATTTTTTCTCTGAATCATGTGAAGAGCCTGCAGAGGTAGGAACTCTGCCAGAAGGCTGGTTCTACATTCATTGTGTTTTTACAGGTATGCTACCAGTCAAGACATGCGTAGAATTTTAAAATTTTTTTCTTGCAAAAAAACAAATTTTTAGTTTTGAATTTTTGCGATGACTTTGCAATACAAAGACACCTAGGTTAAAAAAAAAGCGCTGCTTTGTCTACCCTTTCGAATAAACGAAAAGCACCACTGCGTTAGTACTTCCTGGTGCATGTACACAAAGACACTTCATGACAGCATAGAAAACAAGTCATATGAATAGATATGACTTTTAAAAAACCGAATGTTTGGTAAATTTTCATAATTTAAAAGCCTTGTTCCTCCTAACTGGAGGTTTCTTGGAGTGACTGAGTCGATATCTTGAGAAGGGAAGTGAAATTTATACACAGAATGGAGGAATGACACAAGGTGCAAAAATTCATGGGTGGTCTCAACTGATGCAGGAAATTGCTGATTGGATATCACCATGCGGGACCTTCATCTTGCATTGGGCTTAACTTATTGGCTGATAGTGGTAATGACAACTGTCATGCTCTCGCAGACTCAGCTCGGGGACAACGGGCCTTTCAATAACATCTGGAAGCTTCTGAGGCACCCTGCGCACCTGGCCGTGTTTCTGCACTACCTGCTATCCAATCAGTGTGACCCCTCTAGCCTGGTGAGTGTGTGAGGTGTTCAGCACTGAAAAGTTGGCTGTTTGTCTGGGCACCACACTTCCTGATTAGGTACATTTGCCTGCCCCTACTTGCTCATTTGTTTAGTGTGGTGTCCTGGATGAAAACTGTCACAGAAGGATTACAGTGAAACCATAGTAATCTAGCTCGTGTAAAGGAAATAATAGTCTTGGTTGTTTCAGTGCTTGACGCACCACGGGAGTGCTCCTCACATAGATGTTGGAAAATTCAAAGGCTAAAGCTTTTTCAGTGCAAATTTTTATTCTAAAGCTGATTTAAATTGAGTGTCATACATACACAAGCCTGTTAACATACATGGTGTGCAGCACTGCCAAAGCTAATGCGCCTTTTCTCTCTGGCCCCCTCCGCACCCGAAAAGTAGTTTTCCGTACATCCAAAGTAGATTAGCACGTACTGCTGGACAAGTTGGTTGGACAAATTAGAGACAAGCATCTTTTGCTGTGGCAGAGCTCAGGTACCGTGACTGGCAACGACTTGGCCAACGACGCACGTGAGTGATACTTCGGCATTCAGGGTTACCACCCCTGCCGACCACCAGACACTCGAATCTGGGCCCATGGGCCCCAATATCGAGCCTTATTAGCATTTACAGCCGACATCGGCCTGCACATGTACATATATGTAACACATGTAACTGTGTTATTCCGAAAGGCATATTTGCGCTATATTAATAATAAAAAAAATGACCTGCAGTTCGTTTTACCCCTATAACGTTTTCATCCTGCCCCTCTCTGAGAGCTCGAGAAATAAGAGTATCATGTGGCAGAGTGATACGTGGTTAATATGCTTATTCACTCTGACTCCGTCTACACCCAAAAATGTGGCTCTCCATCAGTGAAAATTATGATTAAAGGGTTCATTAACTGACCTCGCAACTGCCTTGACCATGATTTGCAGTGCTCATCATGTTGTTATATACCGCTCCATGTTTTCATGCGAATCTTCACAATGGTTTCAAGAAATGAATGGTATGCGACAGAGCAATATGCTTTTGCAGGCGCGCTACTTGTGCAGATTCCATAACATTGCATTCTAAGCGTGGAAAGCAGTATAGGCCTGACTGTGTTTTCTGTATTCATCATGAGTACGGAGCAAAAGAAGTCAGTCAGAAGCAAAATATGTGTTTCATTACCTAATGCTATCTGAAAATGGGTTAAATTCAAGCATGATGCGATGAACAGCAGGGGTGGATTTATGGGTATATTTTGGAGGAAGCCATTGGGAAGCAATCCTATTTGTGCAATGAATTTGTGGGCCTCTTAAGCACTGAAAAACTGGGGTTGCGTATGATTTTTCCATTGAAAATTTCTCGTGAAGAAGCCTCCCCCCTCAGTTGTTTGCAGTGTCCCTCGAAATGCGCTGTAATCTTCAAGCAAAGATATGATGATTAGTGTGTTACAGTTAAACCTCGATGTAGCGATCTTCAGTGTAACGAAATCCTCAATATAATGAAGTATTCCAGTCTTCATAAATTCGCGTCCATAGAACACTGTGTTTTTAGCCTCAGTATAACGAAGTAGATTTTGGCGCACTTTCAATGCATCGAAATTTCATTGTTGGCTGGAAACGAACCTGCGGTAAAATCGTATCACGGGTGCAAGTGGTTGAATGGAGCGCGTGCCAAGGCGCGTATCGGAGCGCGTCCATAATATGGGCGCTGCACTGCTCTCGCTCACATAGCGCATGGCAGATGTAAATACAACAACGATCATAATGGTGAGTGCGCCGTCGGCTGCGCCATGTGGGGCAGTACGGGCGAGGCTGGCATGAGCGCCTGCCTGGCCAGCTCATGGCTCTCGTTGTCTCGTCCAAAACCGGCGAATCGGCACCGAATGTGACGCGCTGCTTGTGCTCGAAGTCAGCGCGCCGCATTTAGTTTGTTTACAGATGCACAAAGCTTGGTAAAAGGACTGGGAGGTTAGTGCCGTTGGCACACTTGTCAGCTGTGAAGCCCCTCGTGTGCTTCACCCCTGACAGCGCTTCTAGCTCAGACGATGCGCGCATGTGCTAAAAGACTCACACTCGCGCTTATGGCAGAAAACGAGGAGTGGGGTTGGCCTGATTTCATTTCATTGGTTGGTGATTGGAGGACACTCGTCTCGTTCTTGCCGACATGAAGAAAGAAGAATAAAAGAAATGCGAGGGAGGGAGCAGGCCGACAGTGTGGCCCATCACGAGGCTGCCGTCGACGGCCACGAGGTCGCAGCAATGGCAGCGGTGGACGCGATGTTGTATCTGCATTGTACGCGGGGCACTTACAAGAGGACAACGGTGAAAGAAAAACCAAAACACGAGACGAGTGCATCGTTCCGTCACCCATGAGGTGACTTGCGACGTGGCGAGGTGACGCGATGGACGTGCTGGGGTGGCTCGCAACATAAGACGCGCGCAGCGTCATTGCTGCTGGCGAAGAAAGGGCAGCAGAAGCATTTTCATCGCAAATAAAGACTTTTCCTGCAACTTATCTGCAGCGCGTTTTTGGTGGTTTCTGAGCTTGCTAGGAGGACGGATTTCGATGTTGCGAAATTTCGATATTATGAAATAAACTACCAATTTTACTGACATCATTAAATCGAGGTTTAACTGTATTTCCTGGATTATGTGAGTTACATAGCAAAAGTTTGTTAATTTGAATGTCAAGGTACCAGAAATAATGCTCAAATTAACCGAAAGGTAGATCAGATGACCCTGAAAAAACTGTCAAGAATTGCTTGCGTCACAGTAAATTTACTTGAAAGACTGGGCAATGGGTGTCTGCTTTTGAGATAAGAACAGCGCGGCAGTGACTATCTTTCACTGTCTTTCACGTTTCCATCAATGCTTTATTGTGTGCATACTGCTGAGAGTGTCGAAGCAGAACTGCTCCAAAATCATAAGGGCCTCCCTGGCATCCTTCATGCAAGGTGATGGAGGTCCACCACTACCATGTTGTCACACCCCTCACAAGCGGCACTGTCACATGTGTGGATGCTTCACTACGTGAACGGTGAACGGCACGTGACAAGCATGCAGTTTCGGTGCACTGGAAGAATGGAACCATGCATACGGAAGCAAAGGAAATGGTCAGTGGTACCGAAGCAGGGAGAATTAAAATGAAATGGGGCTGGTGGGGAGAAAACACCATCAACATGCGAATCAGCATCCGAAACGTTGGTTGGCTTGGAGGCAGTCATCTCTCTCTGCCAGTCTTTCTCACCTGTGACTCCCTCCACAGTTCACATGACATGAAGGCTTGTGTACCTTCTCCTCACAGATCACATGACATACTCAGTCACATACGCACACAACTTTCAAAATGTACCTTCCACTCTGTGCACAGGCTATTGCTGTGCCTTTTCTGTGGCTGGTCTGTGCATAGGTTTATTCTGTATAAAGAAAGTTAAGTGGACCTCACAGCTTCTGGCGTGTTCCTAGTGACTGTAAACTGCCTCTTACATGATTGTTGTTCAGATTCTAAATCGTGTGCATGTGTGTCTGTGTGCAGCTGTTCCTGATAATCACCAACCTGTACAAGCTTGGCACTGGCAAGGAAATGAAGAAGTGGGCGTACGAGATCACTTCCACTTTCCTCGTACAAAGCGCGGTGAGGCAATTCTGCTGCCTGTTGCATTTATTATGATCCCCTGTGGGGCCGCTTGAGAGTTCAATCGAACAAGCCCATGGCTAGATTATCCTTTTTATGTGCGATCGCCATAAATTAAAATTGTGATTGAAGGAACTAACTGATGACACCTCTTAAGCATTGCATCTTTCTGGGATGTTACTTTAATCAGTTTCATGTTTATGCAAGCATGACACTTTATGGTCAAACAAGTCATGTCAGTTTCCCATGTGGGTGTGTGCAGAATGATGGGGGTTTTTGGTGTGCACAAATTATTTTCATTTCAATTTATGCTGGCCCCGCATCTCTTTTTGCTGTGCTATTCAGGGCACGGTTAGGCAGTGCACCACGAGTAGTGAGCGGTAGTGTGCTGCTGTTAATAAATCCCATAAGCCGAAAACATATTTGTGTGAATGCATTTCCCGCGCTTCTGCTAACCTGTGTTCATTTTCGGATGATACGAATTTCAGATGATACAAACATTTTTTGCGGCCCCGTGAGATTTTTATAATTGAGATTTTACTATAGATGCATGATAGGAAGTGCAGCTGAATGACCACTTGAGAATAGCTCAGTGGGAAAAGTAAGCATGAATTTTGGGTGGATCAGGAAAGAAATATACAGTGACGTTTTATCTTCTTTTTCCTTTGCAGCCCCTGAGCATCGAGAACATTGATGAGACCATCCTGAAAGAGATTGGTACGTTGGGCTGCCGGGGGCTGCGAGGGGAGACACGCCAAAGCCGCCTTCACGCTCACGCTGAAACGCTGGCAAGCAGCAGCACACCTGCTTCTCTGTAGTTGCACGCTGTGTCGTTTTTTTTTTGTTTTTTTTTTGTCGTCTAGGACAGAGAGGGCTAGCTGTCACCCTGCAAAACTCTGTTTCCCTGTGCACATTTGTCGTATCTGGTGTTTTACTTGTATGTGTACCAGATTTTAACATATGCATGAACTCCTGAGCCCTGCATTTGCTGTTTTAGCTTCTGGTAGTGACAATAGCTCTGAAGAAAGCAAGAGATGCCAGTTAATTAATGATCTGAGATGTGCTGAACAGATTTTGAATTGCTTGCGTTGGCTACTAATGCTTGAGCAGCAGAACTGATCTGAATCGAACTGAAATTAAACTGTGGTGTGGCTCCCCTTGCAGATAAGGTACTACAGAGCAGTCAGGAGCAGGGCCAGGAGGAGGAGGAGCTGAAGGATGTCTTCCTGAAAGCGCGGGAGAAGGCCATGGAGCAGCTGAAGCGCCTGCTTGTTGACTTCCGAAACACCCGCGCCATTGGTTAGTTGTGCACGCTGTTGCACATTTTTAAGTGATACTGTGCCTCAACCAGAAACGTCCTGCATTTTAAAAATATGTTTACATTTGAAACATACGACAGCTGTATGCTTGGGATCAACTGGCTGCCAAAGCGTAGCTCAGGTGCTTTTCTGTGTTTCTCTCTAGACCTTTTACACACTTCTGTGCCACATCAGTGAACGATACGAATGCGTGAGCTGCGATCACACCTGCGAGCACCAAGTGCTGCCCGCACATCGCTGACACGATGTCAGTCATGCGGTACGCACCGCAAGCAGTGGGCTGTGGTGCAAGGCCGTGTACATTGCTGATGTTGCCATCGCCAGTCACGCAGTATGCTTTGCAGGTAGTGAGCTGTGGTATGTGGCCCACACATTTCCGATGTCCTGATTGCCAATCACGTGGTACGCATTGCAAGCAGTGAGCGGCGACGCACGGCCAGCACATTGCCAATGTCGCAGTTGCGGGTTGTGCTATGCACACCGCGAGTGGTGGCTGCACACCAGTAAATAAATCCTGCCAGCTGTACACAGATCTGTGTGAATGCATTTCCTGTGCTTCTGCAAGCGGATTTTGTATGTTTAGAATGATGTGAATTTCGGACGACATAAAAATTTTTCATGAACCCATGCGATTCAAGTCATCGAGATTCTACTATAAAATCGCAGAGAAACCTGGAGTGAGCACTAGTGTGGCAGTGACTGCTGTGGCGCTGTTTACATGTTAGATATCACAGGCCATTTCGTGCATGGGCTTTTTAAGAAGCATAGGACATTGCTGTGAATTCTGCGTCAAATGCAACTGTGTATGTGTGGTTTCTTTTATCGTTTTAAGTGGGTTGAAACCTGCATGTTACATCAAGCGGTCTTATTCCTCAGAGGAACTGCTAGATATCTTCATTTTACCTAAGAATATTTTTTTTTGCACCGAGACTTTGCTGTTACATTAGGGAAGCTTTTTTTTTTTTTAAGAATCTTGGTTGTTAAACAATCTTTCCTTTGCTATTGAAATAGACAAGCATTGTTTGTGTATGCGCACTAACAGAGTTGGATGTAGCTGACAGTCGGTGGCCATTTATACGTCAAACTATGCCTTCCAGGTTGCCTAATGACCTTTCACTTGATAGTTATTGCTGCGGTATAAGAAAATGTTGCCAGCATTGCACTGCTAATGTGACCTGACATGAGCTTATCTTGCAGCAAAACAGTGATGCAATAAAGCAGCAGGGCTGTACAAAGAAAAATCTAACTAGGTAGTCCTAACCTGGCGTGGTGGCGCTCTTGCTTCCTTGTGCAAAACGAGGTAGCAGGTAAACTAACGCTGTGTGCCATTACCTTTCTGTTGCAGGGCTGTCTGGGCTGTACATGCCAAACGATGTGGCACTAGACGACTCGCTGCGCGACAAGAACGTGGAGTTGCGCATCGTTGAGTCGTTGCTGCTCACCGAACTGGAGACGCTGGCGTAAGGCTTTCTCTTTTCCTGGCCCCACTCTTTACCTGTAGGGTTACATTTCTTCCATGGTTTGTGTTTCTTTCAGTCAGAAATATGCGGATGAGGTGAGGTACAACTACCACTAACCTGAGAAAGCAATCTTCTGTGGGCTCAAGCTATGATGTAGACTAGAGCAGTGTGCCACTGATCAACATTTTTAGTAGTGCATTTTGTTTAGTTACATTCAAATGAAGTGGTTTTTCATAGATTGGAGAGGACATTTGCTTTGCTCAAAACTATATCTGGAAACCCGGTGTGGTGGCTCATGCCAGGCTTGTATGTTTTTCAGGTTTTGTCCTTGTGGTCTAGTTTTTCTTGACATGCTGGGAAAATGCCTCTGGCTGTAGTTAAGTCTTGATTGGAGATGCGAATTCCTAATGAGGAATAACAAAGGAGGCAAAGTGAAAAGTGCTCTGTATATGCTCCAGAGCCATTCATGCTTTAGTGTTGAGACTTTTTAGTCACTCTTTCACCATCATTATTACACCATCTTCGGCACCCCTGTGCACTTGCGAGCACTGCTGCCTGTCCAAATGAACCAAAGCACTGTTAAATTCCTCTGAATTAACTAGAGTTTAACACCATATTATATTATGTACATGGGAGTGTCCAAATTATCTAGTTTTTGTTCGAATGAAGGGATCGAATGAATAACCTTACTATATTAAACTCTTCTCATTAACCTGGAGGAAGTTGGCCATGCTTCGGTTACCGTATTTACATGATTGTAAGTCGACTCAAATGTAAATCGACCCCCCAAATCACATTTCCGAAAAAAAGAAAAAAAAACTTCGAGGTTGTTTAAGCCTAGCCTTGAATAGTTGAATGTGATAGCATTATCCAGCTGCCGCTGTTTATCCCCAGCTGCTATCGGCTGCCGCACACGGGTGTGCCTGTGGGCACGTTCCAAAACGAAAATGTATTAGTCATTGGACTACTCGTCCACACTTGCACCATCGTCCTCACTAGCGCTGCCATCTTGATCACTGCTGCGGTCCCACAGCACATCGTTCTAACGTCGCAGTCCAGCGAAATCCCTCACTTCGCAAACAGCGGCATCACTACATCATGTGGAACAGCTGAAAATTTTCCTCGCTGCAGGTGCCGCACCTATACAGTAAAAGCTCCTTAATTCGAATTCCATGGGGCCGCCAGGCCAGTTCGAATTAACCAAAATTCGAACTAATGAAAGTGAGCAAAAATAGACGCGTTTGATACCCGGAGGGCACGAAAAACATTTATTTAGCAAAACAATCTGTTATCATCTTCTGCTTCTTTTCTCTGAGGGCTACCGTAGTCACTCGGTCTTCTAGCGCGCGAATGCGATGCAGGGATTCTTCTTCCCCCTCTTCAAAGCTAAAGAAAAGGCGCGCGACATTCAGCGCTCCCATAACTTCTGCCGCAGACGGACGCACGGGCTCTTGCTCCTCGTCGTCGTCCTCATCTTCTGCCTCTTCTGGGACAGATTGCTCCCCAACAATTTCAGCGACAATGTCCTCATCACTTCGGGCACCGCACACTGCTGCATCGCTGTCTACTTCAACGTAATCATCAAAACTAACATCCGGCAGCACAGCACGCACAGCCGCAGGCAGAGGCTCTGGAGTCCCATCGTCGCCACTTTCTTCCATACTTCCGGCAGCAAAGCCACAGTGCTGGAAGCAGTTTGCAATTGTGGACCTCGTGACCTGCTCCCATGCACGCACCAACATGTGCATTGCTGTGAGCAATGTGATGGTGCTGGTCTTCTGGTTTCCAGTGCACAAAATCTTGCGCTCGATCATGTGGCGCCTATAGAAACATTTAATGTTTCTGATCACCAACCATCCTTCGGAGGCAACAAAATCTTCCACATTCATGCGCAGGGCGAAATCGGCCGCCTTCGCCATGATAATTGGGCCGCTCAGTGGAATGTCTGCGCTTCTCATTTCCTTCACCCACGTAATCACAGCGGTCTCAATTTCCGGATACAGTGGAACCCCGTTCATACGTTTTTCACCGGACCGCGAAAAAAAAAACGTAACAGTCGGGAAAACGCAACAGTGAGGAAAGGTCCGAAAATTGATGAAAACAGTGCAGCTTTGCCTTGAAACAATTTATTTCGACATCAAGTGAGCTTAGGTCTTAAAAAAATCGAGAATGGTCGATTGCCATTTTCTCCGCTCGCTGGAAAACACCACGCGTTTCTCGATGGCCTGGAAAGTCGCATTGCTTTCAGCGTCGCTTTGAGGTGCGACGTACCTGCGGAGGAGGTCCAGAGCCGCGACGGCTTCTCCAAAGCTCGGGTCTGCCAACTCCCCGGAATCATGCGACTCGTGCTCCTCGTCGGCATCACAGTCTGTGGCTTCACTCGCGACCGAGTCTGCAACGATCTCGGTGATACTCTGACACTCGGACGTCACGACAGCAGCATCCACGGCGACGTAGTCGTCATACGTGACTCCCGTGGCACCCAGCGCATTCAAAGCTTCACTCAGCTCTTGATCATGAGAGGCTGCTTCCATCTCTTCAGCTTCCATGGCAGTTTCCTCTCCGCCGTCCATGCGAAAGCCACACTGCGCGAAGCAGTGCTGTGCAGTTGACGCGCTCACTGCAGTCCACGCTGAAGCGACGTAGTGCATAGCGTCCAGTATTGAAACGATCGTAGGCTGCTGTCCGCGATCAATACACGCCAGACAGCGCTTTACGATGGACTTCCTGTACGAGTGCTTTAAGTTCTTTATGACGCCGGCATCCAACGGCTGCAAGTGGCTTGTAGTGTTTGCAGGAAAAAAAACAAGCTTAACATTCCGAAGAAACGATGGGTCTCTCGGGTAGGCAGCACAATTGTCCAGAAAAAGGACAACACTCCTGCACTGGGAGCCCATCTTGTTGTCGAAGTAACGAAGAAATTCTTCGAACACAAAACCCGTCATCCATGCACGACTGTTGCTTCTATAGTGACATGGCAGCAGGCGAACGTTCTTTAAGCACCGTGGGTTTCGGTATTTTCCGATTACCCATGGCTTCAGCTTGTCCGAGCCATCCATGTTGCAGCAAAGGAGCACCGTCAATCGTTCTTTACTGCATTTGCCTCCGTGGCATGCTTCGCCCTTCAGGCTTAACGACTTGGATGGCTGCACCCGAAAGAAAAGACCCGTTTCGTCGGCATTGTAAATGTCACGAGGCTCATACCCCTCAATTATGGCAGATAGTGTGGCCTTCCAATCGTCGACTGTTTCCAAGTTTACACTTGCTGCTTCCCCGGATACCGTCTTATACGCGATGCGGTGCCTCTTCCGGAAACGGTCGATCCAGCCATTTGACGCCGCAAAGTCACTGATGCCCAGTCGGTCGGCTATTTCCATCGCCTTCTCGCGCAAAATGCTGCCGTCGAAGTTAACACTGGCAGCGCAAGCTTGTTTAAACCAAGTAAGAAGCGACTCGTCGAGGTTTCCATACTTGGCGCCACGAGCCTGCTTAGCTTTCGGGCCGAAGAGCGCGGCATTCCCTTGTATCTCGGCATGCTTCGAGACGATGCTGTTAAGCGTCGAGGGTGGCAGACCAAGATCCTTGGCGATGTCGACTCTTTTCCGCGCTGGCTGCCTGTCGACTGCGTTGAGAACATCCAGCTTTTCCTCGAAGGAAAGCGCCTTGCGCTTGCGCGACCCCATCAAAGGACGACAAATCGCTCGCGGTGTTAGCGAGGCTTGACGAGGCGTAGGCAGCATAGGTGTTGACTGGAGGACACGGACGACTCGGATGGGTTGAACCGCACAAACAAGAAAGACTGGATTAGCGAGGCCTGACGAGGCGTAGGCAGCGTAGCTGTTGACGGAAGGACACGGACGACTCGGATGGGTTGAACCGTACAAACAAGAAAGACTGGATTGCTGCGGGACCGCGGGTTTTACTCGCTTCGGCTGACGAGGCAGTGGCCATCTAGTGGCAATCTCTCCAACTCGCGTGCGGCTTTTTATGGCCTCCGAGATTACCCCGCGCGTGCAAGGGTGTATCTCGGAGGCCATGGTCTTGTAGCCAATTCTGTAGCCAAGCCTGGCCAAGACTCGTCAAAATGGCGGTTGCCGCGCGTTGCCCGGCCGGGTTCGGGGTGTTAGGTTGCGACGTATCATGCGTGAATGTTTTCACAGCTACAACGTAACAGCGGGGTACCCAATACATTGGATCCTATGGGAGCTATGCCGGGACCGGACGAAAACGACGTAACAGCCGGGAAAACGCAGCAGTGAGGGACGTAACAGCGGGGTTCTACTGTACTTGGCTAATCAGAGCCTTTTTCTGTTGCTGGCGAAATCTTCGACTTCGTAGGCATCCTCGATGGCCTTCCTATTTCGGACGTAGGTCGACAACGAGCTTGGTGGAATCCCGTGCTTTTTCGCGATTTCCACTTTGCTGGCCTTCCGTTCGTCCACCTCGCGTAAAATCGCCACTTTCTCCTTCACCGTCTTGGCGCAGTATTTCCCACACGAACACATCTCGCGGACACAAGCTCACAGCAAGCGGCGTGCAAAACGAGGGCTAAAACACTAAAACGTCGTTCCTCGAAGCAGTCACGGCAGGAAAGACTGGTTAGTACTTGTTCCAGCACCCTAGCGACGCTCCGATGGTTGTGCCATCTATCGTTCTGCGTGAAAGCTTCCAACGATGGTTTTCAACAGCGGCGCTTGGCGGCGCGCAGTTCGAATTATGGGTGGCGGCGCCAATTTTTGAGTGAATTAACGAACTGTTACGCGCATAGACTTCTATGCACTGCGGACCGGACCACGATGACTATTTCGAATTATCCAAAATTTCGAATTAACGAGTTGTGAATTAACGAGCTTTCACTGTATCACCCGTTGAAAACGTCGAACTTGCGCTCGGGGCGTAGCTGTTCGTTTCTTCGGCGTAAAGAATGGCAGCCATCTTGAATGTAGCCGTGAACAAGCGCCAGTCGCTTGCCGGACCTGGAGCACAAATGACGACTGACGAAGCACTACATTAAAAACTTGCGAAACCAGGCCGGCAGTAGTCAAATGCGTCAGAGCCAAAGAAACTATGTGTGAATGACGTCGGCTCTTCCGTCGGCTACCGACACTCCTCAGTACCGCTGCCATTCCGAGTGAGGGGTGCTGCCTCAATTGGAACAGTGGACCTTCCATCAACTACAATGCTCCCTTGAGCACCCGAGCGCGCATTTGAAAGTGAAAAAGAAAACTTGTTGGGCGCTTGAGCCTCCTGTAGAATGCGATTGCGCTATCTTGGCTGCCACTGCTTATCAGCAACTGCAGTCAGCAGCCACATGTGAGGAGTGTGGGGTGCCAGTTTGCTGCTTATCGATAGCTGCCATCGGCCGCCGCCCGCGCGGGGAGGGGATGCCAGCTCTGCGCGTTGACATAGCAGGTGCTCAAGGCCAGCACCAAGAGCGATGCGTTGGAGCCGCGCAGCAAAAATGCAACCATGCTGTAGCATGCCCGATATCTCGTTTGTCTCGCCTTTACTTATAGTGCAATGCTTTCATTTCAATTGTAAGTCAACCCCCCCCCCCCCCCCCCCCCACTTCAGATTTTCAAAATTTGAAAAATAGGTCGACTTACAATCATATAAATACGGTAATTCAGAGAAGCGTTGGAGCTTGTGTGTTTATAGGATGCCAGAGATGGGAGGAGCCTGTTTGTGTCAATTGCATTTGCTTGGTGCGCTTGTAAACAAACTTCTCATGATGGTTTGCGTTTTATAATCATGAAACTTGAGTCATTTGGCCAAATTTCAAGTGATGCAGCACCATCTAGCAGATTCAGTGTAGTGAGTTCGCTTTATCAAGGTAAACCACTGCAACATCTTCGTTACATGGAGTTCACAAATACATAAGCTTCATTGGGGGCAGCATTGGGAAATTGAGAAACTGTAATATTGAGGAATTCGCTACATGCAGATTCGTTACATCCAGGTTTAACTGCAGTCACAATTCACACTGTCTGGCTTGTAATAAAAAAAATGAAGCTTACATATATCTTGGCAGTACTAATTGCTTTTGTATTAGGCTCCATTGCACTTCATGTGTGCTGCATTACCTAATGTTCGTTCTTGTGAAGCACTATAGTGCAGTGTAGACCATTCATAATGTATGTTGCGAGGGCCGCGAGAATCCACACTATAAGAGGTACCGCAGTTTAACAAAAACTTTTTTTATTGATGTCAAAATAAATGCCAGATCAGTAGCTTCCTTTTCAAAAACACTTTATTTATCACTGGACAAAAACCAACCCATTAAGTCCACTGCATGTTTAGATTAGATTTAGCATACTGCATGCAGCACGACCGTTGAAGAGTGTGATAAAAGCAATTTCATCGCTGAATGGAGTGAGGGGTAGATGTATGTGTGGTGCCGACAATCTGATGACGGCTGTTCTTTCAAGAAGTGGCAGTGTAATCAATTGGGTGATTACGGAAGACAACATGCTTTAAGTACTAGTGTCTTTGACTGATGAAGGCAGTCTGTATGTGAATTGCAAACCGAAATCGAGAAAGCATAACTTAAGCAGTGGAGTGTCAGTGATTATGTAAACGATTCATGCTCTCGCATTTCTGTTGGATCAACCATCGATCGCTGCGTAATTTTTTGTTTTGTTTGCTTCGCTGAGTAACCGATAGCACGCCTCAAAATCCGCCAGTGTCACGCAGGAAAGCGCACCTCCTGTTCTGCTCGGTCACCGAGCAGATTCCAAGACTGCATACAGCAGAACCCCGCTACAGTAGAACCTCGCTATAGTAAACTTGGGTATAGTAAAAACCCGGATATAGTTAAGTGAAGCTGCGGTCCCATTTTGTCTTCCATAGATGACTGTACATTTTTTTTCTGTTATAATGTAGTAGATTTTTTTTTCGAAGAAACGGTTATAGTAAAGAGCATCTGGTTGTGGCAATGTACTTTCCGTGGAATAATGACATCGCGGCACGCGCAAAGTCTAGGGTCGCGAGGCCTGTAAATATCAAATACAATAAAACGGCGCTCATTAAGGTGGCTTCACCGCCAAGCTCGAAAGCCGCGCGGAGAAGCCAACTTTTTGAAGTCCGTGAGGCAAAACGTGCGGCGTGCACGGAAAAAGTAAAGCTGTCTCTGAACGTCGAAAGGAGGCGGCGCGAGTCGCTAAGAAAGGAAAGTCAGCAAAAGTGCAGTGAGGGCTAGAAAAGGAAGAAAATGGCGGGCGTTCGCAGCACGGTAGCACGAAGCACGAGGAAGCGGCAGCAAGAAGCGGAGGCGTGGCAGCACTGCGTAGGCGGTTTTGCCGCGCTTCACAGTGTCGCGCGCGTTTCTTGACTACTACTTTTTAAATGACGCTGAGGCCACGGAAGACGACGCCTTGATCATGCAAAGCTTTGATTTTCACACGGAATCAAACTGGCATTACATTCATAGCCGATTGTATTGTGCAAATTTGCAGTACTTCCACAGGATGCATAAACCAAGCCGAAAACGTGATAACATGTGATAACTGAAAGCAAATAATTATTGTGCAAAGGAAGAATAAGAGCAGGATGTAAGGCATTTCTAAGTGTTTCTTTTATAAACCAACACTTCGTGCTTAGTAAACAGCCAGACAGTATAGTCAGAGCCATGCCATGACCAACAACTGATATAGAAAAGACCGTGATATAGTAAAGATTTTTGCTGGTCTGAGCTACTTTACTATAGAGGGGTTCTACTGTATTAAGCAGTGCCGGCAAAAACTGCCTTATATCCAGTACCACACTGTAAGTTATCTTCACTTTATGCTGTCACACCTGCTGCTAGGAGTGTTGGTTTTTGTTGTAGGAAGGAAGACCCGGAGAATTTGACAGACTACAAGTCGGCACTGGCATCTGCACTGGCCACAGTGCTGAAGAGCTTTGGGGTCAAGACACCCAATGCTGTGGCACTTATGGAACGCTTCCCCACATTTGTGGCACGGGAGAAGTCACGCCTCAAGTTTTTTCCTCGCAACAGGAAGGTAGGGTCACTGGCTACATTTGCACGTTAGCTTGGTTGGGAGAGTTCGATTGCTAAAGATGTATAATGTCACTGTTCCCTTAAGTGGCAGTAGTTATATTTCATTGAGTCTGACGTTCTCAAGGGAGAACATTCGTCTTGTTCAAGTAAGCCTGTCAGAGCTAAGGCCTCTTCCTAGCTGCTTTCTCAAGAATCTATCTGCTTTCATGCAAGTTTAGCCATGGAGATGAACTGTGAAGTGATCGATAGTTAGAATAAAAATGTGTGCACCCTGTGAGTTTTTTTTTCTTTCTCATCTGGTTTCAATGTAAACTGCTCATGGTGCCTGGTGGTGACACCATGTGGTTGATGTTATCGCCGGAGAAGGCTGAGCTTGTGACACGCCTCTTGTGTTGCAGTTCGCCTTCCAGACTATCCACACCCGGGGCCACCACTTCCAGTCTCAGCAGTACCACTGTGTCACCTACTGCAACCACTGCCAGCACATCATCTGGGGTGTTGGTGACCAGGGCTACCAGTGCTCCAGTGAGGGCTGCTCCTCTTTCTCCCCATTAGTGCCCCCTCGAAGCCGCGTGTTGTGATCGGTAAATCTATCGCTGCATACCCTAGCAGGCATAGAGGGCTAGTTTATGCTTGTGTGCTCTTTCTGTTCTTATTGTCTTGCACTATAGCCTAGAAGAGGGCTGTTCGGGGCTGGTTGCTACATGTTGACGGAAAAGATGTAACAGCGTAGTCTCAGCACTGTTACATCCTTTCCACCACTATTCGGTCGTTCCAGCGACGGTGGCGGCGCCACACGGCCTCTTCCTGAAGCGGCGAGCTGGTGATCGCTCAGCGCTGCGCGTGCAATCGCAGTGGTTTGCAGCGTAAGATACGCGTAAAAAATGAGCATATTCTGTTATTCTACGATGTGCGAACATTCCAAACAGCAAACATGTCGTTTTTGCCAAATACATAAACAGTTCAAAAAGCAGTGATTAAGTTCATTCTGCAGGTTGGTAATGAGTTTCAGCCCAATGACCCGCTTGTTCCTCAGCGACATACTCTGTTGACGCCACGACACCGTGTCGTCAATGCATTCCTATTCGGTGTTTTGATCATGCGACCAACGTAGCCTATTACAGCTGCATGAATGCAGTGCAGTGCTTAAACACTGAGCTGATATGAAGTATATTGGCTATATTTTAAGGCGGACGTTTGCAGCAAATAGTGATTTTTCATCATGCTTAAGTCCATTCTGGTCTAGATCAAACACGGCTTTCCGGCTACAACGTGACTGCTAAGTGGCGATATGAATGGCAAGAACTCCACACTTGTACATTCAGTTCTCAGACGTAATGCGCAAAGTGGATGAATAACCGCAAATGTTTCTTGGCAACTGTTGTCTGCTCACTCGATCACAGCGTTTTCCCCCGTTAGTCAAAAAACACATTTTGAGTGCTAATTTCGACACTTATAAAGCTCGAATGACCCCTTGGCTGCCGTGTCAAACAACAGCTACATTGCCTCTTCTATTACAGCATATATGCGACCAACGTACGCTAGAATTAAGTCCGCAATAAAGCTCTGCCCACATTCACGAGCACCGAACAGAATTCCTCCATGAGAAAATGTAGATCACTCGTAAAATTTTCTGTTTACCTAAACAAGCAGCCAATCACGAGTCGAAATTGCAGGCTCAAGGGTTTTGATCTTTCTGGCTTGTTTGATGCAGCCCAACATTAAAAAGTTTATTTTGATCTCTGTTGTAATTTTCCTAAGCGATGTTTATTGCCTCAGGGCATAAAAGGGTATTCTCTGATTTTCTTTTCAAACGTGTCCTTATAAGATCAGCGCGCAACCAATACACATACCGTATTTAAGCGGATAGGGGCCGCTCTCGTGTAAGCACCAAAAATAGCATCAGGCTGTCTGGGTCATTAAAGTAGTTTCTTTCCGCTTTCGGGTGAGTGCTTGCCGCACATTACTATGCCGATTTCTCAAGTTTCAACGCCGACGGAGTTTTTGCAGCACTTGCGAACTGGCGATTCCATGCTCATATCGATAAAAATTTATTTCGAGCCTGTAATGCAGCCAGACGTAAGCACAGGATCTTATTAATAACCGACAATCATTTACTGCTGCTTATCTAGACTCTAAAAGTCACACGAAAGGTGCCACAACGTCAAGAATCTGCTTTGCTTCTGTAGAGATGCACATTATGGCATCACCGCCTCGTCCGCCATGTCGTACAGCCGCCGCGCCACCTATAGGAGCTGGAATGACTGAATAGCCTGCCTGTCATGTTTTATAGCAGTGGTTTAGTTCAATTAAAGCAAGCTTTAGTTGAAGGCAAGTCAGAGTTTCTGCCAGGTTATGTTCAGTGAACCATGTGAAAGAATCCAGCCCTTAAGCAGTTTTGTAATCTGCTAGAAGATGTGTTCTAGCCATGGCTGGTCAATTCAGAAGCTTCATTTTTGACACAACTTCTTTTCCCCTTGCGGTGTGATAACTTGGCTTTCGGCAAAGTTTGTTGTAGGAAATAGTTGCATGGTGAGATTTCGCGTGGAGCAATCTTACTACCTGATTGTTCTTGAATGTGGCAAGTCATCTGTTGCATCCAGTATTTAATGCATTGTGCCTGAAAACTGTGGACTGTACGTATTAATAAGTGAGGGCAGTAAGTAAAATGAGTGGTCTTTTTATGTGTCACAGTGTAACAGTATACTTACTAACAGTCACTGTAACGGAGAAAGTCTCTGTACTTGCCAGACAAGTTGACTTACAGCACTGCAGGTGTTCCTGAGGTCCTGTGATTAAAATATGTGCTGTCACTTGTCAGGCTGAGATGACAGTTTCAACTCATGCAGCAATAGCTTGCTGGTAGTGGTCACACACGAGGCAAAACAGCAAAGCACGTTATTAAAGGCTGATAGGCCAGTTCTTCATATGCCACTGTTGACATTAGGCATGTGACGTACCCACCCACTGCTGGCTTACACGAGGCTACTGCAGCCACATTTTAAAATGCAATGATCAAAAACTTAAAGGAAAATACCTTTGAGAAATAAAATACCTATGACAACTGTACTATGCTATGTTAGTGGAGGTGAGAACCTGTATATGGAGGAAGAATTGCTATAGTAGTAACAGTGAAGGCATAGTGAACAAATTTTAGGCAGAATTACCGTATTTACTTGCATAATTTGAACACGTCTTTTTTTTTTTTGTAAAATTAAAGCTTGAAAAAAAAAAGGGGGTGTGCAAATTACGTAGAAATTTTGTAAGCACGTCCTAAAAAACTACAGAGGTCATACCACTTAATGTATACGGCACACAGCCGCATATAAGTCGACCGCACACTTGCGCCCTTTGCTGGCCAAAGAAAAGTTTACTCCAAATATAGGTCGATGGATCCCCCCCCCCCCCACCCTGCCCGAGCCCAAGCCTGAGCCCAAGACCTAGCCCACCCCCATCTAAGACACACGTTACGTAGTTCCCCGCATGATGGCATGACAGTGCATGCGCAGCTCAAGGCAATAAACTCTGAACTATACAATCGCAAATCCGGCAGTGAGAGGCAAATGGAAATACAAGGTGATAAAACAGCGTTCTCATGCTCTCACATGGTGCCCGGCTAAGTAGTGGCTTCCACATCTCATGATGGTGTCACTAACGTGGGGCTAAAGGTGTTGATGTGCGCTTACAATTTTGCATATGCCCTTGCCTGATGGCGTGTAGATAGCTCAAGAAAGCATTACGCACAGATGACTGCACTTGCAACTTGTGCTCAATGCGGCTGAGGTGGGGGTTACAGGCAGCTTGTGCATTAAAATTAGGGTTGTGTGAATATTTGAAATTCTGAATGCAAATCGAATATGAGCTGAATAACAAACATATTCGATTCAAGAAATTGGTATTCGAAAATTTATGAATCTTACAGAGAATAGAGAGAGAAAAACTTTATTTAGAGAGCAAACTTTATTATATGAATGTTACAAATTCTCCAAATATTCGGCAGCAACTGAATACTGCCGACTTTCATTAATCCCACTATTGCAAAACCACACTATCTGGGCAGATTACCTGAAGATCGGGTTTAAAGTGTCAGAAAAACGCATAAATATGACATCTTTGCTTTCTTCTCCTTCGTTTTGTACTGTGCGATGTCAGTACATGTTAAAGAACCCCAGGTGGTCCAAATTTCCGTATCCCTTCACTACGGCGTCCCTCATAGCCTGAGTTGCTTTGGGATGTTAAGCTGTCCTAAATCAATCTTCTCCTTTGTTTGTTGTATGGAATGGTCACATTTGGGCGTTGCTAGGCTTGGCTTTTATGCAGAATGCTGCAAGTGGGCTTTCTCACATGAACTCAAGATGGCCGACCACCCACTTACAATCGCAATTCGAAAACATGCGATTTTTGACTGATCCTTCACTACTGTGTGCCATACTTAATGCCCACGCACATGGGGCCTGCCCTGCTGCCTTCACAGCTCTTAATAGCATCAGCTCTGCCACCTCGTTTTGGCCAGTTGTGATGTGCAGGAAAGCCAACTCGTTAAATTTCACATGGAGCTCCCGAAGTGTGGTGCCTGAATCAAGGTGTTAGTGGCAAGGCAAACGATTATGTAAAAATCTCGCATCCCCCCTCTTGCATAGTGCATTGCAGCCCATGCACCTCAGACGTGCACATAATGCCATTTTTGAAATTTTTTTCATACTGAGCGGGTATTTGACTTGACATTCGAACGCGTTTTTTTTTCTTTACATTTGTATTTAATTCATGTTCAAAAATTCAGTATTTGCACACATCTAATTACCATATGATCTCATGTAAGAGCCGCACCCTTGTATGGCCCACACTTTCTGTCTTGATCTAGATAATTGAGAAAAAAATACGATTCTATGTTTTGTTTTCATTTGTGTAAGGGCCGCACCTTCAAAATTCACACCCAAATTTAAAATAAAAAGTGCGGGCCTTACACGAGTTTATGCGGTAAAATAAGTGCATGTGTTGACTGCTAGCCCACAATGCTTGTCTGCAGACTGCGAGATGAACATTCACAAGACCTGCGTGCGGGTTGTGGAGGAGCAGTGTATTGGGTCGCTGATGCGGCACAAGAAGGAAAAGGGCAAGAAGAACCACCGCATGTCTGGCGTGGGCCTCATTGAGGGCATCAAGACCAAGGCCCGTCGCCCAAACGCCCGCCGTGGCACCCAGCACTCAGTGGAAGACTGGAGCGGCTCCCTTGACCACGCCCTGCCCCTGGACTCTTCTGGTAAGCATATCCTTCACAGTCGTCATCAGCCGCCTCCATTAACACCTTTCCTGTACCAGCTGTTTCCACCCTATGCATCCCTCATCGAAATCTTTGCCAACCCTGACTGCAGTTCCTATTCCTCCTGGTAACCACTCAGTCAGTGTTATGATCTGTTGGTTGTCCAATGCAAGACATGTCCTGCCCCAAATTCGCCTCGTATTGCAGTCAGTATCTACTACTGTTTTTTATCCTTTGAAATATCGATATATCGAACTAGTCGTGACTACTTTAGCTCTGATCTGTCATATGTTGTGCCACTTGCCTTAATTCGATGTTGCTTCCTTTTCTCGTTTGGCAAAACTTCTGCACCTCATCTATCAGGATCGACTGTATCCATTTAGAGTCGACGACCAATTTTTCGGGCTCTCTAGAGACTGCAAAAACGTCCAAAAAAATCACTTTTAACTTATCGCCAATATGCCAGACGAAAGGGTCAGTAGCTTTATGCACATTCTGAAACTTTTCATGACTAAATCTCGCCGTACATTTTGTACCCAGATGACAGGCGGCGACCGGTTTCACGAGCTAGACATAAAATGGCTATAGTACTGCCTTCACCATATCGCTAACCAATGCACGGGTTGGGACAAAGTCTAGATGCGGAAGCAAACCTGCCGTTGTGAGAACTAACTGCACTGCGCCCACAGCACGAAGGGCCTGGTATGAGAACACGAAACTGATGAAATGATAAGAACCAACAGATGGCCGAAGCAAGTGGTCCGTAGGTGTTGGCCTTCATAATTAGGCCTAGCGACTAGAGCCAAAATCGGCATTGTAGCTGGCAGTATGCATTCTTCGGTGGCTTGCGTGTAATGAGAGGCGTCTTGCCTGTCATCAGAACATCAGTCGACAGTTTTACGATAGAAAAGTGAGGTTGTGGTGCATTTCGCCGCTGGTGCGCTCATCTCACTCTGAAATGCACCAAAATTTTCTTCCCCGCTCGCTGTCTCCATGAAATCATATACCTCCTATGCACTTCACTGCTACCTCTTCCTGTATTCGGGTCGGAAGACTTGGCATAAATGAATTCCGCGAACTGCGACTACTGTTCAAGTTTATCTGGTAGACGATGACCATGAATGGTACGAATTCAAAAACATGTGGGCGCAATGAGCCGACTCGTTTAAAATATCAGCCCCGCCATTTAAGAGGCTCTCTTTTAGCTTGGAATTTCATTTTGTTTTATCAAGTTTTCGATCTTCTTTGCAGTTTGAATTAACAATGTTCCACTGTACACATACGGCGGCTTGGGTTTCGGTGTCGAGTGCGAACAAGGTTAAAAAAATCGAGTAATCAGTTGCGGTGTTTCCAAAATTTCAGGTGCTCTTACACATTGAATCTATGGGCCATGTCGCGGTGCTGCAAAAAAGTCTGAATAGTCAAGCATGTCTGAAAAACCTGGTCAGAATTTTTGGTCGGTGACTGTGGTTAGTGGTTTAGCAGATATTTAGAAGTAGCATGTATTCTCTATGCAAGTTGTCCACGCTTATGTATTTGTGCCAAGAAGAACAGTAGTGATCCCACATCCTAGACATTAAAAGCAGCACTCACCAGTGCTTCTCTGTGGCACCGACTGATGCAAGATGGTGCAATTGGTGACATCTTGAGAACACAGCGCTTGCAGACAAAGGACCAGAACAAGAAGGACACACACCTGCGCTAACTAACAACTTTTATTTCGGAAGGGGGCCGATCCGCGCCTTTTATACAGAATTGGAGGGAATGATGCGCACGCGCACAACACAGCCAGGTGGGAGCATGGAAAGAGCCAACACATAGACCAACTATTCTTATCGCCACTGATAACCAACAACGCAGCCAAAACAAGCAAGAAAAGAAAAAAGAAAAAAAGAAAAAAGAAAAGAAGAGAAAGAACCAACGGGGGGAGCAAAGGCAGGGAAAGTAAGAAACAATTCCAAAAAGTACCAAAAGATCCCGAAGAAGCCAACAACCAACACGGCTAAACGACTGACGATGAAAGGTAACAAGATGAAGGCACTAAAAACTGAACAAACAGGCATAAAAGGTGCAGGAAAAACCTGCGGGAGAGTAAAAGATTCGGCACAGCTAAAAGATGACGGAAACTAAAGGCGTTAAAACAGATACAAGCAAAAACCCAAGAAGCCGACGCGAAAGAATACAAGCAGAAAAGGTGGTCACTAAAATATGACATTGAACAGACAACAGATCTCTAAAAACAAGCAAAGAATCGTACAAAACGTGTGGGCGATAAAACATAACAGAGAAGAATACAGAAGAGTTTAAAAAGGAAAACATCGCAAAAAAATCATCACGGAATGAAACGAAAAGAATACACTGAATCAAATCAAAGCAGAGAGGAATGAACACTCTTTGTCTAACAATGCAACTGATGGTGTGCTAACGCACTCATCTTTTAGCTTGGTAATAGTGGCTGCTTCAATGATTTCTCGAGTCAGTTGATTTAAGTTTTTTGCCAAAATATCTGTTTCCTTGAAAGTGGGGGAGACGCGTCGGCAAGGACTGCAATCACGGCAGTGTATGGCCAAATTACCGGACCTTTTATCCTCAGCATTAGCTTTATGCTCCAGTAACCGCTTATTGATACATCGGCCTGTTTGGCCGACGTACTTCCTGCCGCAGGGTAAAGGAATCGAATAGACGACACCCGACGAGCATGCTACGAACGGATCCCGATGCTTAATTGTGCAGTCTGGAACTTTTTCCCCAGAGCCGTTGACCTTCCTGCAGAGTCTAGAAAGCCGGTGAGGAGCAGAGAAAATAACGTCTACTCCTGCCCTTTTTCCAATTCTTTTTAGGTTGTGCGACAGTTGGTGGATGTAGGGGATTACAGCTACCTTTTTATTGCGACTCTGCCCTTCCCTTGAGGTTAGGCTCTTTCCTTGCCTCGTTTTCAACATTTTTTGAGCAACTGAGGATAGGAGTAGGGCCGGGTACCCAGAGCTGAGAAGCCTCTGCGCTTGGTTAAAGAAACTGCTTTCAAGACTGTGCGCGCAGGACTTCCTTTACCCTGCGGCAGGAAGTACGTCGGCCAAACAGGCCGATGTATCAATAAGCGGTTACTGGAGCATAAAGCTAATGCTGAGGATAAAAGGTCCGGTAATTTGGCCATACACTGCCGTGATTGCAGTCCTTGCCGACGCGTCTCCCCCACTTTCAAGGAAACAGATATTTTGGCAAAAAACTTAAATCAACTGACTCGAGAAATCATTGAAGCAGCCACTATTACCAAGCTAAAAGATGAGTGCGTTAGCACACCATCAGTTGCATTGTTAGACAAAGAGTGTTCATTCCTCTCTGCTTTGATTTGATTCAGTGTATTCTTTTCGTTTCATTCCGTGATGATTTTTTTGCGATGTTTTCCTTTTTAAACTCTTCTGTATTCTTCTCTGTTATGTTTTATCGCCCACACGTTTTGTACGATTCTTTGCTTGTTTTTAGAGATCTGTTGTCTGTTCAATGTCATATTTTAGTGACCACCTTTTCTGCTTGTATTCTTTCGCGTCGGCTTCTTGGGTTTTTGCTTGTATCTGTTTTAACGCCTTTAGTTTCCGTCATCTTTTAGCTGTGCCGAATCTTTTACTCTCCCGCAGGTTTTTCCTGCACCTTTTATGCCTGTTTGTTCAGTTTTTAGTGCCTTCATCTTGTTACCTTTCATCGTCAGTCGTTTAGCCGTGTTGGTTGTTGGCTTCTTCGGGATCTTTTGGTACTTTTTGGAATTGTTTCTTACTTTCCCTGCCTTTGCTCCCCCCGTTGGTTCTTTCTCTTCTTTTCTTTTTTCTTTTTTCTTTTTTCTTTTTTCTTTTTTCTTTTTTTCTTTTTCTTTTTTTCTTTTTCTTTTTTCTTTTTTCTTTTCTTGCTTGTTTTGGCTGCGTTGTTGGTTATCAGTGGCGATAAGAATAGTTGGTCTATGTGTTGGCTCTTTCCATGCTCCCACCTGGCTGTGTTGTGCGCGTGCGCATCATTCCCTCCAATTCTGTATAAAAGGCGCGGATCGGCCCCCTTCCGAAATAAAAGTTGTTAGTTAGCGCAGGTGTGTGTCCTTCTTGTTCTGGTCCTTTGTCTGCAAGCGCTGTGTTCTCAAGATGTACCCCAACCAACTCGCCCAGCAACAAACCTTGCGCAATTGGTGACCCTTTTGATGCAGAGCGGGGTCGTCCAGATACCGGTGATGAGTGCGAGGCGTCCACGGTGGGTGGTGCTGCAGAGTTGCTTGACAGAGGGTGAGTTGCTGCTTCCCTAAACCTCACCTATTTCGCTTGTTTGCCTCTTTGATTGATCTGAGCTTTGTTGTTTGATTTATCCAAAATTTGTTAGGTTTGCCTAGAATTTATGATGGCTGAACAAAAAGGAAATCGATAGTGGTGTTTTTTGTGTTGCCTTGTCTTCCTCAACTTGCACACATAGAATTTTGTCTAGTGTAAGTTCATAATAAATCAAGGACGACATTGACTGCACGTAAGTTCTAGGCCAACAAAAACACACTGCATCTGAGAATTTTATTTTTATTCACAAAATACCGTCACATTTCTAACCTCCCCTTCCCCCTATTATAAGAACGTATGCACACCGTCATGTATTCAGCTTTTTCAATGTTTTTGTGACAATTTCAGTGATGTGATTGCTGTGCCAGTTGCGCCAAGCTGCGCCAAAAGGCAAAGCTTGCTACATGCTGCTACATTACGACAAATGATGAGTAATCTGCGACAAGCCTGCGCCAAAACTGTAGTTTCTTACAAACAAAATTCTCAGGCGCCGCATGTTATCCTACCTCTGTGTTAGGCAGCACTAGCGGAAAACGAATTTTTTCCAAGAATCCTTCAATCAGTCTTTAGTATATATGTATGCGTGTTTGGGCATCATGCTGGCCATGCGGGTTGTCACCTGTTTAATGAAAACAGAAGTGAAATAGGCCTGCAGCACGCGCCACCATGGTGGCTCAGTGGTTATGCTGCTCGGCTGCTGATCCGAAAGACACAGGTTCGATCCCAGCTGCGGCAGTCTCATTTCAATGGAGGCGCAATGCTAGAGGCCCGTGTACTGTGTGATGTCAGTGCACGTTAAATAACTCCAAGTGGTTGAAATTTCCGGAGCCCTCCATTATCATGTCCCTCATAGCCTGAGTCGCTTTGGGACGTTAAACTCACAAACTAAACCAAACCAGGTCTTCAGCATGCAGGGATTTCTTCAAGTCTTCTAGTCTTTTCTTCTAGTCTAGTAAGACCCCGGAAATGTGCATGGCACAAACATTTACAGATGGTGCCGGTGTTGACTACAACACCCTTGCTCGGCCGAAGTAGAGAAACAGCATGCTACTGCGAAGTTCTCAGTGGGTGTCTATTTTGGGTTTGCTTCGTTGCCCTGTCAAAAAAAAGTGAATAGTCGCAGGTAATTTTTTTCAGTCACGTCAAACTCTCTCTCTGCTGCACATTATGTTATCTAGCGTGTATTCAAAGGCACGCAACTTCAGTTATGCATCGTAGCCTCTCCGTCTTGCAGGTGGCGTCATTTTGAGTAAGGCAATCGCACGACATGTGCGGATGCGACGTTGAAACCAAAACTTTAGAGAATGTGACTGGACTGGATGCGGCAGCGACGATCATTTCGTGCTGCCTCTGCATTCAGTCTGGTTTTTGCGAGACTGTGGGATTCTAGCTGTAGGATAGCACTTTAAAAATGCAGATTTACCATAGCACGATCCGCGTTCCACTACCGTAAACCACATCTGCAGTGAGCTATCTCCGCAATGCTCAGATGGCCCTGAGGAGCGCACACCTGCCACTGCTCAGGTGTAGTTGGGTCCCACAGAAGCGGATCACGCTGCGCTAAAACTGTATAACTCCGTTCTTTTTTTCTTTTACTCATCGATTTTCTTTTCAAACATAGTTACTAGGAACTGCAAAAGAAGGCGCATGGTGGCTGTTCATTTTTCGCTGTATATAAGTTGCATCAAGAAAAAAAAACCTTAAAAAAATGAATTATACACTATAAAATACGGTATATATCAGTTCCAAACGGCACTCTTTTCTGTCCCAAAAGTGGCTCCAAAGTGACTTCAGCCAATCACATCACTGCAATATAAGATGAGCAAATGTTGACTGCGCATTGTTTCACGCCAATTTAAATACACTGCACCTAAGAATTTTGTTCTTATTCGCAATATAGTACTTACACATTTCTACCCCTGCCCCCCCCCACATGCATGCACACCATCATGTGTTTTAGCTTGGTCAGTGGTTTCCTTGACAATTCGAGGTCAAGTTGCAAGCATCCACATTGCATCAAAATACAGTAGAAGAGCGTTCATGTGCAGAATGGGGAGGGTAGGGTGACTGAATGAGCATAATATGCACAACAATATAAACTGGCTCCGCCCCGCAGGGCTGCCCGCAAGAGCTCTGCTACGGCTGTGGGACGCTCAGAAAGCTTTCGACAAAGGGTGAGTAGTGGGGCTTGTTTTGGGGGTTGAAAGGCTCTTCTGAAATATATTTCCTGCAAATAAAGGTGATATCCATCCTGTCTCCTATTCCTCTTGGAAGATACCATGGAATGTGGTGCACCTTCAGCTTGATGAGGGAGTTTTGCCAAGTGTTTGCAAGCTTAGGGTATGGTAGCATTCTTCTCAACTTGGCAAAGCGCTGCTGCTGTGTCATGAGTGTGAAAGAGTTGGCATTTCCTGGAGATTATTACCGTAAAAACCGGACTATAGGTCGGACCGGAATATAGGTCGACCCCCTAACTAAACAATTCTAAAAATGAAAAAGATCTTTTTCAATGGGAAAAGTACCGAATGGGAAAGTCCTTTGAAACAAATGCGAATCGAGAGGTTGCACAATGGTGACAGTATTGAATTTCATTTAAATGCAGCTTGTATGTACGCCCGCCAGATTTTTTAACAATATCGCGCACCAATCGGCCCGCGTGTTTGTTTCTGGCACAGGCAAGTACGGCGCCGTAGAGCAAAGCCCTCCTCTTCATGAATCGCCGCAACCAGGATGGCGAGCCTTTGAATTGCGCCCTCGTGTCTAAAGGCACGCGCGATCTCTGCCGCTTTCACGCGGATGCATTCGGCAGTCACAGGCAGCGATCTTGCTCGCAGCGCAACGTTTCCTTCCTATTCTCGATACACTACGGTCTGCCCACGAAATGATGTTTTCTTCTGGTTGCTGCAAGTTGTAATACGCAGTTTCTGCCTCCGCCAGTACTGAATGCTCTTTTCGGATACTCCAAATTCGCGCTGTGCCGCCAGGTTCCCGTGAGCTTCCTCGTACTCAATCGTGTTTTTCTTGAAGGCGACGGTAAATTGCCGTTAGCTTCCGCTTTGCATCTACTGAAACGCAAAATGGCGGCACTGCTGCTGATGGCGATGGTGATGGCGGCTGTTGACTTCAGCCACCCATTGTTGCAAGACTTCCGTATTTTTTCCGCCAATGACCGGTATATAAGACGGGGGTCGACTTTTCACCATGGTTTTTTGAAAAAAAGTTCGACCTATATTCCGGTTTTTACGGTAAGTGAGCAAGCGGAGCCTGCAGTGTGTACACATAGCAGTGTTCTTCAGAGAACAGTTGAACGTGCCGAACCAGCTACCTTGTTCAGGGTCAGATAATCTCGCACTACTCCTTGTGTTCATGCACTATGCAGCTAAGGAGAGCTTCTTGAGTCTCCCTCTCTGCAAATCGTGAAAAAATTGTTTTACATTAGCTGTTGATAATAACAACAGCTTACGTCTATCAGAAAACATTTCTCTTACTAAATGTGAGAACGTATACCTGGTGCAACACTTCTCGTAACTGCGTGGTGCTGGCTTCTGCTGTCCTTAGTTGCATGGAGAACTAAAGATGCGGTGAGCAATCTTGGTCGTGCTTCATGCAAACTTTATCATTGAAACTCCTATGAAAGGAATACTTTGTAGAGCTACCACTGTAAAACCTGTCATGCGTTAGAAATAGCTGTATCATGGAGGCACGTGTCACTCAGAATGCCAGCGAGTCTATCGTCATGTGGTGGTGACAGTGGCTGGGCAGTCAGGAAGACAGCAGAAGGCTTCCAAAAGAAACTGTTTATTTGAGTGAACTTGTGGCCACAAACAGAACAGAACTGAGTGGTGGCGAAAGCACCAAGTGCTTTTGACAAATGTCGGGTAACGATTGTTGATCACTCTCGGCCGCACTCGATTTAAAGACGGTAGCATAGCGAAATTTTGAACTAACACATTTGAAACACTGACAACAGTGTCGGACATCATATAAATGCTGCACATTCCCATGACAAATCCAGAGCACAGCAGTCACATCTTGCAGAGCAAGCACAAAGTGATGAGGCCGCGTGCTGGCAGTGGTAACCAAAGAACATGGAAAAGCAAACGAAACGTTTTGTGGCAGTATGAAAGTGTGCACACAACAGTAGCGTAACAGCATTAGTTTTAGTAAAGCTTGCACAAAGAGATTGTGGGTGCAGTGTGAACGTGCAGTACACACAAGGGGTGCCTTACAGCTAGCATATGCATGTAATTTTTCGGGGTTTGTGTTGTGGCATTTGCGGTACTTTTGTGGGTAGTGTCAACAACATGGTGGCACCCTGCCTGCCTACCTCGGACCACATACAGTGCTGTGGCTGTGTTCTTCAACGCAAGAGCTTGCTCAAATTGGTGGCATTCAATTTCAATTCGCACATTTTCATGAGCATGTGAAGAAATAGGTGACAGTTGCTGACTGATTTTTCAGACCCTGAAGGGACTGCAAAAATGTCTTAAAAATTGCGCAGTTCCAAAAATCAAATTTCACAGAAAAAAAAAAAATCATTTTACTTTAACCTCTAATGGTCATTAGTGTGGAAGAAAGGGGTCAGTAGTTTTGTTTACATTCTGGAGCTTCACGACTCAAAATGTCGCTGTGTTGTTGTGTGCGCAGATGACAGTAATGACTAGCCATGGGCACCCTCATGAGGGCGTCCTCACCCTTGTGTGATGAGGGCTACACTCGGTGAGGATGAGGGAGGATTGGCGCAGATAAATATGTGAGCATGAGGGTGAGGAAGGGTAGACGTGGTGAGGGGAGGATAAGGGAGGAAATGATGCCCAGTTGAGATTGAGGATGTGTCTCAAATTTAGTGCCTGCACTGGCCGTTTCCCATCCTGGGCGCACACGTAGGTGAAGCATAAAGAAAACAACTAAACAAGAAAAACCTAAAAGTGGGTTGCACGATCTGTGTGCCCCATTCACTATGAGCTGTGTACTAACTAAACATGAATCGTGACAAGGTGATTGAAAGCAAAATGCAACTAAAAGAAGCTTAAAACAGCTATTGCCACGGCCGCTCAATGGAGGCGCACTTGGTGCTGCCCGTCGCATGCGCCTAGTTCCCATCGCCACCGCTCCGTGACGAGTCCGGCCGGAGAGCTGTGCGCAGCGGCCGAGGCAGTGCTTTCGTTTAGGCGTCCGTGTGGTAGGCGCTTTATAATTTTAGCATTTATGAGCTGCGTTTCACACAGTATGGTGATGTCACGTGCAAGTTTGCTATTGATAGCGTGATAGCGCTGGGCTTTTCCAAATTGCACGTGGATTTGCATTTGCAACGAGAATCGAGGCAGAAGTGCGCTCCGCCGAGCGGTCACCCATTCAGCTACGGGCGTTTCAACCACTGTAATAACTTATTACATATTACAATCTTGAACTGATGCGATGTTGTGCAAGGCATACCATTTTGATATCATTCTCATAAAAGTGATCGTGGCGGAACTATCTTGAAACGCACAAGATTCAGCATGGCACTGCGGGTTGTCCTGGAGGTACTGAAGTGCAGCTATCGTAGGCGGGGAGAATATATTTGTTGCTCTGCGCACCTTCATTTTTTCAAGGTTGTTTGGCTCAACATGAGCCCATGTGAAGAACTTAACAGGCTTTACTAGAAGTTGGGATTGAATGTCAAAAATCTTCTTCAAGTAAAATCCACCTCGAATGGCCTGCCCCTCATCTACTAATTGTCTTTCGAGGAAGTTCATGCAGAGATTTTTTATCAGGTGGTTTGGGTCGAACGCCAAAAAAAGGGGGTCACTTTCCCTGATAGCGTGAGGCACCGAGTGTACAAGTGCACCTTCCTCTGAAAGGCTCTTGAACAGGGCAACATTGGTTTGGTGGTTGTCCGCAACAACTCTTGCGACACGAAAGCCAACCTCTTCAACTGGCTGCATGACTTCCATTGTCATTGAATGAAGCTTGTCATTCTTGAGACAGCGGGTGAAAAAATAACCCACTGGTATGATGCAAGATCTTGACAAGCCTCTCAAAACAAAACACAACAGACGGTTTGCCACCTGAGGGATTGTTGTTGAGAGCTCTGCAGAGCCCATGTCTACGAGGCTGAAAAAATTTGTCGACTTGACGGTCATATATAACTTTTTGGGGCTATAGCCATTTCATTAATGATTAATGAACAGTAAGCCTCTTGCGGCACACTCAGGTTTTCGTACTCCACACGAAGACGATCCTTGATGAGGGATATCACTCCAATCTCACCTGTTGACTGACCAACATACTTCTGCAGGGTGGTACGGCACAGCAGCTTAAATAGACCCCTTGATCGGACGTGCTCGTAGCCTTTGTTTGAGCACGCTTTCTAAACTACGCACTCTCTCAGAACAGGTTCACTGTACACAATTTTTTGGTTGCAACAGTTGGCAACTTGATTTTTGATGAAGAGAGCGGTTTTGTCACTTGCTTCAGCTGATTTTAGTAACCTCACGAAGTCCTGAACCGCCTCGTTTTCTTCATAACCTTGCAAGCGCTCTTTCATTTTGTCGTGCTCGGCTTGCAGTTTTTGCAGCGCTTTTCCTTGACGATCGACTTTCGATTTCAGCCTGTTCTCGGTCTTCTTTGCATCGTCCATCACACTCGCGAGATCAAACGCGGTCTGACAAGCCTCATCAGCCAGCAAAACATTTTTCCTACAGATTTCCAACCTAGGCTGGCCTGCATCCTCCATGAACAGGGTACTTTCGATGCTCATTTGTGTGCTTACTTCAGGAGCAACATCATGGTCACAATCAGAAAGGCGAGATCCACTCACATTTGGGTCCTCCCTGGAACCGTTGCACTCAGCTGGAGTTCTCCGAACTGTGCCATCAGCAGAGTGGTCAGCTTGAGGTCTCTTCTTTCGTTGCGAACTTGCTGGTTGCATATAATATGGGTATAGTTCGGGAACACGGAGGGGACGGCTGACAGAAGCAGAATCTTCAGTTCTGTGTTCTTCCTGTAGTCGTCATCTGTAAAGTGCAGGGAGCATACCAGTGGCTTGTCACTCGGCTCCCACCTACTTCCTTTTCCGCCCGAGCCTTCCCGAGATATGTGTTTCAGCCAGGCTGCTCGACGATGTGGATCGCACGGGAACTCATGGTAACCGATCTTCTGATCTTTTCCTGCGTTTGTGGTTCACAGCGGCTCGCAGCAGTTGCGTGGCATGGTGTCGCGTGCGCTTTGGATGCTGTCGACACAGGCACCGATGACAAGCATGCAGAACTAGCAGAACCACGCGGTCATGCAGAGCAGTTACAGCGAAAACACGTGCTAACACAGCCAGCGCACTCCTTCCGCGTCGTCTGACCGTCCGTGCCGGCAGCGGCTTGTCACGGAGTGGTGGCACCCCCGTGGAGAATGACGGCGGAACCTTGAACTTCTCCCGGTACACGCTTCCCCAGCCATTGAGGCGCAACGCGATGGGCCGCACCCAGTGCGCCCATTGAGCGGCCGTGCTATTGCTCTGTGTTGCCCTAGAGGAAGCCAGATGCAGTAGAGGAGCCACGCAAGTTGCGCTGAATGTACTGGTGCCGTTATATCACCAGGGAAAAGCCTCCCAGCCAAAGACGCAAAATGCAGGGCTTTCCTGGGCTTTAACGAGCACAACGCCTCTACGAAGGAATGGTTGCTGCGGACAGATTGAAGTGGTTGCTGGTACAAACCACGGCCAGCAAGGACCAGTCATTAGGCACTATAAGTGGCGTGGATGAGGAAAGCATTTTGTGAGAAAAAAAAAAAAGACGACGAAGAGATGACATATTTTAACCAAGGGCAGTCTGAAAAAAGGAATGGCCAAAAAGAATGGAAGCAGTCCGCAACCGTCGAGCACTTGCACAAGCTGCGCTGACCCTCAAGAGTCCTGTGGCACCGTACTCATGGTCTCCTCGATTTGGCTGCACTTTCTGCTCTGGTTCACAAAAGTGCCGTGCCAGTGCAGTGCCAGTTCTTGTGCCGCGAGTGTAGCCTTACACTAGGGCTCTCGGTGCAGCGGCCAAATCGAGTGCAGAAGTGCAGAAACTTTCGTCTGTTGTGGCCATGTGTTGGTGTTTGTCAAGTGTTTTAACATATGTGCAAGATTGTGCTAGCTGTATTGAACACTGTGCATTTGCTCGAAGTGGCGCATCTCGTGGAGCGGCTACGAAATTTGTTAATTCCGAAAGTGGTGAAGAATTTGACACCGTTCTTTCCGTTCCGTTGTGCAAAGTGGCGCAGGCCGATCGACCATCACTGATTCAACGGGTACCTTGAAGAGGCAACAAACTTTTAATTCGAGAGGTTATTCAGACTACCGCTCGAGACGATCTTTTACAGTCCATACGCATGCTTCGGGCTGCTTCCGTTCTATTGAAAAGTGACTGCGGTTGTCTGCCAAGAGTTGCCTTATAACTTGGACTATATTTGAACTCAACTAGATCGCATTTATTTTCGGCAGACGATGACAGCAACGTGACTGTTGGAGACTAACTGGCAGGCAAAGGTGCGGGCTGACGGCGACCTCAAGCCCAGTCGCTGTCGTAAGCAAAGGTACTGATGTCGCAGCGAGCCACAAACATTGCAGTCACCCACATATTTTACCGTATAAACGCGTGTAAGGGCTGCACTTTTTTTCCAGGTTTGAGGGCCAATTTTCGGGATTTGGCCCATACACGCGATTTGCGAAAAAAAAAATTGTATTAAAGTAGAAACACACCAATCAGGAAGTCAGCGGCATTTATTCTATGTTCAATCGCCACTCGCGCTGTATTCCAAATCCGAGCTGATGCTGTGCTCCGGTGTACGCTCATCCCACAAGAAGTCGCGCAGCACGTCCGCTGTCAACGCGTAGCCGTTTGTTTCGTGCTTCCATCACTTAGCAGAGCAGCTCTTCTTCCAGTTCGGGAAACTTGCACGGCTTGCCTCGGAAAGCGCACTTTTTGCAGCTTATGTTCCTCAATGAATCCTTTTGGTTGCACCATCGTCGGACGCACTTATCGGCCATGTCGAATTTCCTGCCCGCCACGTGCTTGCCGTGTTCGACAGCAAACTAGCCTTGTAGCTATCAAGGCGCTTGCCCAACGTGCTGAAACTGCTAAAACTACAACGCTCGGCGGCAGCACGCGAAAGCCACAACTACGGTGAACCACAACTCTCGTGCCTTTGACAGCCACGAAACGCTGGAGCTGGTGATACTGATGCTGATATGGATAGCGGGAGCTGGCGGGAGCTCGCGGTGGAGGAAAAAGTTCACGGTGATGATCATGAGCTGCAGCCTTTGGCGCCATCCATTGGCGGCACCTGGAAGCTCCTGTGCACATGCATTGCCTCCGTGATCAAGCGTGCAGTTGCTTGCAGCTGGAGCTGTTCGCAGAGGCCACAGCTTGTGCATTTCGAAGGCTATTCCCGCGTGGGTCGTGTGGAAAGTTTTGAGTGCGGCCCTTACGCGGATATTATTTTTTGCTAATATTTCCTTCTGGAAAACGGTGCGGCCCATACACAGGTGTGGCCCTTATACGCGTTTATACAGTGTTATACGATTTTATAGAAGCTCTTCATCGTGCTGCGTCTATAATAATGCACACAAAAGAGAAAGGGTGTAAGCAACGTGCGAGGCTGCACAGAAAGATGAGAACCCATACATAGTGCGCCATACCAGCCAGTCGCTTACGCGCGTAAACAGACACGCACACATGCGCACATACACATACATACGCGCGCTGTCATTTCAGCTGTTTGCTGAGGGCACGGCGCAGATGCCGCGTCTATCACAAGTACGTGGCCGTCTCAACCATGGTCACAACGCTGCTCAGTAAAACAAGAATGGCCACGGAGCCATCTGCTACGAAGCGCGCCAAGCACCTTGCACTACTTGCACGAGAAGAGAACTCGCCGGGAGGCTAGTGCAGCAGTGCAGAAGAACTCGTGCAGCATGAAGCCGAGTGCCTAAGTGCAGGTGGCGCTAGTTGCGCTGTCAAATCGAGTGCAAGAGTGCTGCATTTCCTGAACTGGTGCAGAAAGTGCAGCCAAATCGAGGAGACTTCCTGTGTGCCTACCGGCCGATCACAGTCCCCCTCCCCATTCAATAAGCAGCGACTTGATCTGTGAACTGACCATAGGGCGCCATCTGGACGCCATATTGCAAGAGGACCAATTATTTAAAAGTGAGGTTGAGGAAAAAATGCAAAACTGAGGGAGTTTGCCGACCACTGAGCATGAATTTGGTGTTCCATGGCTGTACTAATACTAATACTATGGTGGGACTAAGAAAAAGAATTGAAAAAAAAAAGGTGTCTCGGCTCATGCCATCAAATATAATGGGCTAATGGGCTTAATCCAATATGAAGTAGAAAAATAACAAACGCACGATTAGAGACAAGGTCCCGACATGACAGTGAACCCACTGCTACAGTAATCACACTGCACCCGCCATATGGAGGACCTGAAACGAGAAGGCAGAAAAGGCGAAAGCAATCAGAAAGAACAGACAAATGGCTGGAGCAAGCTCTCTGTCAACATTAACCTTACATTAAGGCCTAGCGAGTAGAGCTGGAAACCAATCTCTGAACATGCCTGTCATCAATTTTAGCACTTTGTGATAGATAAGTCAGAGGCTGCAGTATGTTATGAGGTGGGTACATACTCCTTGCTTTAAAAAGCACTGCCATTTTCTTCCACTCGTCATCTCCATGAAGTCTCCCACGTGCTTTGCCACTGCTTCTTTTTGAATTCAGGTTGAAATTACTCATCAAAGATGAACTTCAGAACTGTGACTACTGTTCAGGTTTGTGCAGTGGATGACTTCCTTGAATGGGTTGAGCTTGCAACAATGCGTTTGTGCTTACCCATAGACAATATCAGTCCCACCACTTAAAAGGTTCTCTTTTAGTTTGAATTCTCTTTCCCCTTTATTTGATCAAGTTTTCGATCCCCCTTGAAGTTTGAATTAATGAGGCTCCATTGTACACATTTATATGTTGGGCAAGGTGTCGGAGGCAGTGAGCAATCAGTCACAATGGGTCCGAAACTTCATTGGCTTTTATATATAGGCTCTATCGGTCATGTCATAGTACCACGAAATGGACCAAATAATCAAGCATGTCTGAAAAATGGGTGTCTGAATTTTCAGTGGTTCTAATAACTTGTTGGTTTTCAAGCTCTTTTGCCAAACTATATGCATTGTGCATTGTCGTCATAGCAAAGATGCGACACAAGGCAGCTCTCCAGTTTTGTGTCTGCTTGTACAGTTTTGTCCATTTTAATCATTGTGCTCCTTGAAAAGACAAAATCTGTTAATAATTCACAACTTTGTTAATAATTTCTAAAGAAGTTTTTTTGGCCTTGCACTGAAGTGCTGTGGCTAATTGTTGCTGGATGGGGCCACAGTGTACTATGCTTCTCGGGCACTAGCCACACTCAGCTGGAACTCTTTGTCAAGGTGTATGATGGCAGCGTGTAGCACACACACTGTTACATATGCTATAATAAAACTGCTTGTTGGCTGTTGCTATTTGAGCACCCATTTCCTAAAGGGCTCCTGAAACTGTATCTATTAGACTATGCAGGATGGTGAGGCACAACGGCCATTACTCAGATATTTTCTCACAAGAATGTTTTGTGTATTTGCTCTGTCAGGGAGGCTGTGTGCAGTTAATATTTACCCTCCTCTCATGTCGTGGCTTTCCTCCTCAGCTTGTACTCTCTAATGGCTAAGACCAAATTCCAGCTAAGAACCCTATGACGTTCTAGTGGCGGAATCGTTGTGAGATTCTGGCCAAAGGAGGATGAGTGCTGAAGCACATGATCAGTGAACTGGCTCCTGATGACCATCTCTGCATTCATACTTGCGAAGCAAAAACCTACCTGATTCTGACAGGACTGCTCTTCACATCTCAGTGTGCCCCAAACTTGAGGAGTGGCTGCACCACACTAGTTCCTGGACAGGCTTTCAGCCGTGCAGTTATAAATGCCTAATATCACAGCCATCTGCTTTACACTAGTGGAAAAAAAGCATTATTTCTGGATTTGCCATGAATTGACTTTGTAGCCCCTAGCATAGCAATGTTGATTCTTTGACGGTTGGGAGTCTCGCAGTGGTGCCCCAGGTGTGGGAATGAATCACGCGTGGCTTTGTAAGCAGAATTTTGCTCTGCATTGTAAGCGCCACATTGGCTTGAAGGTACTTAACAAAATGAGAAGAAAATATTCAGTAAGAAATTGTTATCAAAAGACCCCAGTAGATGGCTCTGTTTGCAAAATTACAGTAATTAGTGGTGATGCCAGTCACTCACTTGGTGTCCTATGGGTAGGGGCAAATAAATATGCACAGAATGGTTGTTGCACTAGTCATTTGAGGGCTGCAATTTTTTAAAGCTAATTGTAAATTGTGGGGTGCAGAGTTATTAAATATTTGGTTTGAATGCTCACAACATCATCCTTTGGGAATTATGGACGCTAGAGTATTACGGTGAAAATCGCTGAAGGGTCCCTTCAACAGAAGTGGTTTCTTGCTAACTGTGCTGCGCTACTGCACATAACAAGCTGCCACAGTTCTCTGACTCATTGGAAGGACAGAGCCTGTTTGGTGGGATTGCTGTCTTTCTTTATTCTCTGTGCATGATGTTGGATGGATTAGACTTGCATGGTGTCAGCAGGCGTGTTCTATTAGGGCAGCATTTGCTACGTGAGCAAGTTGGGCCATTTTACAGCTCAGGGAGAGAATCAGCCTAGGGGCGAAGGTGCATTCAAGTGGAGCAGCTTGGATTGCGCAGACTGTGCACAAGACAGAGCAAAAGTTGCATGCCAGGCTGGTCCCACTCTATAATGTTCAGGCTTTTAAGAGTATGTGTAGGTCTCTACCCATTAGTGGTCTCAGAGTGGTCTATCACTGTTGGTGGCATTTAAAGCGGACAACTGGGCTAGTTGGTGATCTTTAGATGGCCAGTCAATGTGTCATCATCTACAACTCGTGTGTCGTCATCTACAACTCATGTGCCCATTTCCATGTGAAGCTCCGAGAGAGAACTGCTTGAGTAAAAAACTATTATTGTTTCTGCGAACATTCAGTTCAGTACAGCTGCATTCCTAGGTGGCATTTGCTTTTCTGGGTTTGCTCATTGTTTATGACCATATCTGCTTTTGTACGAGGTTAAGAAAAGGCTGCGTAGCGTACAGCGATAGGTCACCCTGTATCATGTACAGCGGCAGGTCACCCTGTATAGGTCACCCACCCTTAGCCGGTGTACGTGCCTAGCTTGGCTTTAGGGAACGAGTCTTCAGCGCTGCGCTCGCATTGTGGCGGGGGCAACAGAGCTGCGCAGAAACCCTTGCGGCGGCACGGTCAGCCCAGCCCAGCCCCCGTGGGAGGAAGCCCCCGCGTGTACGCCACATTCGCGCGCATTTAACCCCTAGCTTTTTTTTCTGTTTTCCAAGCCGCGAATCCCGCTCGAGACGGCAAAGAAAGGACTTGGGCGTAAATGGGGTTGAATCGAGCACCTCACGTTCTTTTCCTGGTAATTTCCGGCAGTCGTCGTCGACAGACAAAGAGGCGCCACGAATCGAACATCGGGGAGCGTAAGTTGGCGCTAATGCGGTAAGGGTGGAGGGAAGCGGAGGAGGCACGCATACGTATGCGCTCTCGGGTTGCGCAAGCACCGGCGGTAGGCGCAACGGCTGCGGGACGGCTGCTGCTGCTGCTGCAGCTGCCCGTGACGCGAGCGCCATTGATCGGGCCGCACGTCGATGGCGGACGACACGCTCGGTGGGCGGGGAAAGAAAAAGACAAGAGGTGTTGTTCTCCCCCGCCTATTTCTGAGGCAGCTTATTTTCTTCCCTTTGCGGAGCAAAAGTCGTGCCCTCCCACCAGTGCTGCCGCCGCTACGCCGGTTTAATTTACATTCCTCCTAGATGAAAGTGCTCCGCCAGGTGTCCACTTGCCGCGCGCAGCCTTTATATTAAAAATTAAGAGGAAATTCCGCGAATGAGTTCGCGATTTTTTTTCTTTTGCTTACTGCGCTGTTTGCAGTTTCGAACCACGGCCCCTGCAGCTGCTTTTCAATAGAGGCGCGCAAAAGAAAGGGGGGGGGGGGGGGGAGCGGGAACGCCCGTGTACAGTACGGAGATTTCGGCTAACGTTAATCGAATCCGGGAGGTCGAAACTGACCTCTACCGAAGGGTTCTTAAACCGCATACGTCCTTGGGCCGTGAATATTGTATAGAAGAAAAAAATGCAGTCAGGTGGTGGTAAAAGCTAGCGGCAGCAGAAGTGGATGCGTATGCCCAGGGGTTTCAAACCTCTCTAGTGGGCGGAACCCACAGCTCGTTGATGGCTTCCGCCGTGGAAGGACGCAGAAGCTCGGCTTTCCAGCGGACGTCCGCCCGGACGTCGCCTATACCGGCCTGTGCATTTCGGTCAAGTTAAGGTTGACGCGAACACCCGGCACTGACTCCGTCTCATCCAAAAATCGTTTGCATACTGCTGTGGTATCGCTGTGGTCTTCGCCTAGCTGTGGTACGGCGGCATTCGCGCGAAAGGAAGAAGAAAAAACGTTTTGAGCATACCGGAGACGTAGTAGCGTAGACGTATAGCGTAGACGTAGACGTAGACGCATGCGCAAAGGCATTGTTGGGGGTGAGGGTGAGCCATTGAGCATGCCCAGCCGGCGTCCGGTAAACCGGTATACGTCTCCGGTAGTACGCTTCCGGTATGCTAAAAATGTCTAATGTCGGGGAAAAATACGCGTGCACAGAGGGAGAACCATGGGGGAAAGCACAGTGCAAGCGTTTGCTTCCCGCTAGTTTAGAATGTGAATTAAAACCAACTATCGCATGTTTCTAATTACTTTAAAGACACATTAAAGGCAAAATCAGCGGAAAGAAGACGCTAAAAACTCAGAATTCCTTTCGCGAACGGTGCCAACGGTTAATTTCTTTCTGCGCGAAAAGTGACTGCGCTGTTGTGAATATTGAGATTGAAGTCTCCCAATTCCGACCCATTTACACCCCGCCCACCCAAAAAAGGGCCTATGCTGTGTCGCCATTTCATGACGTCATGGCGATTCGGGCAAAATTGCGAATCTCGGCCAATGAGAGGAAGCGAGCGAACATAAAACCGGCTTTTCCCGAGGCGCCCGTGTGCTGTGCGACGTCAGTGCACGTTATAAAGATCCCCAGGTGGTCTAAATTATTCCAGAGCCTTCCGCTATGGCACCACTTTTTTCCTTCGTTCACTCCCTCCTTTATCCTTTCTCTTACGGCGCGGTTCGGGTGTCCGCCGATATATGAGACAGATACTGCTCTATTTCCTTTCCCCGAAAGCCCATTTTCCCGCCGATAACACGGGTCTTCGTTACAATATTTATCAAGATATGACTCCACCCTACTTCTTGCCATGAAGTCCAGTTTATTACCATGATATCCTGGAGAGCTCGTGCCTGCAGCACTCTAAATAGCAAGAAGTTAAAAAGGGAGTCAGCTGTCGTCTATCGCACTCCCTTTTATTAGACAGTTTTAGCTGTGCGTACGCAAGTGCTTGCGTACGCAAAGAGCTACGGCGCTGCGTGCGTTACGCTGTCCGCTCCGAAGTATAGTTTTAGCTGACCGTGCCGTAGCGTCCCTCAGGCGCACGTGGCGCCATCGAGTGACAAGAAGTCAAACCGCATCAACGCTCGGTTGAAGAAAATTTCATCCGTGATTACTGATAACTACTGTGAGTGCATTGGGAGCCTTTTTTGTTCCAAGAAGAAAAACTATGCAAACCGAAGAAAATGCAAGATCTGGCTAAAAGTTAGAAAACTGATTCGCCAGGTGTCGTTGCTACGAGGAAAACACACTGAATATAGTTAGGCCTAGGAGCTTGAAGATCGCCAAATTATCTGAAAAACAGGGGCTAGTTATCGCTTATACCGCTACGTGTGGGCAAGATTAGGCGAAATAAAAGCGAACCGCTACCATTTTAGCGAGCTATTGCGTCGGAGAATCCAGCGGCGACATGTATTTATTCCGAAGCGGGCGAGCAGGGCGCCGCCATCTTGTCAAAGTTAGCGTACGCAAGCCACGCAAGCGCCGCAACGCGAACTCCGCTGGCTAGCGTACGCAAGGCTACCGTACGCAAGACGCAAGGCTTGCGCTTGCGTTCTGCGCATGCGCACTACCGTCCCCGCAAACTCCTCACGTACGCTAACTCTTAGCGTACGCACAGCTAAAACTGTCTATTAAAGGGAGTGCGCTACAGGACAACTTAACTCTCTTTTTAATCGCATATAGGCGTACCCGTGTTTTGGGTGTGGTTTGCGCTTCCGAAATACACAACGGCGCCACGAAGGCGTCACGCAAGCCGACATGCGAAGGGAGCCTTCCTTCACTTGGCCAGGCGCTGTTCTCGAAATTCCCGAGGAGCGTCGCTAATAATAATAATAATAATAATTGGCTTTTCTGGAAAGGAAATGGCGCAGTATCTGTCTCGTATATCGTTGGACACCTGAACCGCGCCGAAAGGGAAGGGATAAAGGAGGGAGTGAAAGAAGAAAGGAAGAAAGTGGTGCCGTAGTGGAGGGCTACGGAATAATTTCGACCACCTGAGGATCTTTAACCTGCACGGACATCGCACAGCACACGGGCATAATTGGTTTTTTGGGGGAAAGGAAATGGCGCAGTATCTGTCTCATATATCGTTGGGCACCTGAACCGCGCCGTAAGGGAAGGGATAAAGGAGGGAGTGAAAGAAGAAAGGAAGAGATAGGTGCCGTAGTGGAGGGCTCCGGAATAATTTCGACCACCTGGGGGTCTTTAACGTGCACTGACATCGCACAGCACACGGGCGCCTTGGCGTTTTTCCTCCATAAAAACGCAGCCGTCGCGGTCGGGTTCGAACTCGGGAACTCCGAATCAGCACACGGGCACATATTTGCGTTTCGGGGAAATTGGAAAATTGGTTTGAGGTGAGAAAAGGCGCAGTAACTGCCTCACGATGGACACCTCAACCGTGCCGTGTGGGAAGTGCGCTATCCTTCAGCATTGATGGTCCACAGGGGCGTCCTGTGTGCCATACATGCATGGCCTGTCCCACCGCCTCAAAAAGGTGGCGGGAAAGTGCGGCGTACGCGTTGTTTTCTCGGCGCCGCTCAGAAGGTCCAGGATGTGCCGCATGGTGAACACCACCAGGGAACCCATAGCCTGTGGAACCAAGCACGCCACGCAGTTTGTTAACTGCATCATTGGGGTGATCTACATGATGCCACTGTCTTGTGGCAAGTGCTACATAGGCCAGACGGGCCAGTGCCTCAACGAAAGATTGCGGAAGCATCGCACAACTGTCGCAGCGCTAATGGGAGGTGGCCATTTGGCGACCCATTGCCGCAAGTGCAAGACAAAGGAACACGGCGAAATAGAGGAGGAAGAGTGCACCCCTCTTTTTCGCAGCACTCGCGTGCTGATGCGGTTCGACAAGCAGGTTGATAGGGAAATATTTGAGGCCTTTTGTATTGATAAGGCAGGAGATAAATGCGTGAGCACCCCTTCAATAGCCCTCACGAGTAAAGAAATTGCATACCTGGCAAAAAGCACGCGATTCAATCCATTGTGAATTCACATTAATTTTTTTCTCTCTCTCTCTTTTTTAGTACTCTATGTCAGCGATAGCCAGCATTCTTGTCAATCAGATTTGTCTTGTATTTCGAGCATGCGCAGAAGCGCATAGTATATCTTCTCATGCGTGTGTAATAAACGGCAGTTGAAGTCTAGCGTCTGTCCTGTGTGTTTCTGCTCTCTGTCCTTTGTGTTTATTAACGCTAGTAATATGTCGCCGTCTGTGAATCAAAAGCACCAACTAGCCCAACTTAATTCTTTAATGGCGCAGTATCTGTCTCATGTATCGTTGGACACCTGAACCGCGCCGTAAGGAAGGGTAAATGAGGGAGTGAAAGAAGAAAGGAAGAAGAGGTGCCGTAGTGGAGGGCTCCGGAATAATTTCGACCACCTGGGGATCTTTAACGTGCACTGACATCGCACAGCACACGGGTGCCTTGGCGTTTTTCCTCCATAAAAACGCAGCCGCCGCGGTCGGGTTCGAACCCGGGAACACCGGATCAGTAGTCGAGCGCCCTAACCACTGAGCCACCGCGGCGGGTTGGAAAATGAAATAAAAATTGGTTTTAAGGGTAGGAAACGACGCCTGTCTCACAATTCTCGCCGGACACCCGTACCGCGCCGTAAGGGAAAGAAAATCCCTTCCCTTAGGGCGCGGTTAAGGTGTCGACCGAGATGCGCCATTTTTCGCTCACGGCCAACGCCGCTGACGCCGGCTTTTCTGCGACACGAGCTCCTTATCGCTGTCGCGTTAAAATGAAATTGGTTTTGGGGGAAAGGAAATTGCGCCGTTTCTGTCTCACATCTCGGCGGACACCTGAACCGCGCCGTAAGGGAAGAGATAAAGGAGGGGCTGAGAGAAGAAAGGAAGAGGTGCCGTAGTGGAGGGCTCCGGAATAATTTCGACCACCTGGGGATATTTAACGTGAGCTGAGATCGCGCAGCACACGGGGGCCTTTGCGTTTCGCCTCCATCGAAACGCTGCCGCCGCGGTGGGTAAAAAGGACGTATTTGCCATTTTGGAGCACCAGTTTCTCAATTTTGCTGTACTTGGTATGCCTAAACGAGGCAGCGTTGCATAACAATTCAAGACAAAAAGCCGATTTCATACGCATGCCGTTTTAATAAACATACGCTCGTTTGAGACTAAAACATGGTTTTAGGGCGCATGCATGTCGATGTCCAATGGTGGTGTGCTGCTCAGTATGGCAGCCGCATTTCAGTGCAGGCAAAATGCGAAACCACCTTTGTACTGAACTCGCCGCGGTGGCTCAGTGGTTAGAGCGCTCGGCTACTCATCCGCAGTTCCCGGGTTCGACCCCGACCGCGGTGGCTGCGTTTCGATGGAGGCGAAACTCTAAGGAGCCCGTGTGGTTTGCGATTCAGTGCACGTTAAAGATCCCCAGGTGGTCGAAATTATTGCGGAGCCGTCCACTACGGCACCTCTCTTCCTTTCTTCTTTCACTCTCTCCTTTATCCCTTCCCTTACGGCGCGGTTCAGGTGTCCAACGATATGTGAGAGAGATACTGCGCCGTTTTCTTGCCCTAAAACCAATTTTCAAATTTTCTTTGTACAGAGATTCTGTTGGATGTTCACTAACCCTGTCGTCTTGTTTCCGCGCTCCTTTTTTCATGGTATATGACAGGTGTCAACTGACTTCCCGGTGGGAGTAGAAAAGATAGATACCGTGTTGAGCGCCCTTCCGTGCTGAATGCGGAGTGCTACGGCACTGCGGTTTTTTGAGTACTACTGTCTCAGAACCTTCATTATAACGGGATCACGGTATTAGAAGTCAGTTACGGATTTCACCACTGTGCCCGCAGCTGCTCCGCTTTTACGAAAATTCTACGTATATCGAAGTTTTATGACCGTCCTGCTTGCTCGCTCCTGCGATAGTTTCATTGTACAGCAATGATTGAACACTGGCCAGGACGCGTGCCGTCCGCTTGCTGTTTGGTGTAATAATAATAATAATAATAATAATAATAATAATAATAATAATAATAATAATAATAATAATAATTGGTTTTTGGGGAAAGGAAATGGCGCAGTATCTGTCTCATATATCGTTGGACACCTGAACCGCACCGTAAGGGAAGGGATAAAGGAGGGAGTGAAAGAAGATAGGAAGAAAGAGGGTGCCGTTGTGTTTGGTGTGCAGTTCTTGCTTTTTGTGTGCGACGAGCCATAATGTCTGTTCTGTCGGTCTGCTAGCGCTGATGTCTCGCCTCGCCGCTCTCGTTAAGTAGATTATTCAGATTTCTCGCGTGACGAGAGATGGGGTCCCGAAAGGCCACAGAAATACCTGCGACGACGGCTGGGCTGCTCACGACAGAGCTGGTTCTTTTTGTATCACCCGCGCCGTAGCGTAGAAGTCGTCGTTACAAAACAAATGTCTCTGGCTAGCAGCCGGTGGTTCCACTCTAAAATTGGAATTTTTGTCGCTGTGATGGTGAAGCGCGGGGACGCGCTAGCGCACCGGTTCTGTGGCGCCGTCAGCCGTCTTTCGCCGGACTGCCTGACGTCACGACACTTGGCTCGAGTTCTTACGGAGAATGTTTTCAGGTGTGCTTGGGCGTTTTAAATGTCAGGTGGCACGGCGGCTCAAGAATGTGCCTTACGTAGCGTCACGTGACACGGGTGGGTGTCAGGTTACACAGGAAGGGGCAACGCATACAGACAGCTGTCGCTTCGCCCTCGAGGGTTGGCGAAACGTGTGTGCTGTTTTTTTTTTTCGTCTCCACGATTGACTTCCAAATTAGGGGAGGCTGCGGGAAGTGCTCCCCTTGTTCGGCGAAGCAAATGGGGACGGCGGGAGGTCTGATCCCTTCCTCCCCGCCAGCGGCGCGCCGGGCGGTCGGCGCTATAGATCGCGCGAGCGCCACGGTCTCCCCGGGCGACGACGCCCCGGCCGGGATAGCGGGAGCCGGTCTCCCCAGTGGCGCACCGGGTGCGCGCGTGGCACCGCTGCCTGGCAGGTTGGGTCGCCGTCGCGATGCCGGTCGGGGAGTCGGAGACGCTGCGCAGGGTCGCCATGCGCCGCACCGTGAGCCTGGTGAGCGTCTGCGGTATAGCACCGCTGCATGCGTATACGTGGTGCACCAGTGGCACACGGAAGAGTGTTACGCGCTAGAAAGGGGGGATCGTCTGGACGCACTGCGTGGCGCTTTTTGTTGTGTACGCCGCTTTTCGTGGTGTGCTTGCACTGCCAGCCGTGTTGGGGGAACGGGATTTTGCACGTGCTCGCCAGCGGCTTCCTCGTGCCCTGCATGCGCGACCGTTAGCGGGGTGGGCCCTGTGTTTATAGATAGTGTGGAGAGCCCCAAGCACGGATTAGTTCTGAACTGAGCATGACTTTCAGCCGCTGCCGGCCCGTTTCCGCTTTGAAGGCGCCGCCGTTCGAAGCGCGAATTTCTGCTCCGCTTCTTGGGGTTTGGCCTCGATGATGGAGCATCACTGGCTGCAAGGGGTGCTAACAGCGAAAAAACTCCTTCGGTGCATAAACGGCAGAAGGGACTGCGTTTCGGCTCGATGATTGCATCGTAACAGCGACGCCAAGAGGAAAAGAAAGGGAAATTAATTGCTAGGCCAGTTGGTGAGGACGCGGAAACGACGTTTCGGCACCATGAAGGGATTCATATCGAAGGTACATATAGGGCGCCATCTGCGCGTATACGGCTCAGCTTTCGCATGCGTGCCTGCGGGAATGGGATCATGTTGCTGTTAGTTGTTAATGAGGACACATGCGAAGTGGAATTTTGGAGAAGGTGAGGGTGTGCATTTTTTAACGAACGTTTTTGCGGATTCTCAGTGCAGACACAGCGCGCAGTAGTGAAATTCCCGGCTTTTCACTGTGTCTCTCGTGGACCCGACCGTGGCTTCTCCAGCTCCGCTGTATGCCCATCTTGGTCTTCGTGCCGGGTGTGGCGCAATACGATAAACTGCACCGAACGATGCTCTCACTCACTTGGTTGTTTGAGTCAGCTGGGGAACCTCGGCATGGCAATGAAACGAGGAAATTCAACATGTTCGCCTGCGGTGGGCGGTGTGCGCACTGCCACCAGCCTGAGCGTTGCTCGCCAAAGAGGGGGGGGGGGGGGATTACCTTCACCGCTCCGCGCATATTTTCCGTCACGCGAACTTCATACGCGCCTGCATGTCATTAAAGCCCCTTGATACCTGGCACCTGCATGCAACTCGCTGGAGGTGTCGTTTACGCCGCCTTTGCATGCCCACTTATCGCGAGACGGCCTTTTTCGCAGCAAGGCTTCGAAAAAATACGCGCGTGACGACTGCCGACGGTTGTGTCTTTTATTCGTTAGATTATTCGCCTGCCGCACTTGAGCGCCGAAGACAGATGGTGTTTACACCAAGAGGAAACGGAACGCAGAGACTTTGGAGCAGTTCCGAAGTACGGAAAATAAACGCTTTGGACTTGAGGCGGATATGCGCGCGGACGGCGAATTCGGACGTGAGGCGAACGAGAGCGTCATTGGCATAATCTGAAACCCCCCTTTTTTTTTCGAAACGGGACAAAATGGCGAAAAATGTGTTCGCACTGTAAGGTATACGTTGTGAAGGAGAGAAAAGTTTGCACCTGTCGTTTGCGGCTTCGACTTCAGTTCATTGTGGGAAGGGGGGGGGGGGTTCAAGCCCAGTTGATCAAACCTTCCCTTCCCCACATGGTCTCCTAGAACACACCGCATGTTCTCATGTTCTCCCAGCTCCAAGAGTTTAAACAACTCAAAGCTGTGTGGTTGGCTTCCGGAGTGGAGAGGTATAATTATTAGCGCTAATTTGGAGCGACGAGAAGCGCAGACTATAGCACGTCTCGTCCGTTTATTTTTCTCGTCCCGTCAAACACACCTTGGAATTATGCCTCTACGTTTCATTTGGCCGCCTATTCCATCGAGACCTAAGTGGTGCAGACTCCTTTGCGGTTTCACCGACGTGCATCTTCTCTGACGTCAGGCCTTCGCGCGCCATTTGAGCGGTCGGATGCGCTTGCCCCATTTGGTCGACGTCGAGGCAGCTGCAGCCAGTGCGCGCACTGAAGCGGAGAGCCTGGCTACCCGGCGTTCCCTATCGAGCCGCCGCTACCAGCAAAGCCGATCGATGTCCCCCCACCCCGATGCTGTCAGTGGGACAAAGAAAAAGAACGCCCCATCTCGCCTTCCTGCCTCCTTTATTGCCTTCAATTACGCCATGCAGTGAGCAGTTAGTGTGACTTGTGTGTGCGGACGGGATTACGACCTGCGTTCGATTTATTTGAAACGGCTTTGAAACTGGTAGCCCAGCTGTTAAGCGCCCGTTCCCTGGCTTTAGCTTCGTTGACGTCTGTTGTATGTGGAAGGGGGGGGGGGGGGTCAGAGGAAGACCACGTGGAGAGAAAAAGAGCTCCGAAGAAGGAGGAGGCAGTGAGAGCAGGCCAAAGAGGTTCGGATAAATTGGTTTTGAGGTGAGAAAAAGCGCAGTAACTTCCTCACTTCTCAATGGACACCTCAACCGCGCCGTGAGCGAAATGATGAAAGAGGGAGAGAACAAGGGAGGAGAGAAAACAATGTCGGTAGTTTAGAGCTGCGGAATAATTTCTGTTTTCTCTCCTCCCTTGTTCTCTCCCTCTTTCATCATTTCGCTCACGGCGCGGTTGAGGTGTCCACTGAGAAGTGAGGAAGTTACTGCGCTTTTTCTCACCTCAAAACCAATTTATCCGAACCTCTTTGGCCTGCTCTCACTGCCTCCTCCTTCTTCGGAGCTCTTTTTCTCTCCACGTGGTCTTCCTCTGACCTCCCCCCCCCCTTCGACATAGGTTCGGATAAATTGGTTTTAAGGTGAGAAAAAGCGCAGTAACTTCCTCACTTCTCAATGGACACCTCAACCGCGCCGTGAGCGAAATGATGAAAGAGGGAGAGAACAAGGGAGGAGAGAAAACAGTGTCGGTAGTGGAGAGCTGCGGAATAATTTCGGCCACCTGGGGTCGTTAACATGCACTGACATCGCACAGCACATGGACACCTTGTGCGGTTCGCCTTCAACGAAACACAGCCGTCGCGGCCAGGATTGAACCCTCGTCCTCGAGACCAGTAGTCGAGCGCCCAAACCTCTGGGCAATTAGTGGTTTTTGAGGGAAGGAAATGGCAACGTGGGTCGCAGCGGACGTGCACTGTTAGTGGATGAGAAGGATATAAGAGCTGTGAGGAGGGACGTCAGAACAGGCGAGAAAAGTTCGTGGAACTCAACGGGTGCATCCGTGTGCACTCCCGGCTTTCAGATCCCTTGACTACTTGACGCATCTGATTGGTTGATTTGCGTTCGCCCAAGTTGGCCGAATTGAATAATGAAGAAGCTGTCACAATAGGTGAAAAGTAATTCGTGGGGTGCAACGCACCCCATGATGACGCAACACATGCAACAACTTCGCTTGTCAAACGCAATGAGAAAGGATAATTGTAGAGACTTTTTTGGTGACGCTAAGAGGTGGGCACAAAAAAAAAGTAAGCCTTGTGTAGGTTTGCTGTGGCGGATAACAGTTTATGGAAGGGAACTGTCAGTAGGGCGGTTGCGAAACTAGTTACCGAAATAAAGGAGAGCATGGACCTTAGTGGTCGCGGAAGGTTAGCCCTTTTGTAGCGATAGCTATACATTACGGTAGCATTTCGAGCCTTCAGCGTGGCGCGGAGCAGCTGCCGGCGGCGCGGCTCCGTGGCTGATCACGTGGTTGGTCACGTGACCAGCCACATGGCGCGGAGCAGCTGCTGCTGCCGGCGGCGCGGCGCGCCGGCGAAACCGAGCAGCCACAGCTGCGCGCATGCGCCGTGTCAAGTGGGACGAAGATGAAGGCACGCCCAGCGAAATGGAGCGGCGAAAGACTGACTTTGCAATTCGACTGAGCTAGTTCTACTCGGCCAGATGTAGCTATTGCGTCACTCCAGGTTTAACCAGAGCTAAACCACCGCCAATTTTTTTAGGGCGGGAGTACTTCACGAGACAAAGCGCCGTTTCCCGGCACTTCGCTGGGTCGTGAGGAAGCTGCCTGTATGGCAGCTTGTGTGGGTTCCCCGTGCCCTCTTCGACAGTGACGTTTACAGCGTTAGCTGTTCCAGTGGTACTCTTTTTATATACAGAAATGATCTTCCATGGGAGTGTTTTTTTGTGGGTATGAACTTGCGGTTTCCTTTCCCCCTAGAGCGAAGGACGTCAAAGACGGTACCTTACGCTTGCCAGGTTCGGGGGAACGTTAATTCAGGCCCGTGAGTGGATCCCGTGTCTTTCGGAGATAATAGTATTCTCTTTCCAAATTGGGTTTGGGGCTGCCCATTCGATGCTTTGTGGCCGCATTCTGTGCTCGGTGTTACCAGATGGAAGTGGTGCGATGGACGCTCGTTTATCTAGAGGGAGAGAAAGAACAGACACCTAGTGACACGGGGTCTCAGTGAGCAGAATTAGGTGGATATGATGGCGGTCCTTTGGAATGCTCATGAAACCGTACCAGCTGGTGCACTTAAATGTTCAAGTCCCTTGACGGGCCGCCATTCGGCCACCGTGGTACATCATGGAGGATGTGTAGGGACAGTATTTGTAACGTTGCTGAGCTTTTTAACAGCTTCTGTGCAGTCCTTAATGGCATTCCGAGCTGCGCTGTATGAGTGTCTCGAATGACAAGGAGGCCTGGTAAGCGGGGATTTCGGATGGCGTTATCTAATACGTTTGTGCACCTTGAGGGTTGTCACAGTGGGGATGTGCTGGAGATGGTGGATTGGAGACTATGGTGCGTCATAACCGGTGCGCAGCTCGTCGCATCTTTCGCTTTCTTATTGTGCTAAGGCCACGTTATTCAGGGCTTTGCACGGACAGTTTTCCCCTTCTAATCTCGTTGTCGGCGGCCGGGCCACGCGCCGTGGTCGTGTAGCGCGTGTGGGTCTTCGCCTCGTCGGCGAGCCAGCGCGCCCGCGGCGGTTTCGGCAGCGACGCCTTTAAATCCCGTTATGGCAGCAGTGTGTGGTGGCCATTTGGGACGACGTGCGCAGGAGCACAATGTCGTTGTCGTTTAGTTCTAGCTACGCACGTGCTCTGGAGCATTTTTTAATCGTTATGAGACGGGACGTCTTGATTGGATTTCCAAGTGTTAACCGTCTCATTGCGACATCTGACCGACTTGATTCGTTCTTACACAGCTTCTTTTGCGTAACCGCGCTGAAGAATTCACTTCATCAGACGCAGTTACCGGAATTCTCGACAGGTGTCGCTGCATGTCTGCTTGATTTTTCTGGCTTACGCAAACTGTTCTCGCCAAAAACTACACATCTGCGTCCTTGAGACACTAATATCCCTCAATCTACATCTGAATCTGAACATCTAAACCCAGTATTCTCCTTTGCGGGAACTTCCCGCTATTGTGGCCGGGGCCCTCGCCCTTCGACGTCGCTTCCATGGCATAAAGGGTGGCAAACAGGACTGGACAGGTGGCGCCGTATATGTTTATAAATGCAACTAAGGCCCGTCGGTTAGGCGCGAAAAGCGGCGTTGTGTTGGTTCATTTACTATGGAACTTGCCGAGAGGTTCGTCGTTTTCTCTGATCTGCCTTTTTCATGCAAGTCAAAGAAGTGACGTGACGGCACCCACATTTGGTGGCGGGGCGGGGCACAGGAGAGCGTTCGAGAGGCTGCAGACGCAGAAGCTGCGTTCTAAATTCGCGTTAAAACACCAATCGGTGACATATTTTTTTCTCTGATTCTTTGAAAGCTTCTGTGGAGCAGCCAACGATAGCGTGTGCCACCCTCTGCCCGGAAGCCGTACGCAAAGGGCTCGGCGTTTCCTTCTCGACAAGGCCGGGCACGGCGCTATAGATAACGGAATGGCGGAATACGTGACGCGGGTGAATGCCACTGCTGTCTGTCGAAGTAAGTCAGCGTGCATGGTGCCTCGAATGACAACGTACTCATCTGATGGTATGCACGGGCCTGTCGTCGTAAGGTATCCAGTTTCTTTTGCCGCCATTGGCTGCTATCGGGAGTCTGTGCCGGAGCGCGACACATGAAAGGCGACCTGCCAGGTATTTGTCGCGTTTGCAGGATAGAGAAAAGGGATCTTTTTTCTTCGTTGGGGTTTTCAGATTGTGGTTAAATTGAACACCTTGTTTGCGCCTTTGTAACTCAAAGCGCTGCTGTAATTGCGTCGGCAGTACCTGTTCATATGCCGTTTACTCTTCGGATAAATTAGCCCGTGCGCATGTTGCTTTGCCAAGGAGCTGCTTACTGCCGCACTAGGTATTTAGACAAGTCGCAACATGACTCTGCGCGCCAACTTCCTGTTCTCTTTTGGTGTAACTTTTTTTTTTTCCCGCTGCTGCGTCCTTTGTCGCATAAAATTCAGTGCAGTCGATGTTCAAGCAAACATCGCTGAATTTTGGTGGTAGCTACTCCTATAGGCGTAGTTACATTCTAACGGCGGAATATTTGCGTGCAAAGAAACACGTGCAGAGAGCGAAGCTGTAGAGCGTGCTATTTTTTTTTCTCTAGTACAAAAAAAAAAAGATGTCATGGCAGCAGTGTTAAGCTGGCACTGTTGTAATGTTTTACTGAGATAAGCTTGGTCCGACTCCTAAGGTATCCTGAACTTGAGTGCAACTGACACTTAGACACGCAATCACGAAGCATGTCCTCTTGAACAGCCAGAACCAATCGCAGAGAGCACGCAGCGAGGCCCCGTGCCGAGCTCTCGCTGACCCCTTCGTTTATTCAGAGCGTACCTCGTGCTCTGTGGCCGAGAGTTGGTCCGTGGCTATCCTTTATTCAGGTATACCGGAGAGGGCGGGCTTTCCAATCCGTCTGCCGCTGCTGGCGCGGTCTTCAGAATTAATCTGACCCGCTCATCCCCATCGGCCATCTGGTAGCCGGCAGTGACGTGTTTACGTGACTTCTCCGGTGAACGTCGTTGTCGCGGCGGCCCGGCGATGTGCCATCCGCTGAGGGCGTGTCCCCGCCGGCGGCCGGCACGCCATCGCCCATTAGGGGCGGGACCCTCCTCCTCCCACGGGCTCGTGAATAAACCGCGTTGACCGCCGAGCTTTTTTTCTTCCTTTTTCCCCTTTTCCTTCTTTTCTTGTATTTAGCTCTGTTGTGCGACGTACCGTGGTTAGAGCCTCAGGTGCGTGCGTTTGGAATCTCCGCGGAGCGCTCATTTCCGTACCGGTGGGGGTTTCGCACACCGGCTCCACCCCCCCTCCGCCGTGGTTGTAACTGCGCCTGTTTGACGACTGACGTCATGTAGCGGCGCGGGCGAAACGGCAGGCCCCGGCCGTATATGCCGCGGTTGCATCTGCTTACGGTGCGTCTCCCGTACGGCTGGCTGTTTCTGTAAACACTGCATGGCTCGTTTCGGTCCCTGGCCGCTTCTTCCGCGTGCGGGGGCGGAGCGCTTACCCCGTGGCATAGTCTGTTTGCTCAGTGCTTTTTGTTTCGCTGTCAGCCGGAACGTAAACGTGTATGTCCTTGGGCTTCCTGTCGGGGCAGCCGCATTTCGGTGGAGCCGCCGCGGTGTGCAAGAAACGCCGGCGTACGGAGATTGCGGTGCCCTTCAATGAACACCACGGGGTCGAAATTGATCCGCAGCCCTCTACTACGGCGTACTTTCATAGCCTGACAGTTAAAAAATACTTTTTTTTTCGTAATATGTTTTGTTCGTTTTTCTCTTCATGCTGACTGATGCCCGGATCTAGCCCCCCCCCCCTCCCCCCCCCCCCCCCACCCCTCCTGGTGTTCTCGCAAGTTGGGCTCACGGGCCTCATGTTGTCATTCTGAAGTACGGCCTCACAAAATACGTAGCTCGCAATGCACGTGGTGCCCTTCGTGGCCAAGTAACACGTACGCATGGAACTTGTAAACACGCATGTGTGCTCATTGTGCTTCTCCGGAAAAAAAGAAAGACTAGCTAAACTGTAATATGGCTTTGTTAAGAAGGTCAGGCATGGTTGGAGCGTGCTGGAGCAGTTCAGTTATGTAGCTTACTGTAGCGGAAGACTGTGACAAGCCGACATCTTGTATCGCGGGAGGCGCCCGTTAAGCAGCAATAGCGAGCAGCGATCCAGCGGCCACCGGCATTAAACACACAACTGACCAGAAGCAAACGAGGCACTAGGTGGCGGTGCGGACGGCGCAAGATGTTTCTTTTTTTTTCGTCTCCAGGAGCTAATATGTTGGAGTATTTGTGTTCCAACCTCAGTTTTCTTAATCGCGTTTCATTCGTCGCAGATAGTACATGTCTGCTCTCGGCTTGGCTTTCTGGCTTCTTTCTCGCTTCTTTTTTTTTTCTTTGGCTTGCCTTGCGGAATTTGTGCGGCCGCTACAGCGGGCTTCTTACACGAATCCACTCAGGGTGGGGTCACAGTAACGGCTGTCGCTTCGCACTCTGCAGAAGTCGTCAGTATAGCTATAGAGCTGAACCTCACGCATTACTGCTGTCAGTATGACAGTTCAGCCACTATGGGGATAATGCGCTCTGTTTTCCTCTGAGAAACACAGGTGTCGTGCACACTACTTGAGTGACGGAACATCTACAGCGCCAGATTATCCCCTGGTATTAATTACCGGTATACAGTTTGCTAAGTTTGAACCTCTATGGCCGGTGGCGGGCGCCTGGGCTCTGCTCGCAGGCATGCCGCGCAGGAGACAACATTAGTTAGGCAACAAACATTTCTGGCATATGGCGTCGCCAGCGTCCGCTCGTGTTGACGCCGGCGAGGTTCCCATGCGGTGCGACTTTGGCTCCGACCTGAGCGGCACCGATGGCGGCGCGGTGGTGCGTCACCTGCCGGAGGGGAGTCCGCGCGACCTAATCACCGGCTCCTTTCTTTTATTTGTTCTTGTTGGACTGCCTGTAGTCTACTCGAGCGCACCCACTCGCTGTCTCCCAAACGCCGCGGCGGCTGTGTAGTGGTGGCGCCGACACGTGCGGACAGGGTATGTGGACTCCCACGCGCACCGCGCGCGTCCGACGACATACCTGGGCGGACCAGGGCGAGCAAAGGAAGCTGCGGCCGAAGTGGATCACTGGCGCGCTTAGTCGCTGTCCCGCACCAGGGCGGCAGCACTGCGGCCTCCTTTTCTTGCACTGGTGCGGCGGCCGCAGCGTAGCGCCGGTGTGTGTTGTGGGCTGCGCACCCCAACCTGGCGAAAGGGGGCCGGTTGGCGGCCGTCCAGGGTGCGCGCGCGTAAGCAGAGGGGAGGGGGGGGGGGGGGCGCTATTTGGGGCGCGACCTTGGGCTCGCATGGCGGGCCCGCTGCGGCCGCAGTCCCGATGCCGTCGCGACGCGCTGAGCGGCCGCCCGCGGGCCGACGCGTCCTCTCGGACACCCGTTACAACAAGGTAAACCCCCTGCTGCGACCACCACCCGTGCTGTGCCGCCCGTATCGTATCGTAGATCCGAGCTCGCGAGGGGCCGCGGACACTGCCCGCGTCGCCACCCGCGCGCGCGCTCCCACTGACTCTGCAGCTTGTCCATCACCGTGGGAGAGTGCGCCGGAATAATACCGTCGTCACGTGGCACGATCAACGGAGCGCCTGCTGCAGTGCTCAAATGGGAATGGCAATGGTTTATACTAGGGCAATACCTTGATGTCACTCTTCATTGGTACGCTCTGCCGTTTGCTCTGCTTTGCAACTCATGGGTGGGAACTTTGCAATAATTAACAGAACTAGTGCACCACATAGCAACAGGCAGGCTCGAATTCGTCACCTTCTGGTTCTGTTCATGCACTGGCCTGACTTTGTGTGTAAACTCGGAACTTACTATGTGAGGAACAAGAAAGAAATGCTTCCATAACACGGCGTTTCTCATGTGGGCTGCCTTTTTTGTCTGCAAATAAACTTGCATGGCTTATTCATAAGTTTTGAACCTAAGCAGGTCATATAACCGGCATTATTTTAGAACTGAGTTTAAAAATTATTGCTCACGTTCACATGCTCAAATACACAAGACTTGCATCATGTGCCACTTTTGCCTGGTCATTCATCAGTTTTGTGCTATGAAAAATTTGTACATTTTGGTGGCAAGGCATTTGCACCTTAAAATTTTTTCTTGCCTTAAACTATGCCAGAACGAATGAGCAAAGGAAATTCTTGTATGCAGGTGTTGTGCATACCATAATTGGGCAGATTGATGGTTTGAGAGAACAGTTCAACTAGAATAATTTTCATTTTGGTATTTTTGGCTCATATTACTGAAGACTGCAGTCCCTCTTGGTTGTTTGCTGTACGGTTCCTCTCCTGGCACACTCTCGTCAGATATATCTTTATCCAGGTCGCATAGTTATTTGTCAGTACACTGGCAAGCTTTTAATGTGGTTGCTATGTAGTGCTACTATGTCAACATCAGTAGCAGTGTGAAATAAGCTCGTCCTGTGGACATCCCCCTGTCTCAAGCTGAAGGTGGCTGGCTTTATTTATGCAGAGGGAGACGCGACCATCGTACCGCAAGCGCAGTGACCCCAACATCCCAAGGTCCAAGAGGTGGGTGCATCCTCAGTGTTTTGGACACAGTTTTTCTTCATGTTGGAGTAAAACTTGCCACCTGTGTGGAATTTAATCAAGCTGCTTATGCCAAAGAAACAGTTTTAGTTTGGCAAATTGTTTCTTTTCTTTTCTTATTGAGTAGTGGGGCAGTATGTTTGTTGCTGTGCAAATTTCTCTAACCCCTAAGTTTTGCATTGTATTTATAGTGGGGAACATTCCTAATGAATACACAATAGAAGCAAGAGCAAGTGGATTATTGAATGTGGAGGCATAGAAAAAATGGATGCCAATCTGTTCATATAATGAATTTGAATGAATGAATGTTATACAATGAATACAGACCTCACTGAAAGAGATATCTATTGAAGTGGTCATGTTAATATTATCATTTATAATATGCGATGAAAAGCTGAGGGCAAGTAGAATGCACCCATGTTTGGAAAGGTGTGTATGAAGTTCAAATTGTTCAAATGTGGTGAGCTTGATATGCGTAGAAGTGGTTTAAGGGATGGAATTGCAGTAAAACCTGTAGGCCTTGTGTGTGCATACCTGTGGGGAGCCTGGATGCAAGGCTGATTGTGGTTGTATGCAGTGATGTGGATGTTGACGACAAGCCAACCAACCTCAACAACTCGGGCAGCTCCTCCAACTCCAGCCTGTCCACCAGGTGAGCCTATTACTCCACTCCACCCTTGTTGACTGATAATAGTGTACTCAGCATTACGGTAGTGCCAGTATTTCAGAATGGGCTGCTGATTTGTGACTTTCAGCAATTCTCATTGGAAGACAGGCCAACAGCTGTGCAAGTAAAATGCCTGTATGAGCCAGTATTGCAGAGGGAAGGAGAAATTCTTCTTTCCTGACATGTTCTAGGTGGAAAATAATGCATTCTCTGGGTGCATAGTTATGGGGCACATTTTTTTGAGCACAGTAACTTATGGAGCAGTTATGGAGCACAGTAACTTGCAGAAAATGCGATTTGATAAGTGGCTAATCATTTAATCATTCAAATGCCGGTATTAGCCAGTATTGCAGAGAGAAGGAAACATTTTTCTTTCCTGACATGTTTTAAGTGGAAAATAATGCATTCTCTGAGTGCATAGTTATGGAGCACAGTAACTTGAAAGCAGTGTGATTTAGGCCAGCTCGGCAGTTGTGATTAAACGAATTGCGGGCCTGTCCAAGGCCCAATTGTACAAAGCAGCAGCTAGTTACAAAATGAGTCAATATTGCTGCTTTTGTGCTAATCAGCTTGATGGCTTGGCCGTGCATCACAGAATGTCAGTTTGAGTTTTATTGTTCATGTTGTAACAATGCTGTCAAAGTACTTGAAGTGTACGGAAACAGTTTTGAAAGTGAAACACCAGATCTTCACTCATAATGTGAATGGGTTACTCAACCAGCTATGAAAGCTTTTGATTGCAGACAACAGACAGAAAAGACTCGGACTCCATTGAGTCAAATGCACTTATGCATTTTGATAAGAATGTGCCAGTGTGCATGAATGGAGGGTGACCTACGAGTTGTGCGACCTGCCAGCAGGAGCCTGGAGAGCCCGAGCCAGTCATGGGAAGCCGTGCACCGAAGTGGTGAGGCACCGGCACTGGGCCCGCTGGATGACTCTGACCTGGAGTGGGACCTGGAGCCGCCTGACTGGCAGGCTACCTTGGGCCGCGAGACCCTGCGGCAGCTCAAGCCCAAGGAGAAGAAGCGGCAGGATGTGCTCAATGAGCTCTTCTACACGGAGCGGTCGCACGTGCGCACACTCAAGGTGCTTGAGCGCATCTTCCGGCGGCCCCTGCAGCAGCAGGAGCTGCTGGCCCCCGAACTGCTGCAGCGCCTATTCCCCAACCTGGATGAGCTGCTGCGTATCCACCAGGGCTTCAGCAACCTCATGAAGCGGCGACGTGCCCAGGAGCCCCTCATTGGGGACATCGGACCGATGATGCTTACCATGGTGAGCTAATCTACAGACTTATTGAGACAATATTTTCGTTTCTGGTTGTGCAGATTGGGCATTTTCTCTCCCTTAGCTTGTTAACTTAAGTCTAAGTCTGAGTGAAGAAGCAGTTGGTGTGTTTACAGTGCTAGCAGTTAATTCAGAAGTTTCTGGGCAAAGCATGTTTGCCATTGCCTTCGTCGTCATCAAAAGGTGTCTGTGCAGCCAAGTGTGTCCGGTAAGAGTGAAGCAGGGGGCATGTAAGAAACAGGTCGAGCTGGCACCCCATGCAGATAACCCATGCTTTGCACTAACTCTCTCAAAACAGACAGAGCAAAGGTTCCTGGGAAAGGCAAGTTTGTGTTCGTAGTTATTTTTGCCTGTGCAGCACATTTTCACCTAGGCTGGGATGCGGGACCCTGCACGGGCATTCTGCATGGGCTGAATCTTTCTGTGCACAACCATTATCGTATGCCAGCTAGCACTGATTGTCTGCATTAAAGGGGCTCTGAAACACCTTCTGAGGAGAGCACATCAACTCGCTCAATCACTACATTGTGTTGTCATGAAAACCTGAGCCAATAATACACTTCTACATGTAGCAAAGGACCCACAATCACGCGTGAAAGTTGGCGAGCCCCTCCTGGCAAATATTTTAATGCTTGCACTTTCCTCCGTCACTCGCACCTGCATATGCAAGTTGAGAGGTAGCTATTGGTTAGATTCTTTCAGACGTCAGGCAGCTACCATGGCCGTGGCCAATAAGCTGCGTACCTCCGGCGGGTCAGGAAGCTCCGCTCCCGGAGGTGGGGCCGGCAGAGGAGCACTGACCTTCCAGCGTGTAAAAAGTGACGAGAGGAGAGGGAAAGTCGCAATGACGCTGAAATTCAAATTTTGACTACAGAAAACTCAGCTTCACAAAGCGCATTAAAAAAATTCTTGCTGTACAATATTCGTGAAGAGGCATCTCAACCATACTGCAACTTTATTTGTGCCCCTTTCGGAGCCCCTTTAACAGCTGTGCAATCGTGTAATTGCCACTCAGTTTCCTTTGTAAATTAAATTTTGATTGTTCTAAAATGATTGTGTATTCTTGATCAACAAGATATGCTTCATAGGTTGCCAGACGGCAAAGTTCAAGTCCCTTTATTTCTTGCTTAGACATTTGCCTAAGAGGCGGCTGTTGTTGGTTAGACAGATTTCCCAGCTGGTAGATTCGCAGCTTTGTGATCAGACGTAATTTTAGGCATTTTTATCTTATTTATAAGAAATGAAAGTAGTGCCAAGAATTTAATACTGATTGTTGCTGTTTCATGGGAATAACAAGCTGTCTGTAGTAGAGTGCGTATAACACACAGGTCACACTTAGCAGTATCTTCCGATGTTGCACTTCTGTTGCTGGGTTAATCATTTTCAGTGGGCCAAGGAAGAGACTATTGTAATTTACCCTGCCTTGTCGCAATATTGCAGAATTGCAAAACAAATATTCCTTGGCACATTGCAGCTACAGCTGATGTAGGCACTTGTGTTTTTTTGCATGGTAGCTGACTCCTGTATCAGAGGTTTGTTCTTCTTTTTGAGGGAAGAAATTTTTACCTCGAGCGTCTTTAGTAAACTAGTAAGCAACCAGTTCTCTCACAATACCGTTAGGACAAAATTTTTCTTTGGGAAACCACCCGGAGTTCCACATATCTGATTTTTCACCTCAGACATGCTGGGAAGTGCACATTCTTGCCACAGGGGGATTTAAATTGTGGAATTAGAGCATAATGCTTTCAGCCTAAGCCTTTGATGCAGTTTGGTGTTAAGACTTCTCAGCTCAATGTCTGTCTACGAGGGAAAGCTATACAGCTGCCATGAATTTTTTGCTTATGGTGAATGTTTTATTTTTGAACCCAGGAATATTGCCCCATACTAGGATGGGTTTCATACTGACTGAGCTAAATGGGATGATTAGCAGATTATTTGGTAAGGGCTAAGCGATTGAAAATTCAAAGTCGGTGCACAGTTTCTTGCACCTAAAGAAACTACTTAACATGGCGCAATTTCTGACAGGGTCAAGGTGTTATAGCTATTGCCTGCCCAAGCATAGCCACAGTCCTCTAAATGCACACGAGAAACAAGGTTTGCATCATACAAACTGGTGATGCAATTATGCTGGTCTCTGCAGTTGGATGGCGAGTCTGGTGAGCGGCTGCAGCAGGCAGTGGCCACCTTCTGCCAGCACCAGTCGTTGGCCCTGGAAGCTCTGAAAGCCAGGCAGAAGAAAGACCAGAAGCTGGCGCAGTTCCTGGCCGTGAGTGTTGTTTCACTCCCGTTTTTCTTCTTGTGGGGCCTTCCTCCTCCTGTGGTATACATGAATGTATGTGATGTGATGAGCTGCTGCCAGGGCAAAAAGTGTGCCAGGGTGCCACAATTGCTGCAGCCCAAGTTGTGCTATGGTGATAAGTGAACAGTCATGTTCTCCACACTCTGCCCTTTCCTGTATTCTTTGCACTGTATTAATGATGGCTTGAAACCTACTCGCTTAAGGGGGGACACTGGTCTTAAAGCTATTTTCATTATTTCTATGCCAATAATAATGAAATTTAACTATATTGCCCAGTTTTTTGTGCTGGTTTCAAATATGCCTTTCTTTTTTTTCTAAGCTAGTTATTACCCAAGTTACATCACATTAATTAGTCATTAATTAGAACCTCACTACAATGAAAATAGCTCGGCAAAAGTTAATTTTTTAAACATGGCTACATAGCCTAATGAATAGAGAATGCAATGTTCAAGGCAGTTTTTCCATTTTATCTATGTGTGTAATTTAATGAAACTTTGAACATCAACGTTCAAAATGTGCTTGTCAAGCATTCTAAAGTTTGCAAAATCATTAATTTTTGAAGCCTGATAGGGGAATTCTGTCTTGAACATTGCAACCCCTGCACCTTAAGCTTCCTTTAGCAAAAAAAATTACATCTCTATCTGCTCTAGATGCAGAGATATCATTGTTCCAAAACAGCCGGGTGGCAAGAATTTGCAAATTGAGAAAAATGAGAAAAACCCAAATGGGCCACAATTTATTGAATATTCATGACGATATCTGCATATTTATATTTCCTGGGGGCTAATAAGCACCAGGCATGTAGTCTGACTGCTGCTTGTGGGTAGAGTGCCGCTTTTGCAGTGCCCGTTGCACACTTGCAGAAGAGGCCCGTTTGCGCATAGACTCGGTTGTTCGTCGCCTATCCTTCTCAGCCATCCTCTTCCTGTTACTTAGGCCAAGGTTAATGTCCAGCTCGCTGAGTATTTGGGAAGACGCTTGAAGACTGCCTGCATTGAAACGGACAACAGCCTCTGCAACAGCGGCTTGAACCGCAAATAATGATGCATGGCGCTCCTTTGGTGCCAGTGACTATATTAGCGAGTGCAAACTCTCGTTGCTGTTTTGAGTTTTTCCTCGCTGGCAACGCTCCAGCAGCTTTCGGTCTGCCAAGTGCTGATATATTGGCAATAGTGCCTTGCACACATGCAATGGCAAGCTATATCTGTGCTTCGGAGTGGGCTCTCCCTTTGCTGCGGCAGCATTTTGGCGGCACCATGAGCTTGGGCCCATTGGGCACAGGCTGTGATTTGACACATTATCATTTGATGTAACGTGGTGATATGTGGCCATCACTGCCTGCTGCATTGCTTCGACATCTCCGGTGTGAGACTTCAGAGCCCAGCTGTAGTATGCAGTCAACTTGTTCACAAGGTCGCCCGTGAGCTTGCCTTTGCCACTGAGGCTCTCTGTTCCCTCGCCTTTGTGCTTAGCAATCACATTGCGCAGGGCCGTGCCCATGCGCTTTTGCACATGGTTTGTGCAGTCCTCTTTCTGCACTTTTATAAAACCATACACATCAGCCTCCTGCAGTGCCAGAAATGTGCGGCTATCTCCATCACACAAAACTGTCGTGTATCGAAGGCCATGTTTCTCTAATGACCTTTGAAACATGATAAGTGCAGCCTGCACTTCCATCTCGCCAGATTTTTTTTCCGTGTTTTTCTGACACCTGTGGCTGCTCTTCCATGCCTCATACGATGGGTCACTTTCCGTAGGCCCGCGCTTGCACCCCGCACAAAAGTTGTTGAACACAACATAGTCTAGTACAAGTCCAGTGAACAGCTCAAGCCTGGACTCCATGTACGCGAAAACTCACGCGAACGCGAAGGCGACGGCGGCAAGCGACGAGCGACGCCGTCGCGCGAAGCAAAATGCATGTGTCGCTTGCCGTGTCGCTCGGATCTGCACCCACAGAAAATTTCGCTCGTCGCCCGGAAGTCCCCCACGCGACTGGCCAATCAGAGCCCCCCAAAGCCGTTTCCGGTTTGTCCATGGTTTCTCACGGGTACATCTCACGAAACCAGCCCGTCGTCTTGGTCATCGCCACCGTCGAGAAAATATTTGGTTTTGTAGCTGAGAGGCAGACCCGCACGATTTAAATAATTAAAACAATCTACTTGTTGGGTGCGGAGGGCTAACAGCATTTGGAGCGGGCTACGCGAGCGGGCGTACTGCAGGGAGAGATGCGTGTCGAGCCGCGGGTACCGGCGCTCGATCCACCGTGCCGCTGCGCTCCAACTGTGCAGAAACACTCGCGGCGCGCATTCTCAGTGGTATATTATAGTTTGCTCACTTACAGTCAGGTTGCGGTGACAGTTCATGGGAGTGTTTTTACTAAGCCGGAGTGCACAGGCACCGAACGAAAGCACACCTCCCCCGTGAACCCGTGATGTGACTTCGTCTCCGCAAGCACGCCTTTGGCTATCTCCACTGCCGCTACACCGCTGCCGTAGAGGAAATATTCCTTTGGCCCTGACTATGAGGCACACTCACAAAATTTTAAGAGAGAGAACAGGTTACGGGCGTGTTTCTAAGCTTGAGTGCGCAAAGCACGGAATCCGCTGCGCACGTCGCGGGTTCGCGTCGCCTGCCGCTTTCGCTTGCATGGAGGTTGCCCACAAGCGACAGAGCGAACGCCAGCCGTCGCCGCCGCCGTCGCCTTCGCGTTCGCGTGAGTTTTCGCGTACATGGAGTCCAGGCTTCAATCACTGCGGCCACACCGATGTGCGATGAATGACCCCGGGTCATCCACGAACCGTCGAACGAGACAGCGATATTTCCAGGGTTGTCCAAGTGCAACTCTGTGTAGAGCTCGCGAACGGAATGGGCGCTGTCCATCATCACTTTTTCGGCTGCGCGTGTTGTCGCGGGCGTCAGCTTGTTTTTCATGTAACCTTGCCAGGTTTTACTGTGAAGTCCTCTATGGGAGATATTCATTACTGCAAAGACATCGTTCAGTGCGGTTTGCCGATTTCCCGTACTTTGCATTGCCCGTGCAGCAAGAATATTAACAGTAAATGGACTTATTTTCTGGCTCCCTTGAGCGCGCGGCGAACTCCACGCAGATGAAATCTCGCCGCAGTTCACGCACAAGAGAGCGAGCCTCACGGCTAAACCGTATTCACGATCACCTTTAGAAACGTCCACGTTTCCGCCACACACCTTGCACTTGACGGCACTCAGCAGTTCGGTGAAAGATAGCAGATTCACAACAGTGAACGCAGTATCGTGTACACTGCCGTTGGAGTCTCGAAGCGGGCGATCGTCGCAGTTGCCGATGAAATCCTGTTTCCTCTGCGTTGCTGAAGTCGAATCGAGAGCTTGTAGCTTTTCTTTAGCTTTCGCTTCGATTTCGAGCAATTCCGAACGCTGTAGCATCCTGGTGTCGCAGCGTATGCGGCCGCTGTGCGTAGCTGTCGCCGAGCTCGTTAGGCTTACTTCGACGTCCGCTGACGCCGCTTCACCGGCCGCTGGCTCTTGCGCACTATCGGTGCTTTCCGATGATGCAGGACGTGAAGGAAGGTTGTTGACTCGCTTATTTCTTTTCCTCTGACCGAACTTGTGCCGCGAGTGGAATTTAATCGGCGACATCGTTGTGCGTCGGTCTCGCTTCTTTCAACAAAATGGCGCCGGGGACGCGTCTGCCAGCGACCAGCAGCAAGACTAGCAGACGAAGCATGCGAGAATCCGCCAATGGGAGGGCTCGTTTCAGTCACGTGCTCATATCAGCGAATCGGACCTCGCGCTTTTTTTGTTGTTTGTGCTTCTTTTTCTCCGCGGCCATTCAGGGCATGCAAGCACAAGCGGCGGGAAATTGAAGCGTAGAGAGTCTTCTTTCAAACGAGACCAAGATGGCTGCGATCGGCGCGCTGAGACGAGCGTTCCGCGGAGTAGAAAATGCACCGTTTTTATCGTCTGCTCATGCACAAAATCGGGTGACGCGGTGATTTACATTTCGTAATACGGCAAAAATATTGATTTCTGGGAGACAAAAATTTGTGAAACTGGAGATTAATAGTTGTAGATTCCGAAAATGCCATTTTCGAAAATTCGACTTTTTGGTCATTTTTTGGTCCCAAAGACCCGTGTCCCCCCTTAAGCTCTTTGTTCTTTTGTACTGAAGTGAAAACTTCACATTGGTGCGCGCATGAGCAGACAATGATAATGTCCCTCACAAAGGGGGCAAACTCACCTATGAAGAGAGCGCCTGGTGGTACAGATTTCTATGAATTAACTCTTCATAACCACGAAGGTTTACCCACTTCATGGTCATAGGGTCAGGAACAGTGCAGCCATTTTCGGACTTTACAAAGAAGTCAGCTGCTGCATAAAAATGCTTGGTGAAAGTTTTGCTTGTGCCATGCACCTTCATCTGGTGGTCTTTCAACAATGATTTGACTCACTATGGAAATGCTCTAAGCATTTTCTTGAGGGGAGGCTGAGCTGTTTGCTCACTGCCTTGCTACACAGTAGTGTGTCCTTTCTACCACTTTCAGTTTCATTGGAGTTATCAGATGATCCTCCTGCATCTTCCAATAAAGAAACATAGTAGTGCTGCTGACTAAACTTGCTCTTTTGTGTCACTGAACTTGCTTCAGTTGCTGCCATAAAATGAGAGTGTGAAACATAGCCATGCATGGCCACAGTACTGAAGGTCGGTGGCTGAACTTGGGCCTGTATCTGGATTTATTAAGAAAAGTAAAAAGAAAATATACATTTTCGAGAAGCCTTTAAGAGGTGGTGCCCATTTCCAGCAGGAAAAGCAAGAAAAAGGAGTATGGAGATTTGAGCAGGCGCAAAAGAACAATGTAGGGATTGCCTGTGCATCTGAGCGAATGGCTCTTCTCTGGTGTTTGATTTGCCCAACTTGTGGTATACAATTTCAAGGTGAACAGCAGTGCAAAGATTACAAAACAGAGACACAGGCAAGATTACAAAAGGAAGACTGGTGCCCCCGGGCACCCATCTGTGAGTCCTCTCTGCTGCATTGCAAGGCCTTACATTGTAGTTTTGATTGAGGGCTACAAGTAAAATGTCATAGCGTTACTATTATCATTGCGAGGCTAACTTGTTAACGTCTAGTCTCCGATGTTTATATACAACTGACACCATATGTTAGACTGCTTCTTTAAACTGAAATTTCTCAGCAAAGAAGATTTGTAAATCAGTTTCATGTTGTCTTTGTATACAGGATGCAGAGATGCACCCGCTGTGCCGACGGCTGCAGCTGAAGGACTTGGTGGCAGCAGGCTTTCAGCGGCTTACCAAGTACCCACTCCTCATCGAGAATGTGGCCAAGCACAGTGCCCTGGGCTCGGTCGAGCATGCCCAGCTGCAGCGGGCCCTGCAATGCTCCAAGCGCATCCTGGCACACGTCAACCAGGCGGTGCGTGAGGCTGAGAATGCCCACCGCCTGGGTGAGCTGCAGCGGCGCCTCGACAAGAGCTCTTTGGACAAGGTCTGTTCTCCTTTAGCACTCATACTTAACCATCCACCTGGTGGGGAAACACCCCTATGCATCTGTGCAACTGAGTGAGGGGAATGGGAGGGGTGGGGTTTTTACTATCCTTTGCCTAGGAACGTTTGGCTATGCCCATCTTATGCTAGCTTGTAATATAGCCCAGTGCTCGCTAGTGCTCTGCCTGTAATAATCGGTCAGTTAAAGGGACACTGAGGACAAATTGAAGTTAGTCTGTATTGATAGGGTGCTGCCTAAAAATTGAAAATTGGTTTTTGAGAAAAGGAAATGGCACAGTATTTGTCTTCCATATATCCAAGGACACCAGAACCCAACCACCATGCCTTAGGGAAGGAAGGATGGTGGGAGTGAAAGAAGAAAGAGAAAGAGGTGCCATAGTGGAGGGTTCCAGAAATGGAATCATTTCCGCCACCTGGAGATCTTTAACATGCACTGACATCGCACAGCCTTTGGGTTTCCCAGCCGTGTATTGGCGGATGTAGGGTGCTGCTGTGTGCTAATCACTCTCACTGAAAAAGGAGCTTTTATAAGCTGGAAAAGACCAAAAAGCGGAATACAGGTATTGGTCTAACTGGGGGATTTCTCAGCTAAACTGCATGCGTTGACACCAATTTTTGGGCACAGATCCCAGAAGCTAGGCTGCGCTGCCATTCACTTCAAAATGGTGGCAACCAGTCCGTGGTGTAGATGTCATGAGTGTGAATTAAGTGGTGGGGAAAATATTAGAATTCAGTTTTCAGTTTGCACGGCTACCGCAAAACAGGGTACATTTACAGTAATGACAAGGTACAAATATTTATTAATTAGCGGTGTGCTAATATTGAAATTTTCAAATGTGAATTAAATATAACTGTGAAGAAAAAAATGGCTTCGAATAGCAGATTGAATTTCAATTGTCTGTTCAGTACAAAAAAAAAATATTTCAGGAAATTTTGTTTTCATATTGAGGTAGGCAACTTATTGAACACCCCTCATATTACCGTGGTCAGGAACTAACAGATGTACAGACTGTGGTGGCACTTGGTGAATGCATTTACTCACTCATAGTGGACATGGAGCAAGAAAAAACAAAGGAAATTTTTCTTTCTGACTTTAAGGGCTGCAAAGCTGCTGATTGTTTCTTCAATGTTGATGCTTTTTGCCAGTTCGCTTGCACCAGATAATCCTGCAAGGAATGATAACCTGATGCCAAGCAGTTCTTGATAGGTTTCAAAATAGAGCCTCACCCCCTCTCATGGATGCCACATACAGAGGTATCCTTAAAAATATTTGCAGGCTTGGTGAAAAGGCTGTGCGAGACAGTAAATGCCCATTGAGTGATGAATGTGATAAGGTCTACTGTGGACAACATTTGGCCTCTTCGAGGTCAAGCATGTTGCTTTCAGATGCCTCCATAGCGAAGTTATTTTGGCGGAAAGTGCTCTCTCAGACAGTTAGTCAAAAGAATGCTGTGGGTTTCGCAGTAAAAAAAAATTGAGCTCATTTCGCGTTAAGGCTGTTCAACAAACGCAGCATCACCATGACTGTCGTTGCACCTCCTTCAACCCGCTCCTCTGCTGCAGCTGCACCCCCTTGAGCTCTGCACCTTGTGCGGTCCGAGCCACCGGCACCCGCTTTAGTGACACTACTGATTATGGTGGAAACAAAGGGGAAGAAATAGGATTGGGCATGGCCAGTGCTTTGTTTGCAGAATGAATGCCTGAGGAAGGGAGAGAGCAGTTGAGGGGGTAGAAAGTAGTATGGGATTCAAATTAGGTTATCAGAGCATTTGCAGGCACAGGGAAGCTGCAGCTTTCACAGCGTAAATGTTGCACCAGATGTGGCTATGAGGTCTTTGTCCTTGTGGTTGACGGCATGAAAAGAGTAATGGGCTGGTGAGCTGTATCCTCTTACCAGTGTGGCTCCTGTCGTGCGCAGGTGGAGAGCCACCCATTAAGCCCGGTGTACCGGCAGCTGGACCTGAGGCGGCACCGGCTGGTGCACGAGGGTCCACTGACCATGCGACTCCCACGCCAGAAGCCCCTGGATGTGCAGCTGGTGCTGCTTGAGGACCTGCTGCTGGTGCTGCAGCGCCAGGACGAGCGACTGGCGCTGCGCTTTCACTCAGTCAGCCTGCCAACGGCCACAGCCGAGGACCGCATGCTGCAGTGCCCCGTCATGCGGCTGCGGCACCTGCACGCACGTGACGTCGCTACCGACCCCCGCGCTTTCTTTCTGCTTGACACCATGCCCGAGCAGCGGGCCATGTGGGAGTTTGCCGCTGCCTCGGCCTCTGAGAAGCGCAGCTGGCTGGAACACATTGGGGCCGCCACCCGCGCACATGCGCCACCTGACGACGAGGGCAAGCACGTGCCTGACACACCGCCTGTAGATGAGGCGCCTGCAACAGCAATCGAGTGAGCCTTCTTTTTTTTCTTTGCTTTCTTTTTTTTTTTTTTTTGTAGTGAATGCTGTTGAGTCTTGAATAGCACTCTTCTAGAGAGGAAGTGCATTCTGTTGGAAAATGTTTGAGAGGGAGAGAGAGAAAACTTTGTCAGTAAGAAGATGATCTTCGTGACTTCCTTAAGCCACTCCAGGTGGCCGGCAGTTTAAGACTCTCGGCGACCTCCTGTGCTCTTGCTGTGGCCCGGGACTGAACGTCCGGGTCCGGGCTGGCGAGAACAGCTTCCCATTTTTCAAGGGTTTTTCAATGTTTGAAGGCTCCTAAAGCTCTACAGTGGTGTCCTCTTGGAAGCAAGCTTAGGCACGGGTGGCTGGTGCTATCTTCATGGAGGTGGCCCTCGGTTTTTAACATGATGAGCATTGGTGGATTACACGTGTGTAATTTTAAACTTTCAGAGGAATTGGTTTAGCAGGTTATGCACTTTTTTTGGTGAGCTACTGGTACGAATTGGTCATTTCACAAATGGCAGTTTTCACGTTGTCCTTTGTCAAGAGAACTAGTTGCATGCATGTGACTGTGGGGTCGTACAGTCCAATGTGGTTTGCAGGGCTGGTAGCATGGCAAGCCAAACATATTTTTTGAAGCCAGTACTGCCACAAACCACTCAAGAATTGTGCACGCAAAAACTAGAGGTTAGTAGCAGAGGGGCATACATTTTGTGTATAAGAGAACTCATGATGTAAGTTAATAATTGCTTGAACCCCCCAAAAATGCTCTATTGCATGCTCTATTACATGCATAAAAACTACGCTGCTACTTTAAGCAAAAAGTGAAGTTTGTGGCTGTGTTACTATTGCTGTGTTTTTCTTCTGATTTTTTTATATGATGCCAACCAAAACCTGTACCTCTATGCATGTGTTCTGATTTCTGCCGTGATGGTTGTGATGTCTGGCTTGATGATTGGCTGTGGCTGTTAGCACAGTGGTAGTTTTCGTGAGCATCCATTGTAGCTGTGGGGTGATTCAGACATTTTACTGCTGTTTCATGGCATTGTGTGTGCAGCGGTGAGCTGGAATAGCTATGCTTTAAGTGATTCTAGCCTTAGACATTAATTCTGCACTGTGCTACTCCGGATTGGCTGTCTTGTATTCTCTGCTGTATGCACTTGTGGGCTGTGGCACTGCCGCATTGGAAACTGTATGTAGTACTGCTTTTTTTGGAGTGCACACAGGAACATAGGGCTCGCTCTCCTTGCTTTTTTTGCACAGTCTGTCAAGAATAAGAAACAACATGCGACTGCCACCATGCTAGCATGGCAGTGCTTTGAGTAATGCTGTCATACCAACTCTGCTCACTCTGGGTTGTTTGTTCACTAGTCAGTGTTTGTTGCGCATATTGTGCTCATGCGTTACATGCCATGTCAAGCCATGCATAGTTTTTACAGTTGTGCACTTGGGATCTGTGGCGCATTCACATTGGGAATCGCATGCACTTTGACTGCTTCCAGCAGTGGCGCAGCAGACCATGAGGACGAAGAAGAGGAAGTGCCCACTGACAAGGAGGAAGGGGGAAGCAGCAGAGAGGAGGAGACGCCCCCTGCCTCAGCCGCAGCAGCGCAGCCAGACAAGGAGGAAGCCTCCGAGAAGGAGGAGGGTGACAAGGAGGAAGGGGTACTTGCAGGTGCCCCAGTGGCGACCCCATCAGTGGCCCAGGGGGGCTTGTCCCTCGTCGACTTCCAGGAGGTGGTGGTGGTGCCCAGCGCCCCCTGCGAGACAGCCACCCCTGTGCTCACTCCCATTGGTGGGTCCCTCTTTTTCTGTGTGGGTTGTCATTGCATGGATGCCTTTGGAACAGCAGTTCACTAACTGGGTTTTACGGAATGCTTTTTGGGTTCCCGAAGCACCTAAACTGATGCATATTAACCCCCACGTTTTCTTCGCCTACTTTTTGGTACTAATCATGCTGTAATTGATTACAGAAATCTGTTTCACTACAGAGACAATTATTACTAATTGGAATTGGGCATTTTTTTGAGGGGCCATGTGCCTGCGTGCTCTACTTTGCATGCATGTCAGGTGGAAAGGGATGGAAACAGGCATTGCAGGTTTCCGATCAGCACCTTCTGGAAGCTGCTGGAGTCCATGATGCTAAAAGGAACAAGCAAGCAAAAATGCAGAGGCTGGTGGTGTTTATATTCAAATGGCATTGATCTCGCCCTGAATAAAAGACATGCATTAGCTGATCGTTAAGCTGCATATTCAGGAAATGGGGCTCTTTGCTTCACATTTAACCAATCTCTTTTTGCCACCAGGCAAAACAGCACAAAAAGAAAACGTGAGCACATGCATTAAAAAAAAAGTCTGAAATATCCCGACTTACCGTTCTCAGTGGCAGAGGTGTCACAGTGATAACTACACTAGAGGATGATGTGAGAAATGTTGAATTATTTAATTTTTTCTGCCCCATTACTGCGTCAATATAACATTTCTGACGCAGTGAACACACTCACATTATGAACCCTCAGTGCACTTTTGTCATTGAGGATTTACTTTCTATTTTTAACTGGTTAGCTTTTTGCAGTGGGTTCCTCAGTTTCTGCTCTGTCAGCACCACAGACCTTGGCAGCACGCCAAGATGCTGCCCGCCAATAACGTGATAACATCTTGGCGTGTTTATCTTTTGAGGAGAGCTCCTGCGAGAGGGTTGGTGCGCTCAGCGAACTTAGCAGTCCACCATGATGTGTGTCCTTGACAGGAGCGCTGGCAATGGTGCTTGCGTGCCCAGCTGTGCCAGTGGGTGCTTAGAAAGCCAAGGAACGCTCGAGCATTGGAGAGGAACGAGCATTGGAGAGGAACGTAGCAGTTCAAACCATAACCCTAAAAACATCTACACTGAAATGCTTTGGACGAAGCAGGACCTTCAGACCTCTAAATGATTTCGTGAGCTTCATATCAGGAGCTAAGGCTTGAAAATTCGCATTACAACTTGTAACTGTCCTATGAGTTTTTTTAACCTCGCATAAAAAAATGCGCACCTGATCTTCAGGGTCGCTGTTCAGCATGTTTGCTTTATTTGACTGCGATTGACCAGCATCGCCGGCTATCACAAAATCATCGGATCGTGCTGTGATGCAGCAAACACCTTTCGAAATGAACGATGCTAAACACCGGCAACGCGAACGTGCCTGACTGTATGCTTTTGTTGATAATGGATGGATGGGCGGGCAGGCGGGCGGGCAGGGGGACGTATGATATAAAATTTGACTCTCCCAAAGAAATCTGTTCAAGTTCGTACTTTTTTCCCCGTAACAAGCCTCCCCTCAAATTGATATCAACTTTTTGGGGAAAATGTAGGTTCATTATACAAGAAGGGCTCTATTTGGTTCTTCTTCCAGGCTTGAATGAACACACAGAGCTTTGTTTTTTTAATCAAGCTGAGACATAGGAGACCCCACTGTACATGAGCTTGGAGGTACACAGAAATGTTGTTATCATAAACCCCAAACAGTCAATGGATCCTCATTGTTTTGTGTTTGTTTCTTGGTGCTCTTGGGCATTTCTTTGATGAAGACCTGCAAGAAACGTGAAGTAGCTGTTGGCTACCTGGCTAAATTATCTACAAGTTTGATGGAAACCACCACATCACACTTCAAGAAGAAGGGATGAATCAGTTTTGTTGTTCTCTCTATGTTTGTTTACACTGAGCTATTTGGTGAATAACTGATATCAATTGAGCACGTGGGCAGGCACACAGAAACACAGAAGCGGCACGACACAATGCTGAACTGGCATGACTGGCTTGTTTCAAACAATTTCTCTGTTTCTGTGTATGTCCATTTGTTCAGCTGATCCCACTAAAGCATCATAGTCATGAGGTAGAGTTGTCGTTTGTCACTGCATGCTAATGGGCAAGGGCATGTTTGTCTCCCCTGCTATCTGCTCGTGTTGCATGTGGCTCACAGTGGTCACTCTTGCAACTGATTTCAGAACGGCTTCGTCGGAAAGATCAGCAGGTGCTGTCAGCGCTGGCTGAAAAGCAGTCATTGCTCGCCGAGATTCTGCGCATTCCCAGTGAAGATTATGTCCACCTGGCCGAGGCAAGTTGCATAGTTTGTTTGTTTTTGTTTGATTGCTTGTGGGTAGGACCTCACGGGGCTGCATTGAATAGGGACTGACTGATGATATTCCTTGATCAATTCAGCTTGGACATGGTGAGAACGCTTCCATATCTGGTAGGCTTATTTAGGGAGGCCTTATTTATGTGGACCTGAAAACAGAACAAAGCAAAAAGAGCACAGCCTCGATCAAGCAGGTCATGGCAGAACAATTCAGTGTCCTTCAGAACGCAGCCTACAGGCTGCTTTCTGTGCAGTTGTGAGTTATTAACTGCATCCAGAAGGTTGCAGATGTGTGATGAAATATTTGTATAGTGATCTTGAATATTGTTAGGTTATGTGAGGATTTTTGCACAGAAGTCTAAAGAGCATCTCTGCTAAGAAGATCTTGAAAATATTCTTTAGTCGCTGCTGTCTGCATTAACTTTCAATAGTGCTTTCTTCAGGCTGTTATCTTATTTGGCTGTTGCACGGGCACTTTCAAGCTGATGTGGTCATGGAGGGTGCACCTTCTGGTAGTGGAAGTCACGGAAAATGGAGCAGGGAATTTGAGTTGAGGGAAATTGCAAAATTTGTGCCCTCGCATAATTTGTGCACCCCTAATTTTTTATCCGGGTTTTTAAAAAAAAGAACTTTTACTCTCACATTAATATGCTGCTTGCTGCGCTAGACCAGCAGCATGCACGCGGGTGCGCAGAAGTGAGGCTTGGGAGGATTGGCACAGCTGCGTCTCCTTGTGTGGCTGCAAAAGGTGTGAGTGGGGATGGGATGCTGCCACACTGCCATGGTGCTCTAAGAGAGATGTCACTGCCAAGGCCTAGCCAAAGTGAAATCATACCTGATGCGTGCTAGGGGCAGGAGTGCAGGGCTAGGGCACTGGAACCAGTGTGCCTCGATAGCTTTGATAACAACCACCCCGTCCCTGAGACACACCAACACATAAGTGGAAATGAGTCAGCACCAGCTAAATAGCCGTGAAGGAGATAACGACGATATAATGGAAAGAAATAATGGCAGCAACGGCCGCACTGGAGCTCATCCTTTCCTTAGGAAATTTAGAGGTCATAACATGTCATAACCGATTTTTCGAACTCCAATAATTCGAACTTGCGCGATATTTTGGACCTTGCTGAGGAACGTCACGCACCTCACAGGAGCATGTACATTTCCACGACTAACCTTTCGGACTTTCGTATGTAGTCCGTCCGCGAAGCCATATTACTCTGCCACGTATCATTTGTTCTTCACGAATCCTCAGTAGGTGTTTGCACAAAAACAAAGAGCAATATAAACGAAGTGCTGGCACTGAAAATCACGTTCAAAACTGCGAGGCACTCGGTGTTCGGCCCCTCTGGCTATAATTTTCACTGAATGTGGATTACTTTTTAGGCACGGATGGAGTAGGAGCAATTCGCCCTACGAGCTACGTATCATACTGCCACATTCTTACTTCTAGAAGTCTCTGTGAGTCGCAGGACGAAAGCATGGCATGAGGTAAAACGAAGAGCAGAAGGTTGCCACTCACGGTATTTGAGATTTTCCGCAATGAAATATGTCAGTGGCCACTGTGGTTGTATAACAAACTACTTTTTGGCCACAGACTTGGCCTGCGTGAGCAGACGTGCTAGCTTTGGCAGCGTTGCCTGCTATGTATGAAACGGAGTATAGAGTCCAAGGTTTCGATTTTTCGGATCAAAGCAGATGTCAGTAATACTGCCAAGATCGTTTTTGACTGAAAGTTTGTTTTTTTGGCTTAGTATAGATGCTAGCAGGCATTGCTGTCGCAACCAACCAGTTCTCTGCCACTGTGAAAGGCACCATCTTGGATTTAGTAGGACTCGATCCGACGGGCTGGCTTGATAGACTTGGCTATTTGCTTTTCGTGTCTGCCATTTGAGAATGACATGCTCTTTGTTATCATAGAGGTGGCCTACAAAGCGCGCGCCCGCATGGAAAGCCAGACAGCTGCAGCAGGCGCAAACCGCAGTGCGGGTAGGTGATGGGGGGGGGGGGGGGGGCAATTAGGAGGCGCTCGCTTCCGCTTAAGTTTTCACATCTCTCGGTATCACATTCTCGGTTTTCGCGAGCATCGTTGCGCATGGAAACTGGCTGTTCTTGCTTCGTGCGGCATGTGAATTCGTTCGTGGCATGACCTGCGGCTGAATCGCACTGTGACGTTGAGTCACTCATTCGTGATGCGAAATGGTGTTGACATGACGAAATCGTAACTATGGCTCAGATAAACTCTAATATTATCACTTGCAAGCAAAAAGTGGGGAGTGGTTAAGTTGTTTTTCGCAGAAAGATGATTTTTTTGAAGTTCACGGATTTTTTGGGCTGCTTGATTACAGTCAAAACTCGATTTAACGAAACCCGATTTAACGAAAATCTCGATTTAACGAAGGTATCCTAATTCCCCCTCAGACGCCCATAGGGTTCAATGCTTTGACTAACCCGAAATAACGAAACCGATTCCGTGATCTGTCCCGATTTAACGAACCTTTTTTCGAGAAATAAAGGTGAAAAAGTGTTAATTTTTGGTCTATTTTGTAGACAGCACCCCAAAATTTATTGATTGCGAGTCAGCGGTAACAGCGCGGAGCATCTTCACCCCGTCGCTTTTTTCAAACTGCGTGGCGCAAAACGAGTTTTAATTTTGAATCGAGCTCACGAGATGGCGCCAGCAGTAAAAAAGTTTCGTGCCACATTTCATAGATGGCGCTGTTGCAGTTCGCGTGTTTTTTTTTGTGTGTGTGTTTGTGTGTTGTGCTCTGTGTTCTCTCTTGTGTTCTCTCCCGTGCCTTTGAACACACGTCTTTGTCAAGCTCAGCTTGTTAGGCCTCCATCAGTCTAGCCTTGCTATCGTGAACGCGGACGTGGTGTGTGCGAGGAAGCGCGCCGCTAACCCTCCTGACTAGCAGATGGAGCCCTGCAAGAAACGAAAAAGGCTTACCCTGGACGAGAAAGCGGACATAATTCGTGCTGTGACAAGTGGACAGAAGAAATGTGACGTGGCTGCATCACATGGCATTCCAGCGAGTACTCTCTCCGCAATATTGAAAGGGAAAGATGACATCCTCCGCGCCACTTCGTCGGGGAATCTCTCGCGCAAAAAAAACGCTGAAGACCACTCCTCAAAGCAAAATGGAAGAGGCCCTCTTCGCCTGGTTTATGGATTTGCGGGCGAAGAATAGTATTCCCGTGAGTGGAGACCTGCTCCAACAAAAAGCTCGCTCTTTCGCGTGCTTGCTGGGCGACAACGAGTTCAAGGCAAGTCCCGGCTGGCTGTTGCGCTTCAAAGAACGACACGGCATCGTCGGGAAAGTGCTTAGCGGTGAAGCGAGCAGCGTAAGCATGGCTGTAGTCGGCGACTGGCAGTCTGAAAACGTGCCCGACATTCTGGGAAAATATGCCCCCAGCGACGTCTACAACGCCGACGAGAGCGGTCTATTCTGCCAAATGCTGCCTAAAAAAACACTCGCCCTGAAGGGGCAGGCGTGCCACGGCGGCAAACACAGCAAACAAAGGCTGACTCTTTTGCTGTGCGTCAACATGGACGGCACCGACAAACGAGACCCGCTTGTCATCGGAAAGAGTGCGAGGCCGCGCTGTTTTAAAGGCACCAAAAAGCTTCCTGTGAAGTATGTTGCCAATTCAAAGGCGTGGATGTCGCGTGCCATTTTCGCTACATGGCTGAAGGAATTTGACAGCAACATGTGTCGCCAGAAAAGGAAAGTGTGCCTGTTGCTGGATAACTGCACGGCCCACTACGTTGCAGAGGTCGAGCTGACCAGCGTGGAGCTCCGCTACTTCCCCCCAAACGCAACGTCCGTGGTTCAGCCCTTGGATCAAGGGATAATTAATAGCATGAAGTGCGCATACAAGCGTCGAGTCGTCGACAGAGTTCTCCTCAACCTGGAGCTGAAGCATGAGACGAAAATAGATATTTTTATGGCGGTTGAGATGGTGGCGGCGGCTTGGAGAGCATTGAGGCCGTCGATAATTGTCAACTGCTTCAGGACTGCCGGTTTCGGTACACTAGGCCCTGAAACTGCCGAAGCTGGTCCGGACTGCGCGAGCGCCGTGCACGAGGATGAAGATGCCTGGGAACACCTTCGCTCAGTGGATGAAGTGCCCACAGGCATAAGTTTCTCAGACTACGTGAACGCCGACGCAAACGCAGTCACAACGGAAGTTTTGACTGATGCCGATATGTTGCGGCTTGTAGGAAGCGTGGAGGGAGTGACGGCTGAAGACGCTGCCGACGACCCTGCAGGTGCCGAAGCTCCCGTGCCGACACCAGGTCAGGTGATGGATGCTCTCGATCTGCTGCGACATTTTGCCGGCGCACACGAGGGGACGGAAGACGCGCTGGACGCACTTCAGACCTACGAGAAATCGGTGCAGCCGTTGCTCACAAAGCGCACGCAGGCAAAGATCACCGACTTCTTTGGCGGAAAATAAATTTGTAGTCCCCTCGGGCCTTTCTTGTCGAGTAAGAATTTTTGTTGTTTCTTTTCATACGCGCTAGCGGCGCCGGTCGTGGTGTTGGCGCTACCCACTCGAAAGTAGCGCGGGGGGTCATGACGATGACCATACGGACCCCCAAAGATTGCGCTAGTTGTATGATTACCAACTTTGGCGCCAATTTGTCATTAGCTGTGTGGCTTGCCGTCCCGTCGGCGGTATTTAGGGAAGATTGTTGCGCCGCTAGCCGAACCGTCCTTTGGGTCGGTGCTACCGGCGTGAATTCGTCACGCGCGAGTGCGACGAAAAGTGAAAATGGTACGTGCTAACCGATACGACCGCGATAAGCTGGTACGGTTTATGCGGATGCAAAATGCATTATGTTCAATGGGTGCTCAGTCGGGGACTTGACTTTACTTCTTTTAAAACGAAAGTACTGTTTAAGCGGGTACGTTTTAACGAGGTTTTACTGTAATCGAATGTACTGAATTATGTGCCCAAGAAATGCCTCATTCAATTTAACGAAGTTCTCGATTTAACGAAATAATTCACGGCTGCCCTCAACTTCGTTAAATCGAGTTTTAGCTGTATTTGGATCATTTTCCGAGTCCCGCCGAGTCCGAGAAATCAGTTGGCAACTGTGTGGTAGCGTGTAAGTCAGCCTTTTTTTTTTTTTTTTTTACAGAAACGATTATTCAGAATTGGCCGTCAATGAATACGCGGCGCCGACCTATATGTGAGGTCTAACATAGCTTCACCCAAGCCATAAGTTGTACGCATCCTGTGCCAGTGCTCATTCCTGGCAGGAAACAAGGAGCTCCATGTGTGAAAAAAAAAAACGTCGTTAACTCGTTTGTAAATTGGTTCTAGTGAGGAAAATTTGAATTGCTTACCATTTACCCATAGCGGTTGCGGTCATTTTGAGCGGTATTCATACAGGGGATCCTAGCGCGGATGGATGTGGAGAGTATGTGCACGACGTCACCGAGCAGCCAAAGTCCGTCCCGGCTCTCAAACTCACAAATATGAGCAATGGAGAGCCACCGAGAGGGATGAGTTGTTATTATTAGTGGTTTATTGAGAACAAAATAAAACGGAACGAAAACGTCTTGCTAACTGCGGCATCTGCAGGCTGTGGGGGCAAATGGGAAGGGTTGGAATGGAAAATGGGGACCAAATTAATACCCCCTGGTGCTGAGGGAGCAAGATTATGCGGGTCTCGGGGCAGGGAGGTAAAAAAAAAAAAAGGGCACAGGAGGGTAAGGACAGAACAGAACAGACGCTTGAAAGAAACGGAGTTAAGAAACTCAAAGAGAAGAAACAAACTGAGAAAGATTGAAGCGGGTTGCATCCTACGTATGTCATAGAAGGAGAAGTGTTGTCACATCTTCCGGCGAGGTGGAGGCTGAACATACCGACCAAACAAATGGTCCCCTCCTTTGTTGGCGGTGGTTGCAGCACAAAACCGAAAGCTACATCACCACATGGCCTCTCGAAGGCGTGATGTATGCACAGTCGCCCTTTCTTAAGGATTCCATCTCCCATATGAATACCGGTTTACCTGACGAACAGTTTCGGGAAAAAATTTCCAGTAACCTCCAACACTTGTCAGGATCCAAAACACCGAACCATGTGCTGTTCGGTTCGCTGCTAGTAGGCTGGGCCATACACGAGGGCACCATTTTATCAACCTTTATCTCGGTTTGGCTCTGACTGCTGACTTCGCGATTTTATCTTTGTGCTTTTATTGCTTTGAGCTGCGTACACGCTGTCATGCCATTCTGCAGAGAACTACATAACCTGAGGCGAGGCGAGAGGTGGGGTGGGTATGCGTTGACTTATATTTGGAGTCAACATTGTATACAGTATGTACTGCGCATCGCGACCTTTGTAAAGTTTATTAGGACTTGTTCGCGAAATCTCCACATAATCTGCGCACCTTCTTTTTGAAGCCTTAATTTAAATAAGAAAAGTGCGCAGATTATGTAAATAAATACGGTATTTCTCTTCTCTTGTAGTGCATTAAGGAAAAATCTTTTCAGTTCGTTATCGCTTATACACACCCTGCTGATTGGCAGAAAGGTGTTTCAAAACATACAAAAATGGAACCGGGTCTTCAATTCAGAATACAAAAAAAAAGGAGCTAATTGCGTTACTTTAGCTTCAATTTCATCATCATCAGCCTGACTACGCCGACTGCAGGGCAAAGGCCTCTCCCATTTCTCTCAAATTGACCTTGCCCTTTGCTAACTGCGGCCATCGTAACCTTGCAAACTTCTTAATCTCATCTGCCCACCTAACTTTCGGCCGCCCCCTGCTACGCTTGCCTTTTCTTGGAATCCATTCTGTTACCTCTTCAAATTGAAGCAAAATTAACCATTATTGGAAGACAGAAAGAAATCACAAAAGGACAGAATTTTAATGTGGAACTGCGGCTGATTTTTTTTTTTTTTTCAAAAGATGTTCATTGCCTCAGGGCATAAAGGTTATGATATGAGAGATGAGGAAGATGCTTAAATAAATGAAAAAAGGTGGGCTGATCTAATGAAATATATAGGAATCCGGATTGTCTGGTGAGAGACCCACCGCCGCCAGGTGCCGAATTCTCGTCGGCTTCAGCTAACTGCGGCTAATTGTCCACTGTTAGCTGTTGTTTGATACATGCATGTGTCGCCTGTTGTTGAATACTCATCTTCAGTGGGTGTTGAGGTAGAAGCTGTGTGATGGACGAGTATCGATGTATTTCCTGCTGCAAGGGTGTGGCTATCAGAATGTGCCATACGTTGAGCTGGACTGAAGTGCGCCTATCTTTTGTCCCACAGATATCAGAAGAGATGAATTCCGAGAAGGGCCTGATGGAGCTTCTGCTACAGGTCACTTACCATGGTAAGAGTGCCTTTGCAGTGTTCCTTCTGTTTGACACTTTGACCCTGTCACATGAGGGGGTTTTACAGTCTGAAGCTTCTTGGAACAAGATGTGACTAGCAGATTTGCTCTGATTGAAAAGACCTGTTTTTTCTTCACTTTGTAACTTTGAAAGTTGGCAGTTATGATAGAAATATGCTTTAAATACCAATAACTGACTACAGTAAAACCTCGTTAATTCGAACTCAGTTAATTCGAAATCCCAGATAATTCGAAGGTTTTCTGCGGTCTCGTATTTTCCAGTGTAAATTTGGCCAAATAATTCAAACAGGTGGCCTGTGCCAGCCCGGTTAATTCGAAAATTTGGGGTGCTATGCGTCAATGCCTGATCCATGTTTCGCCGCAAACCCGGCAAAACGACGGCCCTACGGTGCGGCAAAGCAAAGCCACATAGCAATGGCAATGATTTATAGGTGAAGCGCCCCCGCCGGAGCACTCTCGGCACAAAAATCGGTCCACAGTACGCCCCGCGGACCGCCGAAACGCGCACCTGCAGAGGAGAACACGTGGTTCACTGCAACGCTGCGGGCATACCGGTTTGTATTACGTGATCTCGCCCACACTCCATCCCATGGCGTGCTTCACCCTGTCTTTGCACAGCATCAGCGGGTGCACGTGTTCCGTACCGCAACCGCTTTTCCCCCGTGCCTCCGACACTGCAAGTAAGCCGCCACCGCCGCCACGCAGGTCTCGCCTGCGCCATTTCTTTGTGTTCTGCGCGGCGAGTAGGGGTCGGCTACTGTGCCGTTGTTCTTTTTTTGGGCTGTGTAGAAGTGCTAGCTTTGTGACTGTACCAGCGAACGAAATGCCTAAGTACAAGACTTTAACGCTGCAGCAGAAGTTCTGCTTGATCCAAGAAGCCGGCAAGAATGCTTGTTCCAAGACAGGGTTGGCTAGAAGGCATGGCTTGCCCCTCTCGACGTCGAAAATACAAGTCGAAAATACAGTAGCCGATGGGTAATTCGGACTTGTAGGATATTTCGGACCTCAATGAGGCACCGTGAGTCACCCCATAGAATCGCATACATATTCGCAACGGATATTTAAGTTCGAAAGTTAGATTTTTCGGACTAATTTCAGTCGCCTGCAGGCCAAAATCGGCCATCTTATTGGCTTTTTGCCGGCTGCAAAAGGCACCATCTTGGATTGAGGTGGATTTACACTGCAGTTAGATTGGCTTGACATACTTTCGGTACCTCATTGTTGCCAGTAGAGGCCCCTGCGATTTGACACTTTGAGGTGGCAGCCGGATTGTCACCTCCGTCAACTTGCTTTTGTCGCCGTCACCGACGTTGTCGCGGGCAGTTATCGCTTGTACCATACGTTTAAAATTGGTTGTTGGGGGAATGAAATTGTGCAGGAGCTATCTCGCATCTCGGCGGAAAGGGATAAAGGAGGGACTGAAAGAAGAAAGGAAGAAAGGGGTGCCGTAATGGAGGGCTGTAAAATAATTTCACACACACACGGGCGCCTTTGCGTTTCGCCTTCATCGAAACGCGGCCACTGCGGTCGGGTTCCAACCCGGGTACTCCGGATCAGTAGCCGAGCGCCCTAACCACTGAGCCACCGCGGCGGGTCTCGTACGTTCGCCATTCGCTGTTTCGTCACTTGGGTTTCTCTGACCACGTCGACCGAGTGGCGCTCAGTCTTCACGAAGTTACATCCATTCGCCGTTTTGTGATTGCGTCCGGCGGTTCCGCTGCTTTGAACGAAAAGTGCCTTATCTTTGCGTGTGTTTGGCGAGCGGTGTGGTGCACACTCGGGTTCTGAACAACGTGGCCCTGCCGGGTCTGTCAAAGAAGTGTGGGAAGTATTGCAACTAAATGCCGTGACCTTGCTGTCTAGCGTGTACAGTGAAGCACAACTTTGGCGAAAATACAGGCGCAAATCGTCGCCAGCAAGAGAAATTTGTCGCAAGGTAAAATCAGTGACATTTTTAAGCCGATTTCATCTCACTAAAGTGATTTTTTTGTGCTTCACAGATTTTTCGGACTGTTCGGTTATTCAGACCATTTCTCAGGTCTCTTCAAGTCCGAAAAATCGGTTGGCAACTGTACTAGTGGCTTACGGCAAGACATATTCTTCGAAACGGTCACGAGTGCGGGCTCCCACGTATCAAGATGTGGAATCTGCTCTGCTTCGCTGGCTGTAGAAAGCAAACACAGCCCATCTGCCCGTCAATGAAACGCTACTGCGGGAGAAGGCCATCTACCTAGCTCTACAACTTGGGCACGAAGAATTCAAGTGCAGTTACGGATGGTTTTGCCGTTTTAAAGAACGCAATAATTTGACATGGAACATGTTGCAAAGGGCACCAAAAACCAAAACAAATATGTTTTGCACGCATCGCGGTTTCATACATGACTGTGTGGTTTTGGATTTGAAGTGCGGGGGGACATTGCGACGAGTCTGATTCACTGTAGCTCGTTGCTGGTCATGTCATCCATCACCCGGGATCCATCGTTGTCATTCATCGCTCCCAGGCAGGTGGCGTGTTGTTTGAATTATCAGTGACGCAACCCATTTGCGTCTGAATTAATGGGCTTTGTGGACAAAGTGTGGACAGACCAAGTCACAGTTCGAATTATCCAGAAAATACGAATTAGTGACGTTTGAATTAACGAGCTTTCTGCCTCAACATATGTTTTGTTGTGTCATAACAGTATAATACATATTTTGTTAAAACATGTAGTTATTTTGTTCCGCATAGCCTTGAGTTGTGTTCACAGTTCTGTGTTGTCTGCCATGATTAGCGCTGGATGCTTAAATATGCCTTGCTGTTCACAATAAAATTGTGAAAGTAAATCGTAACAGAGCTTTCTATTGTTTCTAATGGCAATTAAGCATTACAGGCAGCTGGATTTCTTCTTCAGTGGTGTGTGTGTGTGTGGTGATCTCAGCTACCCATTTCTGTGGTGCAGCAAACCAATTGCCGGTGCTGATTAATGAGGCACTTAACGTGACGGAGGAAGATGCTGTGGCTGCCGCCTCAAGCCCTGAAGGTGCGTTCTGCGGCAGATGGAGCACACTTTTCCTGGCCTTAGGACAGGGTTGTGACAAAGTGTGCAACAACCTGATCAAATGCTAGCTGGGAGTGATGAACATACAAGCCGTTCATTGTGTTGTTTAAAAAATTCACGCATTTTTATGTGAAATCGAGGGCTTGGAGGCAATGGTAGGACGTGAACATGAAAATGGAATGAAGAAAAGGAGACCACTGAAGAAAAATTATTTATGGTGTCGGAAAAACAAGGCTCCCATGCGGGAGCCGAAACATCAAGCATTTATTTTTAGTCAGTGGTCGGTGTTTTTCTGTTTTACTTCATTTTGATGTGTCCAAGTACAGGTGGGCTACGACCGGCCACAAATATTGGAAGGCACTGGACTTGATTAAACCACTTTGGGTCCTTCAGTGTGGTACAAAATCTTGGTATGAGAGCATTTTTGCATTTGGATGCGATAACATTCACGCTGCCGTCTCACAGTAAATTTCCGGCTTCCCCTAATGAAAATTCCCGGTTGGCCAATTCCACAATGATGTCATCAGGGTCAAGTGACCTCAGTTGACCAGTCAGAGAGCACCGCGAGATTTGAAATTCTCCACTAAATTTCCTGACTGGTCAGCCCAGAGAGGTCAGGTGACCTTCTAACATCATCGCAACCTGCCCACTGTAGAATGTGGCAGCCTGTCCACCAGATTGTGAGAAAACTGCCAACCGTTGCCAAATTCAATGCATTTGCCACCTGCTCACAGTGGTGCTGCTCATGAGCCTTAAGAGCTTGGGAAAAACAACCTGGATCTCACAAGCCCACCCAATGGCTGTGTTTGAAACAGCCACCTGCAAGGGCAGTGGCGCAACAGCTAATCCACTGTACCACTGCAGGTACGAGGACTGTCTATGATCTATGAATGCGATTGAGAGGGTTGTGATGTCATCAAAACCGTGTGACAACCAGTGGACCAATCATAGGGCACTGCCGAAGTTGAAGATATGTGGACCCCCCCCTCCCCACCCTGCAAAAAAATTCCTCAAAATTTTGGAAGTAGGGTCGCCCCAAAAAATGGATTAAAGGAATTAGTGGTGTTGGAGTAATCGCGTATGATAATCCAATGGAAGCTACTGAAACATTCTAGAAAGTGATGGCTCATGCATACCATGCAAGGGCAAAGGGACCGTTTGCAACCAGAGTTCTGGCAGGAAAATCGCAAGGACAACATTAGACACTCATTGTAGCGACCACAGTAGGCAACATAAATGCTATTGCATTTTCTTATTCAGGAATGTGGTTAAGAAGCCCCCCCCCCCCCTTTCCTAAGTTTTTTTTGTCTTTATTGTTTATATTTCTCTGTGCTGACCTGTGTCACGAAGTGCTGTGCAATTCTGCTAACCTCAGAGGTCGCTAGTGGTGTAGATGTTTTTACTGCTAATACGTACTGCCTTGAGCACCATTAATTACTAGGCCATTGTTGATCTTGGAAATTTCTGTCTCAGTTTCCTGATTTTTGTCATGTGTTCAGCATTGTCACTTCATACTGTGCTGTTGTGCCTTGTATCACGGCTCTCCCCGTTTTCTTAGCCCTGTTGTTGTTCGTGCCTCATACCATGAGGTGTGGTAATGCTCCTATGTTGAAGTGCATGTGCCGTTGTGTGCACTTGCAGGGGGTGCCCGCCGCCCAGGAGTGTGCCCTCAACGTCTACTGTCATCCGTGCAGCCGCTGCTGCGTTACCTCAGCCTACTCGCCGTGAGTACTCTGCTTATCTGAGCTACCCAATTAGAAGGGAGTCTGGAGTGCAATTAAAGCAGATTAAAATCGTATCAATCTTCGAGCATTCTTATCATGATCTTATCTACTTATCATGATCTGTTGAGAGCAACTAATATCATTTGAGTTTAACATCTCTAGCGTTTTGATTTCTGAAAAACTCAAACAAATAGTTGAACATGTCAGTATGGCATCTGAGAATCATACTATCCAGAATACAAATATGGGAGCTTGAAGTATGCACTACCCTGTTAATAATGTTTAGTTAAAGCCTTGATGGTACGAACTTCAGTGTACGAAATACTTCAATTTTTATTACTCTGTCTGTATAATATTATAGCGAAGTTTGAATGTTAAAAAGTAAAGCACAGATTTAGCAACTTCATTATATCGAGGTTTAACTGTTGTGCCTGGCTGTGAAAAAGCTGTCCATGCAGCCTGCCTGGTGTATTGAGGCTGGCATATCTAACACAGCAAAAGTTTGCCTGCTTCTGTGGCTACTACAAGCCAATTTAAGGAAATCATTCAGTTCAAGAGTTAAAAAAATTTTGCTAATACACACATGAAGCACTGTTGAACAACTGAAAAGCAGTGCGCTAAGTGATTTTCTTTTCCCTTCTGCTCCCACCAGTTGTTTATGTAAGTTCCTGTAGTGTATATATAGGCTGTCTTCCTCTTCTTCATTTACTGCTTCTTCCAAGCTCACCTGTTATAACATGCATCCCTATCCTCCTACCCATGCTGCCATGTATGCAGTGTGCACTGCATACATTTGCATGCAGTGCACTCTTGGGATATGCGTGGCCTTTTTTTTTTTATGCAGGTGAGCTGGGGCTTGGATTGTTGTTCAGGTTTGCTGTGCATAGAGGACACGAAAGTGTTGCCACAGAAATCTGGTGTACTAGCCCTAGAGGGCCTTTCTGCATTAGAAAACTTGTTAACCAGCAGTGAAAAATTCGACTAGACTTGGCCTTGGAGATATGTGCTCTGGTGTGGTAAAATTTTCAATGCATAATTTTGAGCTCTCCCTGCATGTGGTTGTCGTAATGGTGGGTGGTTGGATTGTGTGCAGCCGAGCCTCGCTGAGCTGGAGCAGGAGAGACAGCGGTTGCGCCAGGAGCTGTCGCGCCTGCAGGACGCCAGACAGCCGCCGCCCTGCACAGAGGAGGAAGATGGAGGTGCGTGTTGCCTTGCCCGGCTGTCTATAGTGATTAGCACTTAACGAGACTTTCTCGTTAAGGTCCCGGGTTCAGTACCTGAACCAGGACAAATATCAGCTTTCCTTCGAGCTGTGTGGCCGCACTTAGGTGAATTCCAAAGAGTGCTTGCTTCCTAATTGAAATCTACTCCACCTGTGGGGTTCCCCCAATAGACTGGACTAAAATATTCACATATCGACATGTGCAGCGCCATCTTTTCTGCTGCATAGCTGCTAATTCTCTCGAATTGCCTGGGAGACTGCCAAAGTTCAACTGATCCTCCCGATTGTACGAGCACACTCTTATTTCTCCCAAAAATTGTTCCCGACATTGTTCAGAATCATTATTTCTGAGAAAAGAAGAAAACTCTTTGTTTGATACATAGTTGAACCATATTTGCTAGCATGTGCTTGTTACCTGGCCAGAGCCTAAGTGACTGCTGTTACTACACCCATCGACACATTTTTCGGGTTTCCTAAATTCGGACTTACTCGTGCTTTTATGATGAGCTGCCAGCTTTCCTGAGGGTCTATGCATGTTTGCGACTTAATTTCCGACAGTAGCAAAGTGCGGAAGTTTGGTTTTTCGAAGTAAACAGGGTGTTTCTGGTGCTGATCCTGCGGTGTGCGAGTTGCCGTATTAAATTTTCCCTTGGTTTAGTGAGCTTCAGTGAGCTTTCACGGCTTGTCTCCAGGCTGTTTGTCTGTTTCCTCATAATTGTTGGGACGTGTAGTGAGAAAGTGAGAAGTAGCCGGAGACATTTCAGTTTCGAAGGCATGGTGGCCGCCCAGAACCGTCACATTGGATAAGAGGAATTATGCAGTGCATGGCTTGCAATACCATTTGCGCTGCTAAAGTTACACATCATTGAAATCGGAGATGTTACACGCATGAACCCTATAAGTCTGGTGCCCATTTTCAAGCCCAGTTCATTTCGGAAATGACGAAATCCATGGCTCTGTCGCGTAAGTTAGAACGTGGAGTGAGGACAGCAGTGCTTGTGGGTGGCCTGTGTTGCTGTGTGCTTCGTCGCAGTATGGAAGAACCCTCGCCTAGTCAGTCTTTCAGAAATGGTCCGCTGCGAGTGGTTGCAGCGACCTGCGAATCTTGGAAACAAATCATCTCTATACACTTGCTGCCATTTCTACCTCACACGACATGAGGCTTAGGAAAAAAAAAGGGGGGGCACCATAGGGCAATGGGGCATAACGTGATACTGCAAAACTTTTTTTGAAGAGCCGACGATTGTAAGAATTTTTTGTGAGAAATTTTTGAAGCGAGTGAAATCTTGTATACTACTTCACATGCACTTCATGTTGCTCTCGTGTACCCCCCCCCCCCCCCCCCCCCCCTCTCTCCCCTCATGATCTCCCAAATGTGACGTTGGCAAGTGTGCATTTGGCACGTGCCAGAGGTTTCTGGTCTGAGTTAGGCAATAGCCATTACAGTGGGGGAGCCAGAAAGCATGTAAGGTCCCAAACTGTGCATCCCAGCAAGCCTTGCATGCCATGCAGGTGTGCTTACAGTAGCGGCGGACGATGAGCTGTCGCCTAGCGAGATTTGCCGTGAGGCTGCAGTGCAGACGCTGGAAGAGGCCGTCTGCCACTGCCCGACTACAGACTTGGACGCCGAGGAGGAGCTGCCACAACCCCCACAGGCGCCCGTCTACTTTTGAGCACAAGTGCCTGCTGCTGCACGCCCTTCCCCTCACCAGTTGTAGATACCTTGCCCAGAGGAGGGGAAGGACGCTGCGACACCCTGCTGTACATAGTTTTTCTATGTGTCCGCTATCTCTCTCTCTCTCTTTAATTTAATGACAGCAAATAAACCAGTTGGCCGTGCATCTGCACTTTGGTCTCGTGTCAGTAAACAACTCGCAGCCTTTGCCCTCTGACCAAAGTGGAGGTTGGTGCAAGCCGACACTTGTACTGAGTATCCTAAAATCTGATCACATTTAACAGAGGTGTATTGCTTGGTGTACAGAACTGTGAATAACTGTTCTTCTATTTCTAGTTCATGTATGAACAATTCGTATGTAAACTGCGGCAAGCCCGACTTACAAAAGTGTGCTTGGTTGCATTGCATCACTAGCACAGTGAACGGAGCTAAACTACACAACCAAATCACTCTCTCCCTCTCTCACACACACACACACGCACGCGCGCGCGGCTTTTACACCAAGTAAAAGGGAAGAATGGCATGACTGATATAAAGAGAAAGAGGGGGATGGGTGGCATCATGCTCAAGTCAGTAGGATTACATATGTGGTACAATTTCATTACTGAAGCGTTCATGTTTGTCCCACTTGTTGCCTCCCATGGAAGTTTTGCTGCACTTGCCATGTGCGTCTCCAAAGCGTTAACCGACACATCGCGACATTGCAATTGCCTGGCATAAAGTTGTGTAAAGGGCAAGTGGGGTGAACATGAAGGATGGGGCAAAATTTCATAGCCTAAGGAGGCCACAAGTGTCAGCATCACACGTGATGAGTGAGCTGGTGCATGTAATGGAGCAGACGCGCTCCTTTCGTGAGCGCACGGCAACCTTCGTCATGTGGATGTTGTGCACCGAGCCTGCAGTCACGTTAACCTGTTGCACTATTTCTTCAACAGTTTTCTGCCGGTCAGTGAGCACTAGGAACCTCTACTTGTGCAGCAATTTGTAGTTTTCCGGCGTCCAGGCTTGTTTTACCGCATTGAAATCATCTGTGCCATTTGACGACAGTGTCATAAGCTGGGGCATTGTTACCGTACACTGCCGCCAAATTGGCATGAATGTTCTTGGCATCGTCCTTTTAAATACAGAAAGCGAATCACTGTATGTGCTTCGACTTTTTTGATGGATGCGGCTGTTTTTTCTTAATGATGTAGCAATGTTGCTTGGTAATATATAGAACACAGTTTTTGTATTGTGCTAAAACTAGAGAGACATACACTCACTCTGATGCCTATCGTGTACACCTGTTATAAATTTATGGCACTGATGATACAAACTTTATGAACATCCTATGCTCATCGGTATTTGCTCAGCATTTGCCGAAAGAAAGATTTTTGGCTATTTCAAATAATGAAAAAAGCTGTTGCTTATATTCAGTCACCTGTTTAGCCAGTCAGTGTGCACAGGAGATGTTTTGTAACACTATACTTAACATCCTACGTCGGTGGAAACACAGTATCAGTTTCAATTCCCTGGCTTTTGCTATTTTGTTTATGTACGATTATTCACATTACTTTGAAGAATTATTCATTGGATCTAAAATCAGAGAGGCCCAAGAACTATATTGTTGTAGCTCAAAATGTTCGAAAATCCTCCGTCGTTGCCCTTTAAGAAGTGTGGTTAGTTTCGAGACATGTAAATGCATCAATTTAAACAATGCAATGACATTGGAAAAGGGATGTGACTTGCCCACCCTACTTCCATTCCCATTCGAAGCTGTTAAGCATGTCCAAAATTTGCAAACCCAAAATTTGGCAGATACATGCACCCAGAATAGGTAATGAGAGCGCCAAGCTTATGGAGTGCTGATGTGGGTTTCAGCCCATGGAAATGCATAAAAAAGGAGGCAGGAAAGTGTCTTCTTTTGTGATGTTATCTGGAGCATTGCTGCATAGTTTTGGGTACGAATGAAAACTTTCAAAATGAAGCGAGAGGCAGGTGTCACCAGAGCACATTTGCTTGTTGAGCATGTTGAAAGCTAAGCCACATCCAGCCTCTGCCCAGAAATAAATGGCCAAGGCATTTGATATGAAGTTCATTTAGTGCTCAGAACCGGTGATGAATGATATTGCATGTTGCCGCGATGAAACTGACTGCTACAGGTATGGAACTACTGCCGAATCGAAATGAACTGCAAATCCCATTTCACTCCTTTGCATAGAACGTTTCTTGATAGCATCAATGCATCTCGCAAAGACTGTTAGCGAAAACTAATTGCAATTTGGCAGCTGATGGATGCTGCTTGTTGCCTTTAATTCTGTGGATGTTGGATTGTAAATACCAGCTTCCTTTTTCATGTTTATGGTGTAAAAAGATTCTTTTCAAGCCTAGTAGCTGGCTACTAAAATTTGTTACTGGCAACTTTCTAGCCTGAAATGGGGATATGTGCTGCGATGACATGTTTTTGGATGTAGCATGTCGCAGATGGGAAGCTTTTGAGCAGCGCTGTTTCAACAAGTGGGTAATCAACTGGTACAGTAAAAGCTCGTTAATTCGAACTCGAAGGGAACCGGAAAATTGTTCGAATTATCGAATGGACGCTAGAATGAGCGGTTATAGCCCGAAGCAGTCGCATCTAGACTCATTATCGCGAGCTAGTCGCTACTACACGTTTGTGGCGGGCATATTCTGAGAATTAAATTCATCCAGTCCTAGTGGGAAATGAAATAAATTGATCGGCCAGTTATGCGCCAGAAACAAATACTGGAATGCATTAGCGTGAGCAGCGAGCTTTAGTGGTGGAATATATGACGCTATTTATGCTCCAAAACATGTTTATTTACTGGGTAGGGTTGTCAAAATTAAAAGCAATCGGCGAAGTGTATTTGCGTTTCTTCTGCCGAGACTCCATCAGCATCATCTGCAGCTTGCCCAAAGCTCCTGCGCAATGTCGGAGTTCTCACTGACAGAGAAGTGGCGTGCTGCAACACCAAGCGCTGACGCTACTTCATATGCACTTGGCGGTGGCATAGTCTCGTCACAGCTGTCGGGCTCATCACTGTTGGCTGTTCTCACCGCATGTGAGCCCTGCGACGTCTGCTGGGAGCATGCAGCCTCAATTATATTGGCATCGCTAAAAAGGGCTCCAGCGTCTCCACGCTGCTGTCCACGTAGCTAGCACTCGTGGCAGCAACAAAAGCTGTCATCGCCTGAACCGCCATTCTACGTTGTTTAAGCCACGTGATCACGACCCAGCGACCGCGGCACAACAAAAACCTGGAATGGCTCACATGAGCCATTGCGCCGAAGCATCAGTGGCGCGGGCGAGTGCACCGGCAGTGAAAACCTGCTATGGCATGCACCGGAATGCAAGCTCCGCGAGACTCGTACACTCTGCCTTTTTTTCTTTTCCATTGTTTTACATCTCTGGTAAATTTGGAGCGTGTTGTACTCGCTATGGGTCAGTGAGGCGCTGTGTCAGTCAGTGGCTCCTAGTTCGAATTAACCGTAGCGGATGCTGACTTGTTTGAATTATCGGGAGTTTTCCCCCATTGAAATACATAGGGCTGTGTTGGGACGCAGGCATCAGTTCGAATACTGTACTCTAGACAGTGCACTTCATTTCATTCCCTGAAACAGGCACTGTTGCAATTGGACAATCATGGATGTTACAAGGCACATATGGCATTAGAGTGGTGGCAAGAGTGCAGGGGATTTGTGACCATGTAGAGTACCATTTTGTGCTGCTCATAAGTGAAAGAACCACTGATGACATGAGGAGCAACCTGCTGCACAGTTGGTACCGTGGCCATCGATTGTGGCTGCATATTTCATGTAATTATGCAGCTGCCTTAAGTTTGATCCTTCCGATCTCCAGTTTTTATATCCAGGGTATGAAGCTCACTTGCAACCACAGTGCCTGTTATGCCAGTCGGGCATTTGAAAACTGAAAAATTAGTTCTCCTATCTGGATGCAGAAACAGGGATGGCATGCTAGAAATTGCAGCAGGGATCGACATTCATCGCATGTTAATTGCAATGATCATTTTCACGACAGCCAGAGTGCTTTGCTAGGTCACTACAAAGTCTAAATGCTTCGCTAGGCTTTGAATCTTGAGTACTACTGTAGAATGTGAGTGACATGAACACTGTTGATATACATTTGTAAGATTTCCTGGCTGGAGTGCGTTGTGTTACGTGAAAAATTTCCGCACCGCTGCAGATAATACACACTCAAGCCTCGACCACAACCTTGAGCACTAAACGCTGCCCACACATCACCAAAGTCCCGATCACCAGTTGCACGGTGCATGCGACAGGCAGTGAGGAGTGAACAGCGGCGCACAGCTGCAAATAAATCCCATCAGCCATAAACAGAACTGCGTGAATGCATCCCCAGTGGTTCTGCATGTGGATATTTTTTTTTATTTTGGATTTACTAAATTCGGATGTGAATATTTTTCGCGGCCTTGTGAGATACGTATTATCAAGATTCTACTTTAGTTTAGTTTCTGCCTCTACCATTGGCGCTGAAGTTTTTTTTTTTGCTTTATTACAATTTTACGACTTGTGGCTAACTTTTCATGCTAGCCCTTGTGAGAATGTGCAAGTGCATGGCTTATTCTTGCGCACCCTCAATGTTCTCAGGCGTCGTCCTGCGATGAGATCCAAACAGTGTTCAAGGAAATGAGGCAGCACTACATGCAATGCAGGACATGACAATCAAAGACAAAGGGAGCAATTGCTTGCAAGAGTTAACTTGGAAGCTGACACCGATAGTTTGTCACATTATCTGCTAGTCAACCAAGCTCCATCATATCCACCGAAGGCCACACAGTGTCAAAACTACTTCATTGCCTTCCAGAAAAAACTGTGCACTGCATCTTGGACAATTTGTTCAGTGCAAAAACCCTTTGCTCCAGAGTTTTTTTACATTTTCATGTGCTTCAAAGAGATGTAGTAAGTGTTCCTAGCAAAAAATTATCTTTGCCTTTTGAAATAGAAGCCCACTATTCTCTATACATGCAGTCTGACATGCAGACTCCAGCATCGTGCAGATATTTTTCTACCACAGCAATGGCCTGGCCATTTGTTATGCGCCCTTATTCTTTCAAAACCAACTTATATGCTACTAGTGCCCTGCAATTAGTAATAATCATAAAGGAAATCGAAAAAGTCGAGCTTAAATTTCTCAGCTTGCATAGGGCGACCTTTCCAAAGAGTTCACAGCAGCTAGCATTTGTGAAATTCGAATGGTACCTATGAATATGCCATTAATAGAGCATGGCAACACAGTCTTTCTACATGCACAGTGAGCTGTGCAAAGTGTATGCTATGGCACCAACTGTCTCCAGGATGTTTGTTGCAATTATTCTCGGTTTTTCACTCAAGGAGTTTTCAAAACGACAGAACACACTTCTTCACAATTATCACATTGTTGCTCACAAAGAATGCATAAAGACTGGTGGCAACGAAACAGTTCTGGCAGCTCAACCACTCGCGTCACTTCCCTCAGTTTGAGGCGAAGGAGAATTGTGCCCACCACACCCAGCGCTGACACCATTTTGCAAAGCAGAGCAACATATTTTTATGGGAATGAATGTGGCTACGCTTCTTCCACACCAATGTTTTCCTTCAAGTCTTTCGCTCTTCCCAGACCAGTTCACTGTCACTACTGCTTGAGCTGTCTGAGGAATCTGTGCTCCTGCTGCTGTCGCTGCTGCTGCTACTGGTTGTAGAGTCTCTACGCTGGTGACGATTGCGGGACCGGCTGCGACGGCCCTCTTGGCTAGATGGTTTCTTGTGCTGTGACTTCCGGCGATGTGACTTCCTCTTGCGGCGGCGGCTGCTGCTGCTGCTCGAAGACCTGCACGTCAAAAGAACACTACACTGTTTCACGTTCCACAGACTGATACAATAGGTTAATATCTTTCTTCATTCTCGTGGCCAGTCATTCACTTGCAGAAGCCAGCCCGTTGCCGGACGAAACCATTCAGCACCAGCATCCAAATCTACAATGGTGCTGAAGCATGTTGTGACGGGCTACATACAACTTGGGTGATGACTTCGAGTAGTAGTAAGAACAGTGTTCACTGTTCAGTATGTTTTGTCTCCTGCGCTGTGATTTTTTAATTAGATGATGGAATTGAAAGATGATAGCATTCAAATGGAAGTGTGGAATGTTTTCTTTTCCAGAAACATGCTACTTTTTAATATACTGCACCAATGGCACTGCACTTCACTCACTGGTGCGCTGGTTTCTGCATGCCATCACAGAAGAATGAGATTGGCGGTTGATGACACTAACGCCACACTGCACTTTACATCCTGGACCTCGCACCGTCAAAATTCTGGCGGTTTTTCAAGATGAAGTATCTATATGACACATGCTTTGCATCAGGCCAAGAGGTTACCAATGCAGTTCGCCTCTGCTGGTGGGATGCAAAGCCCCTGAAGTGCATCACTGAGAGGACTATATAAATTGATGTGCCCACAAAGAACATTCCGAACTTTCATTTGACTCTAACACTTTTCAATTTTATCGCTGTTACACCAGTTGCAGCCCAGGAGACAAAACCTATTAGTGCCCTTCATATTTAATGAGGTATCACTGTAGTCAGTGCCATTAAAATTCTGTACTCCTCTTCGCAATGGTTTTCAACTTTGTATAAGCATGCTGGAGTGTAAGGCCTGTACTGCCAGGTTTGTGCATTTGCACCAGAAAAAAATCCCACCACTACAGTTTTCACCACCTCAGCTTTCTTGCCAATTTGTGTAGCATAGCTGTCACACTAACAATCATAAAAGCAATTGCAAAATATATGCAGTAAGACCTAGTGGATATGTTTTAAAAGAAGCGGGGAAAAAGCTATTATCCAGGAAAACACAAGATTCAAACATTGTGAATGCTAACTGCTGAATGAGGTACACTTTTGAATCAACACTATCACTTCATAAAACTGTCCATTTGCATTTTTTTGGCGCTAGGTCTGAGCAGCTCCTTTCCTAGCGCTTAAAGAATTCAGTACACATTTCCATTGTTCTTAGCTCAGAGGTAACTTCATAACAGATCCGATCTGCCGATGACAATGGCGAAAATAGCAGAGACCTCTTCCACGTCGTGTCTCTTAGTTTTTTTTTCTTTTTCGCTTTGCCTCCTTGTACCAATGCACCGCGGAAAAGCGATGGAGTGACTGTCGCAGCGTTCTTAACCCTTAGGCACTGCGAAGAAGCTGCTGCTTTTCTTCTCTTCACGCCTCATCCCTGCTGGTACGACCGCTCGGACGTTAAAACAGTTTTTTTTAATGCTCGTCCCCTTTGCACTGATGCAATGCAGAGAAACCACTATGATGGAAGACTGTTACTGCACTTTAGCTCTCCATGTCGCGTGCACCCGGGTTTGGCCCACTCGTGCATTTGGTCACAAAGCGATCAGAATTTGTTGAAATTTTTAACGCAGTAGCCGGGAAATTGTCATCCAGAAACATAATAACCGGATTAAAAATATAACCTGTGGGACATATTTGATGCCCATGATTTTGAGTGTATGAACTGGATACGTATTAACGAGGTTTTACAGACCTATAGTTTTCAAATTTTCTTTCAGTGAACAATTGCAGCTGAGGTTACTGCAGCAAGCAAACCAGTTACAAAGCATAGGTTACAGCAATGGTGTTGTAGCCACCCTCAGAGTAAAAATGATGGTTCTCATGTGGGAAAGGGCTTCATATCCCCCCCCTTTGTTGTTTTCACTTTGAAGCTACAAACTAGCAGCTACAACAGCTTCACAGCAACCTGAAAGAATTTTTCAGGTGAACTGCAAAGTGAACTGTATTTCTAAGAGAGGGTGCACTCACACTTTAACTTAAAAGTTGTCCGGTGTGTACTAGGCATCAGATGCAGTGCTCCAGCAGGGTTTGGGCATTTGTGATATGCGCTGAGAAAGAAGCCAAATGGCAAAACCAGAACTCACCGCCTACGCTTCTTGTGTTTGGGGGGATTGAACTCCTCAGGGTAGAGCTCCCGGTAGCCACTGTGGCCCCATCTGCACCACAGTAATGCAAGCAAGTCGAAAGTTTCAAATCCTATTTTCCTTTGTGCCAAACCAACACACAGCATGCTATTAAAGAGCAGAGGTTTTGTGCACCTTCTTCATTTCCTTCTCCATTTTATTGGTTGGCACTGATTTTTATGCTGCATAGTATCTAATGTTCAAAGCTTGTGCAACAGCTGGCTTACATGATAAAAACTTTTGCTCACACTCTTAAGCTGTGTATGCATGCACAAAGGTTTTTGGAAGCAGGTATGATGCCAATCACAACAAGGCATCACAAAATTAAATAAAGTCTTCACTTTTACAGTCATTTCATTCTGCCAAAAAGTGAGAGAAAGTCAAGAATCTACTTGGCTATTCAAATGAACATGTCGGTGCTACCTTTCTTCATGATAATCAATGCCAAAGTGCCCTTTTTTCAAAGACACCGATGCTATGAACATAGGTTATGAAAGTCCAGACAACTCTTTGCACAGAATAAAAATTTAAGTAGCATGAACGTTAGCTTCAAATGAAAACAAGACCATTGTGATATTATTTTGGCAAAAAATGCCGCTTATTAACCAGTTTTTTAATATGATGCTAATGCAACAGCCCCTGAAAGAGTGCTAAGCAAGAAGTCAACAGCTACACTGGGTCTGTTCAATTCCTAATAAAGAAATGCCAAAAACCTTTTTTTACCAATGTTGTATAGTATAACTGGGCAACATTTCTTCAAGGCAGGCCTCTGAAGTTCAATTCAATCAAGTGGTATTTTACTGTACAACCATTACACTTACCTTTCCTGTGAGCTGCTTGCACCAGCTGGTGATGGCCGCTGGGAGGAGCGGCGCCGCTTGGCAGGACGCTCGGCGGCACGTCTCTGGTGCTGCCGAGCACGCAGAGCCTCATCTGACACCATCATGGTGAGGCCTCGTTCCAACTCCCACTGACGCCACATCTCTTGCTCTTCGAGTATCTGCAGTAGAGGGTACAGAGCACTACTCAGTATAGCCTCACCAGCAATGGACTGTTGTGGCCAGATATCTTTTACAGCAGTAGCTGCTCGGGGAACTTTTTTCAGGGCAGTGTACACAATTGAAACGCCCGTGGGCACCCATAGGCCATTAACACCTTAACTGGAGGGTTTTGTTTTAATTTACAACCACACCCTACAGAGTTTTTTGGCCAGAAAATGAACAAAACAGTTTACTACATAAATCAACCTGGACCCACTTGTTGCCTTGTAAGTCGCAGTGTGTTTGTTGTCACATGCTGAAGTCGCATTCCGTAGATCCCCATATGTTTTTCTCAGTGTGGTAGGTCTTGAAGCAGGGAGTCTCAGTGAGAATGGGCTTATCTGACAATGCCACACCTTCGTTGTCTTCGTCATCTGGAGAAGTCTCACTATCAATGCATCAGTATTGCAGTCATCATCACTTCGTTCGAGCAACATTTAATTTCCCGTATCTGCCAAAAACCTTCACTGCTTTTAAGAACCTATGTTGCAACCTTTGCATTTCCCACCAGAAAGAATTAATTTTATATTGCACATAATGAGAGAGACTTATTCAGCCTTAGTTTATGTTAATGGGGTTAGGCGGCAGCAGTTAAAAATATTGGTTGTCACATGCCCGCTGAAACCAAGTAGTGTCTTTGGATGTGCTTCCAAATGCGTAAATTGGGAAGTGCGTCCATAGAGCACAGGAGACATCCGAGGTGTAGAAAAAATAATAGGCGCACGGTACAGTACCCTTACTCCACTCATTCCTTGTCCAGCGAAAAGAAAGAGGTACAGTGCAGCCCCATGTGACAGTATCACTGAAGCAAACGTGCATGAACACATCAAAAGTCTTTAACTTGTACTAGGCTAGGCATGCATACAGTTAGAACAGAGACTAATCCATTGCTTTTGTCCTTGCCTGCACACATATAACTATGGCTTCTGTATTCACATGAAGGTAAGGAGTTCAACTTCTGTGCAAAAGATATTTTAACAGATGACTAATAGTACATCATGCTAGGCAAAGTTTGGAACAAAGACTGGAAATTGGGTCTCTTGGTAGAGAACAGTAAAGAATGGTTTTAGGTAATGTGATGGCTATATTCTTTGGTGCGCCCTGATACTCATATGCGCCTGTGGTCACAACAACACGCTATCTCGTATCAAGCGCGACCTTATTTTGTACATGGCAGCCCACCACAATCTTATGGACATCAAAGCATTGCAGGGAACGGAAGGGCCCATGCTCTCACTTGAGGAACTCGGACGCTGGTCTATCATGAACACTCGTCTCAGGAGTAAAACTGCCCAGAAAAAATATGCCAGCCACTGAAAGCACCGCAGACAGCATCTCAAAGACCTTCGCATGAAACACCGCATCCTTCCACCTTTCACTGCTGACTTCACATGCCAAGGAGGAACATACATTTGCCAAGCACAAACACTTTCACTCCCATGTTACACAACCACTCACATAATTAATGGGCCTGAAATTCCCCAATGCTATGTCTGCGGTGCTTATTCTGACACAAAACATTTGTACTGGACTTGTGCTTGTGCTCAGCAACCACCACACTTCCTCCACATGGGACAGCTGCACCACTCCGTCAACAAACCTTTGCCCTGTCCTCTGGCCTCGCCTGGCACAACACATCGCCCAAGTGGTAGACCCTAAGTGCCCTCCCTCTTCACACATTCATTCACTCCAACAACAGTTAAAGTAGAGATGTTCGCGCAAAAATGGACATGTCTCAAAAATCCAAAACCCTCTGCATAAGCATCCTGCTTGCAGCGATCAAATGTTGACACACTACTCTACAATATGTCATGGTTTCTTTCAACTATGCAGAACTGCTGAAAGTGAAATTACATTTCAAAATTAAAAGAAAAACGGTAACGGCAACCTGATGTCTATGTCGTGTCTTTCTGTAACGGATAACAAACTGTACTCTTCTTGAAAGTTTTCAATTTTACCGCAAGCATCAATCGTGAAAACTGGGTCAAGAGGCTCCTTCCGAACGTAGGGGATAACATAAAGGACCGCTAGGTTAAGACTCAGGTACCAGGAGTTCGACATGCCTGGCAGCAACGGCTGCCTTCAAGGATAAGTAGTATGCCATTCGTAAAAAAATTACGAGGCAGGAGGCTACAAATGGCACCACGAACCCAGTGCCTCAACCACAGCTGATCACCTGCCACTCTCGGAAGTCCGATATGTGGGATTTCGGGCTACAGCTGTGTTATCGCACATAATGGTTATTTCCTGCTCAAGAATGCTTGCTATGGTATGCCACGCATGCCGTCCTTGTGAAGGAAACAACGAAGCAAAGGAAGCTCAGACTCGCGACCCCAAAGCTGAGAAGAAAAAAAAAAGCATGAAAGCTCGGTTATTCCCTTTTAGCACGAAAGCAGGCAGCCTGTGCACGGCGCTGCAGGAACGGAAACGCGAGCAAGCTCAAGAACCAGGAACATACAGCTCAGAAAGCAGTCAAGAAGACGCACAAGACGATGACCAAACCTACGACCACGGCTTGTGTGGCCGCCTGGCTGAACTCGCTCAGGCCGATGAGGTTACAGTGCTCGGCTTTTGCACAAGTTAAGAGAGCATACACCGCATGCTTACCCTGTTGTGATGGTCAACACTACTGATGGTATTGCGCAAAAGGTCCTTCGCTGCGCGCGAGAACATCTTCGGCAGCGGTAACTAACCACCCGAATTCGTTACACTTCTTCCGTGGCACTAGACACGAAGCGTCACTTTCTCGCAAGGAGAAGGGCCTTGCACAAGAGGCCGGAGCCCACAGCCGGTGCCTGTCGCCCGCTCGCTGCTGGAGCCTTCGTGTCAAGACATCAAATCTCTCTTATGGCGTTTGCTTTCACTAAAGCTGGACGCCCACAAAAACATCTCTCCAAGTTGTAGTCGTTAAGCGCCGCTGACGCTGCGTCCTCTTTCCATGCGAACATACCCACGTTTCTTAATAACGCATCTAAACCACTGTCTAAACATAACGGACTGCACCTGCAACAAGGTGCAGCTAGGGTGCCCTAGCGCAGTCGTGCAACCTTAGCCGAGTAGCAAAACAAAACCTGCAATTTTCTAATTCTGACGCACGCGTTGTTGGTGTTGTCGTAGTTTGTCGCAGTTCGTCGCTAGTGCTTCCACCACGACCGGCTTTAGCTTCCGCTAACGTAGCAGTGGTAGTATGGTAGGAACGTAGGAGTTTCAGTCCTTAAATGCTTCTGCGGTTATGCTTAGGAAAAAAGAAGGGCAGATGGTTTCTTGTTCAGCAGTTTGTATTCATAGAACTTTATTCCTCATTGCCTGTCGTTACATTTTACCTTTACCTATATTTTTTTTCCTGTCATTGAGCTTCCTTTAAACCTAGGCTATTTTTTTAATTTTTTGTGCTGAAAATTTTAGAATAAAGAATATGAATGGTTGCTTTGCTCACGTATCCAGACTGATCCAGACCAGTCAACCCAAATCTTCAGTCCAAGCCAATAATGGCGCGGGAACTCGAAACCGCATGTCTGTCTTTCAGTCCATAAAGTTTTTGTAAGCTGCGAGAAGTTATGACAAACGAAAAAACCTTTTACTTCGTTGAAAAACAGCAGCAGCGAGACTGTACTCCCGTGAAGCGCGTGCGCCATGAAATATACCATTCCGGGACCAAATGTGAAGTTGTTCGGTCGCGCCGTGCAGACGCTGACCAAGATCGGCGACGAAGTGTATGTGATCGCTGACGACCGGACGCTGTCGTTAAAAGCGTTCAGCGCCTCGCGAAGCTCGTACATGTGCTTCAGCTTCGAGCGAAGCTTCTTCAGTGCCAGTGAAGTGTCGAACGAAGGCTACCGGGGCAAACTTAGCGCGCGCTCGAGCTTGCTGGCCTTCCGGTCCGTTCAGACGCTCGACCGGACAGTCGAGGAGTGTGTGGTTGAGCTGACCGGTGACCAGGCGTTGGTGGCACTACGCTTTCGGCGTGGCCTGACCAAGCGCTTCTGGCTGCCGCTGATCGAGTACGAAGAACTGCAGTTCTCGTTCCGAGCGGACTCGTACGTGAGAAGTGTGTGCGGGCAAGCCAAGCTGCTGTGCGACGTGCTCGGCAACTTTCCGGTCAACGTTCCCGAGGTGACACTGCGGCTCTCGCCTGAGCGGCTCGACGTTTGCACGCACCTGGAGGGCGCCGATACGCAACGCGCGGTTCGCACCAGCGTCACTGTGCAAGCCGCCGAACTCGACGACCTGCAGTGCGACGGCGACGACAGCATCGAACTGACGCTGTGCCTGCGTGGTCTGCGTGCGGCGCTGGGCTTCTGCGAAAGCTTGACGGCGCGCTTGCAGCTAGACGCGCCGGGCATGCCATTGGTGGGACAGTTGCACGGTGTTCCGGGACTCGAGGCAACTTACGTGGCCGCCACTCTGGCCGCCGGCGGCCGAGCCGGCCGAACCTTGGCGAGCACTGCGGTGCCTCCTCCGTCGTTGCCCGAGCGCAGGCCACGCGAGAATGCCGATGCCGGCAAGCGCCACCGGGCATTCTTGCTCGGTTTGTCTCGGCCGCCACTGGATGACTTCACTTCGCAGATACCGCATGATGACCAGGTGCTGGCTGAGGCTAGTGACGAGGAAGGCTAGCAGATGCAAACTAAGCGCCGACATCGCAGGGCCAGAACTTGCACAGCCTAGGTTCGAGTGCTTGCGCCCTTTCACCGGACTGAGCAGTCAGTGTGCAACAAAGGAATTTGCAGAGCAAAACATGCAACTGCCTTTTTTTTTTTGCCTATTGCACAGCCATCTGCTGTGCAAGAGGCATTCAGCAAAGTGGTAGGTTTTGCTTTACCAAAAGAACATGGTGCTGATTTTTTCCAGCGAACGCTGAAATAGTGATGCCAGGAGCGAAAAGGGACACAGGGCAAGCACAGGCTTTTAGCTAGTGGCACATGTACATGGCTCTTTGCCACACTTGCTTGTACTGAGAAGTGGTGGTGGACCAACATTTTTTGCATTATGTGGCTTTACATGAGCATGTATGTATGTACATCCCTGCTAAGAGCGGCCTTCCAGCTCTCCCCTCTCCAGCCCTTGGCATTAATGGGAGTCAGGCTAATTTCCGTTTCTGCTCAGTAAAATGAAACGAAAGCGGCCAGCCTGGATGTTCGACTCCTTAATGGAGAGATGGAGGATTATGTGTTGAGTACAAGATAAAACAATATGTATATATATATATATATATGGTCAACCTTGTTTTGTTGACCAGCAGGCTATAGCTTATAGCCACTTCCTTATCTGGACACCTTCTTTTGACTCCCTAATGTAGAGATCTGTGGTAATGTGTTGGGCATACGATATGAAACAATAATATGTATGTATATACATGCTCAACCTTGTTTTGTTGACCAGCAGCTTCTAGCTTTATTAATGGTCACTTTCTTACCTGGACCACTGCTTTTATATGACAGATTAACGGAGCTTGTAGGCCTTTTCAGCACTTTGCACTCACATGCAGGCAAAATTCTTAAACCATCGCCAGTAAAAATGAACTGGGTACAGATTAGTCAGAATGAGAGAAAATGGAAAACAGACTTGACCACTGGAATGATGTTGCATGCATGTCATGTAAAAAAAAAGTGCAGTAAAAAAATACATTAAATCTAAGGAAACAAAAGATTGTCATAATGTAGCTGTGCAAAAAAAGGAAGCTGTTGAAAAGTTGCTTTTATTTCCCTTCAAATAAAATGAAACATCAAACTTCTTATCCTTGTTTTTCCTAGGGATGTGCTTACCCTTCGTGAATTTTTCTCTCCTTCATGGAGCGTTCCGCTTCCGTGATTCCCAGTTGCTTGTCATATGTTTGCATCTGGCCGTTTTTTCCGCTTTCCCTTTGCCTTCATCTAGTTGATTCAGTGGTGTGTGTATGCATGTTTAAAGATGATTACAGTGAAGGAAGTCGTGGCGAGAGTTGCAACCAAAATATTATTACTTGTCCTGTTCCTCTGTTTGATGTCTGCACATTTACTGTGAAATAATATATCAGCAACTCAGGCCAGAGTCTTTGCTTCTGCAGTGTTGAGAGCTTGCTTTCAGACTTTTCATGTGCTAGTAGCACACTGGTTACTCACTTTCATCAGCGCTGTGTAACCTTTACTGCATAAATTCTAGAGGATTTGTAGCTAGGGATGCCATTAAATTTTTCCCGTAAAAAAAAAAAATAGTGCTTTCGCACAAATATCCAAAGCCACTTATGACTTGGGGATTGACCCAGAGCACCTTACAGCCACAGCTGCAGCGGTCGCATTTTGATGGAGGCGAAGTGCTAGAAGCCCATGTACTGTGCGATGTGCACGTTATGAAACACCAGGTGGTCAAAATTGTCTGGAGCCCTCCGCTACGGCGTCCTTCATAGCCCAGAGTTGCTTTGGGATGTTAAACCCCATCCTAAACCTTTCCACGAAACACAAACCTTAAAGCCTTCGCATTTTTATGTCATTAAGGGTATTCCAGGGCTTTTTTGGGCTTTTTTGGTTTAAAAATGATGGTCGATTTGTTCAGTTAGGCCAAATGCGGATTAGGTGCGCTAGCAGTTCGGTTTGACCTTAGGTTTTCATGTTCAGATCCAGTGTCCACGGGTGGCAGTTGTTTGGATTGTCCTTATATGCGGAATCGGTCATTCTCTCCATTCATAGACCTCTGGGAGTTTTCCTACCACTCTTGGCGCAGCGATGAAGCGATGCGCCACTGCCTTTCTATGGCAGGTGCTGCCATCGGTGGGACTTGGGTTGCTTGGGTTGGGTTGAGACTCCTTTCTATGGCAAGTGCTGCCATCGGTGGGACTTGGGTTGCTTGGGTTGGGTTGAGACTCAGGTTGGCTTTTCCGAGCAGCTTCTTGCGATTAAATGAGCTTAAATTGTGAATAAATGATATATATATACACACACACACACATGCCTGGTCAGGATGCCCACCACCCGGTGGGCAGGTGAGCAGCCTGCCACAAAACCGGCTTCAAAGAGACAGACAAACAAACAAACAATGGCTAAATGTGGAGAACAGCCTCTATAAGTGAGGAGAAACATGCATAAGGTCGGAATGCTCATCTTCATTCCTCTCCCATGTGCCCACATACAGCACAGTGTGAAGGTGTTGGCAGTCCCTCATGATTAGTTGCACTGTCCACTTCCTCAGATGTCTTCACTGCAAGCACCTAGTGCAGGGCATGCTGGTAACCAGGTACTTTTTTTTTCGTGGCCAGCTGCTGTAGGCACACCACAGCATCAACAGTGTCTCTTTTCCCAGTCTCACTTTGCGTCCCCGCAGTTGTTCACATATGTCACAAGGAAGTTCTTCCTGAGCAGGGCTGACTTCTTTGTCAGCACAGCTTTCCTGGCTTGCTTGCAAGGAGCACATGATGCACCTGCAAACAGCCAAGGTACAACATACTGTATGTACAACAGCACAAGCAGAATGACTAACTTCGACATACCACAATTAGGACAACAGACGGTGACACTGCACAAAAATAGAGTAAAAACGTAGTTCATGAGCCATCTCGAAGGATGCCCAACGAGGCTCTGAAAACCGGGTAACCATGAAGCACATAAACACAGCTTCTAAGCATGCCTTGGTAAGACTTCTGGGTAGAACATTATGAATGAGAGACACACATCTGGTGGTGGGGAAAAAAGTTAGCCAACACTTTGAGTTTGTGTTCTCTAACACTACATAAAACAACAAAAATTAATCAAGAACTCTAGTCGCTACAAAGCATGCAAAGCCAATAGGCATCAGCAGTGCAGATTGGCAGGAAGCAAAAATCACTGAGGGTCGAGAGAAACTACTGTTATCCAGTTTAACCTTAAAACTTGTCTATTCTGAAGAAGTGCATTTTGGAGGGAAAGGAACACCTACGCGCACTGAGAAACTGCTGCTGTAATTTCTTTCAAATGGGCAAAGGTCTAATTAACTACTCTTATGGCACACATATTTAGTGTGTCCGTCCAGAAGTTATTCTTACTCAAAGCTCCAATGATGCTAACCATCTTTTAAGGAGCTAATTTGGATAGTGATTTCATGTTCATTCCATGCACCAAGACTTTGGTGCAGGGCAAGCCTGCCTAAAATTTGTGGCTTTCTGTGGCCATACACTGCACTGGCAGCTGATAGACCAGTTTTGAATATTGATATTCATTTATTGTATAGTATTAGTACAAAGTTTCGATTGTTCTGCCATCGTGGTGGTGGCCTATGCGGGAGGTGTGGATTTCAATCCCAGTGCCATTGGGTGCCCACCAGTTATACAATGGGTAGAAGCTTTTGCCTGGCCTGGTACTGAGCTTCGATGGAGTGATATGCTTGGAAAATGGGTCTTTGACCCCACCCTGTGAAGAGCAAAACACCTGGTGCTATTGTGCCTTTTGGCCAAGTTGCCCTTATGGCATTAAAATTTACTGCTAGACATCCAGAAATTGTCATGATTTGCTAATTTCATTTATATAGTAATCATATCTTTCTTGATAAATATGCCATTTCTTTACATTTCTACACTGTGGGAACCACTAGTGATGAAACACTACTGGTGTACAAGGTGTTCATAACTTTTATCCAGCATTTTCATTGTTTGGGCTGTGAAGGGACAAAATTTTTGTCTACAAGCGCAATATTGACAAATGTGGAGCTAAGCTACTAAAAATGTGTTCAAATCTAAGAAATCTTGCATGACTTTTCAGTGATGCACTTCCATGAGGTGCTTCAGTTGTGTTTTGTGCATTAACTAATTTTTCCTCAGCAGGCATGTCTGACACATTAAAGGTTTAAAAGCGGCACAGGGATGACGTATGCAAATTTGACCTTCATTGTAATATTGGCCATCACGGTACAAATTTGAATCACATGATTTGATAAGACTGACATTACCAGATTAATCTTTGCTACTTGCACTGAAATTGCACTGCATGGTAGCAGCAGGTTGCCAAAAGGCATGCCTTAAAAGCTGCCACCATGGTTATCAAACATATTGAAGGTATGCGTGGGAGTGTGGCCACTGCTTTCACTGAAGTGTCAGTATATTAACTCTATAGGCTAAAGTGCGATGGGGTACATCTAGATAGTTTTCTGGTACCAACCCGCAGTTTCCACGGTAGCAGTACACGCCTGGCTGAAGTAGGTTTCACCATGCAGGACCAGGCTGCGCTCCAAGTGAGCAGTCAGTCGGCCACCCAACTGCTCAAGCACGTAACCTACTCCACCCACACCAGTGCACAGCGGCATGGCATCCACTTCACACAGTCTCTGCTGCAATGAACCAAGATCGCCCACGACGGCATCACCAAGGCGGCGGCCACGCAATATTGTCTCGCAGACCACAGCCTCTTGCTTTTCACTGTCAGCCCACTGAACAACGACCATCTTCTCAGTGACCAGGTCAGCTGTGGCCGGACTGAACGCTGATGTGGCAAACACGGCACCTTCTATGTTAAGGCAGCGCACGCAGGACCAGTACTTGGAGGGTAAGCGAAGGGCTGAAAGTCTGTCCACATTCTGATCTACGGGGACCAGGTCTTCTTCGCTGCGCAACCTCTTTAGGTTAGGGCCCTCATCGTGCTGAGCCTGTTTTGGGGGCGCCAGCGGAAGCGTGTCTGGCAGCAGAGTAGCTCTGCCGCGCGGGATCCTCACCTGGGCAGCAAAACAGATGCATTTATGACTTACCAGTGAAACATTTTAATCACACACCGTAGCATGCATGGTCCCGCTGTTTCTTCGCGATTTCCACATTTTGCCATCAGCCCTGTCGCCAACTGCTGCACGCGCTTGTGGCGTTCGCTGTGCAGAGAAGGCTCACGCAGCTATTGCAAAACGTGACACTTTCTTACAATGTCTTGGATTGTACGGCAAAAGTGCAGCTGCCGCTGTGGTCGTCGTGGTCCTTAAGGCGGAAGCTCCTTTTAGACTTAATATTGAAACGAACATACCCTGGGGAGAAACAGCGCAATTAAACACGGACACACGAAGAACGGACACACACGAGCGCTGACTCACAAGTCAGCGCTCGTGTGTGTCCGTTCTTCGTGTGTCCGTGTTTCATTGCGCTGTTTCTCCCCAATATGCATTACCAACTAGCCCGGAACCTTGCTCTTCTGAACATACCCTGTTCTGCGTTTCATTGTTCTCTTTTCAACGCTCGGGAGACAGCGTTATTTTTAAGCAGCGCGTCGTTGGATCCTTACCTCTTTGCCGCCTATGAGGTGCACATAGTCGCGACAGATCTGGCTTGGGTCGAAGTGCAGCTCGCACAGCTGGCTGTCAGGGCGAAACGTTCCAGGCGCCAGCTCGAGCCGTTGCTCCCACATTTCCCTGGCAGCAGCGTCGCGAGGCACTCGAAACACGGACACTGGGCGGCCCTGTTCGCGCTGCAGCGCAGCTTTGTTGCAGCCAGGCACATTGCAACGCACCCAGTACAGCTGTCGCTTCGCCATCAGAACGAACGAGACGCAACCACGGTGATCACTACGCTGCAACGTTTATGTTGCCACACGGGCGATTATCTCGCCACGCGCAGCAGCTCGCTGTCTGTTCAAAACGTGCATGATTCCAGGTACGAAGTTCGATGATGATTATGACAACCAGCTGCACTATAACTAGGGTGCCTAGCCACCCTAGTATAACTTACGACGACGAGCAGTTAAGGCTTAAAACACGACAGTGATATGGTGTGTTGAATCACAAAGCAAAAAGCTTTCTGTCACAAATTCGTGCCGAACAACTGTAATGTTTGTGATCAAAGGCAGCGTTATTGTCGTGGGCTGGCCGGGATAGCGAGTCGCGTTTGTGACGCCAGTAGCGAGACTTCCCGTACACGTCAATTTGCATTACAGTTCTAAAATCTTTCGCGTCGAATGTGGGCACACAAACACACCGCACACTATCAAAGTTCCTTGCCAAACCGAAACTGCCAAAACTTCAAACTCGGCTGTGGCTGCGGCTGCTATGAGGATGGACGGATTTTACTGGATATAAAATATAGTCCCTTTGAAACGCAGCAGTGGGTGAAGCATGAAGTCACCTAGCTTACCAAGTTTTAAATGTGGTGCGAGGATGCGATCTATGAATGCATACACTTGTGCGTACAATGACGACAGGGTACGAGCGTACGGGGGCAAACATGACCTCCGAGATGGTGGTACGCTCTCCCCATTACAATTCAGCTATTTACGAAACTACGTATCGATATTTCGGAGCGGCCCGCTGGGCCTGTGTCCTTCATTTTGTAGTAGTAATGAGGTTGAAAGTCTCATGCGTCGTCTCTGAACTTGTCAGTCAGCTGTCTATGGTGTCTACAAGTTATCTTCTCCGCCTTTAGAGTTTTGAACTACGGGTGAGTGTGGAAAGGAAGAGGGTGGGGACTCCTCTTGCCACGTGACCTGTCAGCCAACGCGCGTCATTTGAATGGAGCGACGGTTCTGCAACGAGAGCTTTGCGTTAGGCGCAAGAGGCAGTGCTCCCGCAAACCCTTATCTTTGAGTCAAAGTTATAAGAGAAAGACTACGAGGGTAAACTCTAGTCAAATTGCGTACTGCGACGCGGCCTGCGACCTAGAAGGGGCGGCGGCAGGGACTCCGAACTTTTTTTTTTTTTTTTGGAGGGGGGGATGACTTCGAGCTTATTTTGTTATTTATTTATTTATTTAATGCTCATTTGCATAATAAATTTTATATATTTTTATTTTTTATTTTTCAATGTTCAAAGGTTGATGAAAACTCACCTTGTGGTGACGAGATTCCAGCAGACAGGAAGACAACGAAAAGGCTTCAAAAAAAACAAACTGTTTAAGGGGCTGTCTTCCGCCCACTAAGAACTGAATGACTCGGTGGCGGCAATAGTTACACGGGTCAGACAGCCGACTTCTGTTGGGACATGACTGGCTTATGTTACTCATATGAAATGCTTTACAACTGGCTACGAAGCCAAGTAGCTCAGCCCCACATGCTTTGCATTAAAACTCCTAGAACTGAAGTTTCAATTGTCAGAAATCTGATTCAAGGGCAAGCAATTGGAGACTGGGTGGGGAAGGGGGGGGGGCACCTCCTTGCCTCCCTGTTCCAGGGTCCCTATGCGGCGTTAATGGCAGTAATCGATGGTGACTACGAAACGGTGCTCACCAGATCCCTCAACACTAGAGACTCGCTCATAACAGAAGAGGCCGCGCTGGCTTTAGCCTGCAGGAGCACCAAAGCCAAATTCATACTTTGCGACAGCAAGATAGCAGTAAGAAACTTTAATAAGGGGATCGCTTCGAAAGAAACGGTTAAGATACTTGGACAATCGGTATTGGATAGAGAGATCTCCATGGCTCACGAGGGGGTTCCAGGCAGTGAGGCTGCTAACAGTCTCGCCCGAGATATCTACACCCGGTCGGCCGTGAAATCACCCTTACTCGGGTCGAAGGACCCGTCATCACGTACACGGAAATCACGTCTGAGTACAGGGATGGCAGACTAGACCTCCCAGCTCCAGATCGGTCCCTCACACCTAAGGAGTGCAGAGACTGGAGAAGATTACAAACCAACCGATTCTTTCCCCCTTATCTATACGGGGAGGGAGGATAACCTCCAAAGTTCTGCACCAAATGCGAGATAACAGCTAATCAGGATCACCTCGTTTGAAAATTCCCCGATTCTCCCGGGCTTATTGATGGATTCACAGAGAAAGAAACCTGGGATGCTCTCCTCCGGAGCAGGGCTCCGGAGCAGCTATCTCGAGCAATCCGTCTGGCACGGGACGCTTCGCGAAAGACGTCCCACTGCGGGGCTCCCTCTCCCTTGGAGGACCCCTAGGGTCTGACTGAGGGGGCGGAGGGGCCTCTACATCGACGGCAGTAAAGATACCTCTAACTTGAACTTGAAAGCTTTGCGCAGTCATGTGGGGCCAACGGTGACGCACCGTCTACGGCGTTCGCCGCGGAGGGGTGGCAAGAACTTTTCTGCTTCTGCGCAGCTCTGAAGACATAACTGCAGAACAAGAACGGCATTCACATTAGGAAGACGCACACACGCACGAAGTGTGTGCGTTCGTGTGTGTGTCTTCCTAATGTGATTGTGGTTGTTGAGCTGCAGTTTTGTCTCATGTATGCAGCCAACTCGTACAAAAGCTCATTTTACTGCCGCAGCTCGTAGCAGCTTAATTTATTTCGTTTTAGTAACAGATACCCACAAGCTCAGCAGTTTATCAACAACATCCGCTACTGTATGGTTTTTATATTTGCATCAGTGTGAAACAACTACATCGCGACAGAAAATCGGCGATATAGCACTGTGAAGTAGGCATGAATTCATTGATTTCACAATTCCAATTCCAAACGTTATAATATACCCGTTAACATGTGATCATCCCGTTTACTATTTTTCACCCGTCCTTTGCCTCTTCAGGGGCAAGATCGAGAGCCTACGTCTCGTGCTGTGCATTTGAATTGTTTTTAGTCTACCTCAAGGGAAATGCGCTTACTGAATATTAATAACAGCCTTACTAGAGCCCATTGTAATGTGGGATCGGAAGTAGTTTTGGCTGATGGCTGGCTCGCTTTTGAATATTTTTTAACGAATATCAGCTGCTGTTGGAATATTGACTTACGTTTCTACATTACGCAAAACAACGACACGTAAAATGACAAGACATTTCAACAATTAATCTCAAGTCAAGTCACCTCAAGCTCAAGTCCTAGCTGTCTTCCAGATGCTGAGCCTTTGTGTAGCCCTCGACCGCGTTTCGATGGAGGCGAAACGCGAACTGCGCCTGTGTGCTGTGCGATGTTAGTGCGCTTTAAAGATACCCTTGTAGTCTGAATTAATCTGGAGCACTCCACTACGGAGTCCCTCATAGCCCATGTGTCGCTAGCCCATGTGATGTTAAGCCCCACAATTTACAATTTTTTTCTTGGCCCATCAGTCTTGGGCCGTAATGTCAATCAAAATCATTTCAGGGTCCGTTTAAACCTTAAGCGGAGCGCAAAAATAAAGCATCCCGCCATCTATATTGAGGATTGTCCCTTGTGCGAAGACTCGCAGCCCTCGCTAGACCACATTACATGAGAATGCGATGTCAAGCAGGGTCTGGGGAGACGCATATGCACTTATCGAGAGCAGTGGGAGTCCCTGCTTGTCAATTCTGGCCGCAACGCACAGCTTAAACTGACCAAAGCGGTTGAGTAGGCTGCAAGGGATAGTGGAGTCCTGGACTAAGGACCCAACACTGCTCTCCACTGAATACTTTTGCGATTTCCAATAGATATTTTCGATCGCTCAATACACCGCCTCCTGTACGCGCCTTTCAGACCTGCCAGCGGCGTTCAAATCCAGCGCGCCGTCTGACGTGTCACGTGGCAGCAGGAAGCTCAGCTGGCTCCGCCCCTAGTGGAATTTCCGCGCGAAGCCAAAGTCACCCTTCGAATTGCACCAAATGAATCCGTACCGAATGCGCTCCTAGAGTCCGAATCGACAGCAACCAGATTACGGACTTTGTTACATGGATGCGATGGGTGCCGTGGGGAGTGTTGCGACTGGACTGACCAAAGAACTGTGCCAGCGTTTTACCTGCGGCCTTCAGCCGGTAAGAGTAGCTTTGGAACGAGGTGCGCCACCACTCCACACACGAAGGCGCCCGTAGAGCAGATGATGAGGTGGCTGGGCTCATTAGGAGAAATTACGATATACATAGGAAATAAAACATGTGGTCCTGAACTACGTATATCAGGAACGTATTTATGATGGCGGTTGGGGGTGGGGGGGACTCCCTTCCGTCAGGCGAGAAATTGTACACAGGGAAACCGCGCTGACTCCCATGTTTTCGATGAAAATGTTCAAGAAGTACATGAAATACACCCAAAAAGAGACCGATGAGGGATATAGTCTGGGCAGTCGAAATTATACCCTCATCATCGCTGTCCTTATTAACGCAGCAAAAATACATGGGCTTCAGAAGCCTCTATCCTTTTCTACCCTGTGCAATGTTCGGACAGCGAGTTTTCATATTAACGAGGCGTAAATAAATTAAAGGCTTGCTGCCTTCGAAAACTGTCCATATTTCGAGTCGTCCATATTAACGGGGGTAGCAGCAACGGTGCACGACTGTATACCCTCTTTTCAGCGAAAGTTCGGCAGCGGAACAGCGAGACGAATTTCAGTATGGCGCTTCGATCGGAGGGTCGGGCTGGCAGGAAAATCTACTGAAGGAAATAAAAGAGAACAACTGGCTATAGCTTTAGACGTTTCTTCGGTGAGCTCAGTGCAATGTTTATTTTGTATATTTATACAAATAGAAATGCAGGGAGTGGGACAAAAAATTAGGCAGAGGTTTAACCCGGCTAAACCTAAGTAACCAAAGCTTGAAATTTAAACCTGGTGAAGCTTGGCTACACTTGGTTGTTGCTTGATGGTAATGACCGACGTTTAGCCAAGGCTTACCAGGCTTAACTTTAAAGCTTCAGCTTTGGTTACTGTCGTCTTCGCAACCTCTGATACGCAGACAGTTCACGAGGCGTCTCGTGAGGCGACCTGTTGCAATCCGTTGGCACCGGCTGAGGGGCAGCAGAGGCTATCTAGCCAGATTGAGCGCACCTCCGGCGTAGCTGCAGTTGAGTGACGTCATGGTTGTCACGTGATTAGGCAGAAGCGAGCGCTCGGTTTCGGCGGCGGCGACTGAGTGACGTCATAGCTGTCACGCGGTTTCTCCTCGGTTCAAGGTCAAACTCGTGCACACGGCGAAGAAGCTACGGAGGGTAGTAGTAAAAGCTTTCGCTTTTAAAATTTGGTGAGGTTTAACTCTCATAAACCTAGTCACACAGCGCGAAAGCTCTCTTTGGCTTGATAATGAGCAGCGGCAGCCTCCGCCGCTAACCTTTCTCTCTTGGTCATCCCTGAGGCAAACCCGCTTCGGTCCCCACTCTGATGTTTCGGCCTTTACTTCGACCTGGGCCCGCTCGCACCAAATTAGGCAATTTCTCTGCCTAGTTTTGATCGCAGTCTAGACCATGCCGTAACTTTGTAGAAAGGAAAAGTGCATAACTGACTCACTTTGTCGGTGGACTGAACTGAACCGCGCCGAGAGAGTGAGAGAGAAACAACTTTATTGAAACACGTCAAATAAACGCCAGAAGAGAAGTCCCATCTCCCCGCCGCCCCTAGCCGACGGCCGAAAGAAAAAAAAAACACGAACGCTGACTCCAGCTGCCAGCTAGCGTTTCTGCGCCGCAGCAACGCAGAAACGCGGTCGAGTAAAAGGACACACACGAACGCTAGCTAGCAACTCGAGTCAGCGTTCGTGTCTTTCCCTCTCGCCGCGGTTAAGGTGAGCCACTTATGCGCCGTTCCTTTCCTCAAAACCAACGGACGGTCGACACTGCCAATGGCGAGACTGGGAGCTCCTTTCCTTTCTCGGCAGCCATTCACTTGTTGGCTTTTTGCCCAGCAGAGCAGCAGTCATAGTAGTCCGCATTTCCCGGCTGATTACGCCGCCAGTACGACTTTTAGTAAGCGAAAAGGAAGAAGTTAACCATCTTCTGGCCCGAGTAAGTATACGTTTCTCATCTCTCTCTCTCTCTTCGAGGCTCTATGCCAAGTCCGGACCATTCCAGTGCCGTGGCTACGTGAAGCGTACATGCAGTCAACGGCATAAAATGGGCATCATCATTTTCCTTTCAAAAAGGAAAGTAAAAGATTTTTGCTAACCCCGGCATCTGCCATCACTACAGTGCCGCCGCCGTAGTTATGGCAGATGCCGGGGTTAGCAAAAATCCTTTAGCTTCCTTTTTTGTTTTTATTTTACATTAAACACTTACTACTACTACTATTTTCTCGTGTGGTCGTTGTGGCGAAATAATGATATCATACAGGTGAAGTCGGTGTTTCTCGAGCCGCAACGACTTATTTCAAACGACAAGATACTTTTTACGATCCATGCTAACTGGGTAATGCAGAATCTGCTACCACTATATTACCGAGCAAGGCGAAATTAGAAACCTTCGCGCGAATATGCGACGTCCTTGCGCAGAAAAAATAAGGAAAATGGTATTCGCGACTTTTACAGCCTATAGGGGGCGTCACTGAAAATCTAGTTAGGTTTCCCGAGAGATGTTCTGTTGGCCGCGCTAGCCCACTGGTGCTGCGCACCACTGGTGCTTTAGAAGAAATCATTGGGGCAGAAATGCACACCGCAACCACTCAGTCTTGGTCACAAACTGCAAATTTAAAGTGGTAGCAGTAGTAGTAGTAGTTTATTAAAATAATAATAAAAAGGAAGTATAAGATTTTTGCTGGCCCCGGCATGTGCCGTCGATACTGAAGCACCTGAGCTGGAGCAGCGGAAATAAAGGATAGCAGGCAGAATGGAGAAATGAAATGAAAGAGGTGAGGGGACAGGAAGAGAGGATAGGGGGAGAGGTAATATACACAAGCCATTTACACAGTAAGAAATGTGTACAGGTTGCGCGCGTGATTAGTTCATGATGAAGCAGCGCGAAAAAAAAAAAACAGGACAATGAGGAAACAGAATCGGCAGGGCAGCTAGCTACATAGCTAATACTCTCGTTTTCGTTTCTTCGCCATCCCCGTTTTATCGCGCTGTTTTAAATTTTCACGATGAGTGACTGGCTTGCCCACAACGGGATTTTAAGTAGCTGGATTATATCCACTTCTTGAGCATAGAATCTAGAGGGGACATATGCAGGTTTATCTTGCATTTGAACGCACAGTTTGAGCGCTGCTTTTATGATGTCTGTCCGTACTCTGTGCTTTACACGCACAAACGGATTCTATATTGACTTGTTGCCACAGCTGTGTGTAAAACGCAACCAAAACCGCGATATTACGCTGAAAAGCGACAACACTTCAGAACTTGGGCGGGAGACGCCGGACCATTGCAAGCCGGGCGCCGTCCGCCAGTATCATCTTTCGGGTGGTTCTGAAGGCTGCCGCTTGGCGGGGATACCGTACGCGAAAATTGCGAATACTTATAGACGCCACAGCTTATCAAGGAGCCAGTGTTCATGACAGTGGATTGATAACTCAGACATTCCAATTCCGAGCACCTTTATGATTCGTGTTACCGCAGCACTTATTTTTTTTTATCTTGTTCTCGCAGTGGTCTGTCGAACTGCGTTTGATCCTGTTTTGCAAGTCTTGTTCGTATAAATTACCGCTTGAGTGGATTGGCGATCGCATAACCTTCCTCTTCGTCGACGGTGCAGAAATTCAGGCGGTCATGCTGCGCTCAACGTTACTGTGCATGGCAGCTGCCTTCGCTGCTTGTGTCTTCGAAAGCAGCGAGGGACGTTTTCTGTCATCTTCGGACAGTGAGACAACGGGTCGTGAGTTCCGTCTTGTACTTCGTTTTTCGGTGCATGTGTCTGTGCTGACATTTCCTTCTCCGATAGCGTTCGTGAAGCACGGCCGCGCGTATGCACGGAGTGGAACCCTTACAAAAAAAATTTTAGACGCTCTATAGACTGCCCATAGACTTCTTTTTATAAAGTCTATAGACTCTCTATAGAAAAACCCCATAGAGAGTCTATAGACAATCTATAAATTTATGACCATACACATTTAGTAGGTTTTCGTCTATAGACAGTCTATAGGCTATGAATAGACAAAAAGAAGTATCCATAGGAAGGCAATAGAGTCTATAAGAAGTCGATAGATCGTGTATAGACCATTTTTGTAAGGGAACGGCGTTGATGAATATATGAGAAATATGATGCCCAAGTAAAGACCGAGAGAAAACGTAGCTGTATATTCCGTGATAGGCCTTGGTTACCCCATTGCAGGAATGCATGCGTGCTGTTGAATGTTTTGTTCCATCCATACGTAAACAATACCAATGTGGCCGAGTGAACTGTCAACGCGTCCGCACACGCGCACAGCAATATACGCATGTAAGCACTACAAGAGCTGTATAAATTAATACTGCGGCACTCTGACGAAAGCATTAAATCATGAAGAAAACAAAACAGTGCACAAGAAGCGTGGACGACGGTAGCAGCGCAGAGGCAGAACACGCTGTGTAAGTGTGCTTGTACCTTCGTCTGCGCTTCTTGCATGTTTTTTGCTTTCTTCCACGATCTGAGTGCGGAACAAGCCAGGTTTTTGCGTGGGAGTTCCACAACTGGAAGGACTGCCGAACTCGGTCCAAGTTGCATGCGGTCGATGTAGTATACTGAAGTTACAACATGATTACTGCGGCGGGAAAAAGAGAAGCAGCCCTTTACTGAGGGCCCGATCACACAATTAGTGCTGCAATAGTAGTATATGCGGAGCGCAGGAATCTAGACAGCACCACGTATACTAGTATCCGGTTAGTGGTACCGCTCACAACTGACCACTCTTTATCTTTCATTCTTGCAGGGTAAATATTAACGGAGGGCAACACTGCGTCACCGCAAGAGTTGCAGCCCTATTACTCTAACGCGCGCGCGTGCACGTTACTTGGCGCGCTTAACGAACACTCATACAGATGCTACCGCTCATGTAATAGTGAAGTCGTGCCTGTGGCTTAGTGCAAGAAACGAAATCTGCCTAGCCAGTTATTTCTGCGAAATCCGGAAAGCGCGTTTCGACTGTGCCGAGTATTTAGCAGCAGTTTCTTTTTCTCAAATTCAAATGGTAATTCGAATTCTTTTACTGTTAAAGACCCAGAAAGTTATGGCAGTTGCTCTCACCGCCTAAATAATGACCGCTACGTAATGGCTCGTGGTACAAAAGGGGCTCAGAAAACGGCTCTCAATAAAGTTGCGGCATGCCTGGGAAGTTAAAAGACGTCGCTCGACGAATACCCTCCAGCGAGAATTTTTTTTTAATGCGCTTCTTAGAAGCTGAGTTATATTTAGTCAGAATACGAATTTCAGAAGTGGTTAGGGCGCTCGACTACTGATCCGGAGTTCCCGGGTTCGAACCCGACCGCGGCGGCTGCGTTTTTATGGAGGAAAAACGCTAAGGCGCCCGTGTGCTGTGCGATGTCAGTGCACGTTAAAGATCCCCAGGTGGTCGAAATTATTCCGGAGCCCTCCACTACGGCACCTCTTCTTCCTTTCTTCTTTCATTCCTTTCTTCTTTCACTCCCTCCTTTACCCTTCCCTTGCGGCGCGGTTCAGGTGTCCAACGATATATGAGACAGATACTGCGCCATTTCCTTTCCCCCCCAAAACCAATTATTATTATTATTATTATTATTATTATTATTATTATTATTATTATTATTATTATTATTATTATTATTATTATTATTATTATTATTATTATTTCTCGCCTTTCCCTCTACTAGTCACTTTTTGCACGCTCAAAGGTCGGTGCTGCTCCGGCGGCTGCCGACGCTCGCAAGAATTCCCTAGGTGAAGGGGGGGGGGGGGGGGGGGGGCTTCCCGACCCACCAAAGCGCTGCGTGCCATCCGTAGGAATCTAACCAACATCCATCTCTTTACCGACATACGCAGACGCGCGACTCGAAGGAGAGCGAGAGTTTCAGAAGGTCGCCCAGAAAGGGCTCGCCAACTTTCGCGTCTGATTGTAGGTTGTCTGCTTCATGTACAAATGTATTATTTTGGTCAGGCGTCCATCACAATACAGTGCAGTGACTGAGAGAGTTTAGTTACTCTCCTAAGAAGCTGTTTCAGGGCCCCTTTAACAAACATTGAAGGAAATAAAGCCACATTGTTTTTAGCTATACGTTCAAAAACCTCCGCCGATTGGTGCTTGACGGTTTTCAGCCAGGAGGGTCCTGCGACGTGTTTAATATTCTGTCATACTTTCCTTCGACGGCAGGTGATTGTGTGGGCGCCATCGGACAGCCTGCCAAGGAAGGATACAGCGTCTCAAAGAAGCATCCGTGCCAACTCGAGACGTGTCACAATGGAACGTGGAAGATAGACAGGTGAGCAAGAGAATTAAGGGCTTTTGTTTGTCTGTCTCTTTTACACAGGCAAGCTAGTTCTGCATAAACAAGATCGTCTGGATAGACAATGTTTAGCTCAGGAGAGTCGAAGACTTTCAGATCTTTGCATGTCTTCGGAGTGTCAGGAGTGCTATGTGGAGGGCCGCGACATCTGCGGTCACAGATTGTGCCTTTGTATATCATCCTCACCATTAGCCCAGCATTGCCTCCTCGGCGGGATAAATGCCTCTCCCATTCTGTACCATTTAGCCACAGAGTTGGGGCCGCCGTACCGGGCACATTTTCCATCTCATCTGCCGACCTGGCTGGTGCCCCCTGCTACATTTGCCGCGTCTTGGAATCCACTCCGTTAACCCAGTGTGTTGTTGTAATGAAAGAAGAAAAAAACGTAGCTGCTGACAGAAGAACTACCGTAAGTGTGTGGGGAATATGAAAGAAGTTACAGGAGTAAGTTGAGAAGTTGATAACGAAGAGGCAATAGAATGGGCATCCACTTAGAGGTCGCGGTTTTTTCCGGTTTAGTTAGTCTGGGCGTGCCATCTCCAAGATGCGTCCAAACCACGCACGGCCAAGAGCTTGAGCGGGTCTAAACCATGCATACTTACGTTTGCAGTGTAGAAATTAACTCACCGGACGCCTGTATACTGCAGACGTCCGTGCTGGTTCCGGCCACAGTCAGTCTGCGCGTAATTTCAGCGAAGACTTTGGGCCATAACTGCTTCAAAGCACTGTACACACGGTAGATTTTCACGAGTGATGCCGATAAGGAAACTACAAATTGCTGCAGTTGCAGAAATGCACGCAGTTGAACAACTATAACTGCCATGAGGAGCCTGTCGGCGGTAAAAACAACCACGTCTTTTCGTGCCAGAAAATGCAATATGTCTATACTACGTGACATCCCGCCGATCGAGCGCAAACATGAACGGAAACCTCACTCTACAGCTTAACGTTTCGACAAGATGATTTGTCTTCGCCTCCATGGGAAACCGAGGTTATCATTCACTGGCTCCAGTGAATTTCAGTTATTTTTCTGCGTGGTTTCATACGATAAAGCACGCTCCATTTGTGTTCCGGTCTAAATTTCAGGTTATTGCTCAAATGTGCGATTACAACTTCGTTCGGGGGATCATTAGTTGCCTTTGTCGCTGATATCTTGCAGAAATTCGAACTATCACAGTCACGTGGTACGCATGGCAGAATAACTGTAGACAAATGGCGAATCCTGAATTGCTAACGGCTGATGTCTTACTACGGCGCTTTAGAGCAAAGCGGGGAAAAAAAATCAACTCATGAGGGAGCGCGACGTCACACGGTTAGCATTCGCAAGCCAAGTGTTCACGAAGCCGCTCCCTCCCCCGTTTTTCGCTCTCTGCGTCAGTCCGTAGTGGTTCGCGCGACTGCGCGGCACATGGAGGAAGGAAGCGCGGCCTATGGTGCGGGCGTCTGCTGCAAGGAGGTTGGTCTGCTTGCCGCTCTAGTCCGCGCATGCGCATTCAGATCACGCTGTCATCTGGCAGGATCACGTGAGGGACCAACTCTTTCCTTTTTACTTTTTGTGACTAGGCTTCAAGGTTAACGCCGGACGCTCGCTCGGGAGCTTTCTTTTCGCATGCTTTGGAGGGAGTTAGGTGGCAAGTTATGTGCCTCACTTAAGCGGCGGTGAGACAGTTCACTGTTTTGCCCAATGTGGCCTTTATTTCCACGACCTTGCAGGTGCCTCGAGGATGTGGACCCGAAGTGCCACGGACAGCTAGGAACCCGTGGTCCGGGACCGTACCCGGACTGCTGTGCACTTGCCGTGTACTGTTCCGAGCACTAGGAAGACTGATTTACACATACGATCAGCCGGTGATTCAGTGCGCAAGACTTAAGTCCAGTGCTAGCATTTTCGCCTTCATTATGAAAATATCCAGTGCTCGTGTGTATGATAGACAATTCGGTCGGATGAATTGACGGTCTTGGGGAGCGCCTCCTGTATATAGAGAGATAAACTGTATCCCGTCGCAGTTTATTTAGTCATTCGTAGGGCCGCTCTTTCTACACCTCCGCGATGTGCGTTAGTAGACTGAAAAACGTCAGTATGTTGTAGTCGTCGAGCCAGCTAATTTTCTGAACGTTTTTCTTCCTGTAGTTTTTCGCTTTTTTTCATTTTTATACTTAAATTAAACTTTTTCTTTACAAAATTTGGGAGAATTCTTGACGATTATTCGTAGTACGCATATCTATATTTTATGCTTTTTATTAAAAGCAGGAACAAGCTCTGTAGACAATACATAATGATAGCGGCATAAAAATCTCACCAAGGAACGTTGAAAGTGATGTGCTTACTAATTTTCTGTCAAAATAAAGCGCTTCTTCTTTACACATGTTGTTTGTTTCACTTGAGATGCTTTTCCAAAAACTGAAACTGTTGCTGAAAAAGGCCGTACGGTGTGTTGCGATCTAAAGCTGTACCTTTTATTGTTTGCATGCCACGGCGGGTAGTATATACCGTTTTCTTAATCTGCGCAGACTTTTAAAAAATAATGGGGTTTGTACATGTGAATTCTACAGCATGGCTGACATCATATACCTGATAGAGGTTAGTAAATATGCGAATAATTAACTATATTTAAGTGATAAACTTTATTTTTATTTGAAGGGACAATATTATTATGCGAAAATGAAGGCTGTCAACATTGAAGGTGAGCCCCGTTTTTAAATTCTCTTAATCGGCAATGTGGTTCGAAATAACGACTGTCAAGATTATTAATAATAATAATAATTGGTTTTGGGGGGAAAGGAAATGGCGCAGTATCTGTCTCATATATCGTTGGACACCTGAACCGCGCCGTAAGGAAGGGATAAAGGAGGGAGTGAAAGAAGAAAGGAAGAAGAGGTGCCGTAGTGGAGGGCTCCGGAATAATTTCGACCACCTGGGGATCTTTAACGTGCACTGACATGTCAAGATTGCAAATTTCAAATTTCGTTGAGTTGGCTTTCGCGCGCAGTACATTTTAAAATGGAGTTGCTCGCATTTCGAATTGGCAAATATGGACGCCGTTTGTGTATTTTATGACGTATAAACAGTTAACATGACTTCCGCGACGATATTACCCGCAGAGACAGCAATTCATAAATGTGTAATGCGGGAAAGCCAAAAAACGAGCTTTCAAATGAGTACTTTTGACGTTCGATATTTCGGGGCGCGTTGCCGATTACGATGTCGACGGCCGTAAATTTCACAATATAATCTTGCCCCCTAAAATCAAATATAAAAAAAGCCACCGCGGTGGCTCAGTGGTTATGGCGCTCGGCTGCTGACCCGAAAGACGTGGGTTCGATAATAATGCAGTTCCAAGCAGTTCATCGAATGAGTAAAATGGAATTTTCGAGGACGGAAAAGCAGATAGAGCGTTCGTCATCATCATCATCATCACCACCACTACCGCCACCACCATAATCATCAGCCTGACTACGCCCGCTGCATGGTGAAGGCCTCTCCCATGTGTCTCCAGTTAACCCTATCAATTGCCAGCCGCGGCCACTGTATCCCCGCAAACTTCTTAATCTAATCCGCCCACCTAACTTTCTGCCAAGCGTTCGTTATCAGGGTAGCAAAAAATAACAAGGAAAGCGAAGGGGAAGGATAAACATACATAAAATTTTATGAGCGGTATTATGGTTCTCGATAATTAGTCGCCCAGTGGCAACGCCGATCTAGAATTTGTTCGTGGTATCCTTGAGCATCAATGGCTTGTCGTGTACTAATTCTGAAACAGACCATCAGTACTTTCACAGCGCTTTCATTCGGGCTGATTTCTGTATAATCAGTCAATTGTAAAACAAAATCACACCCCTCCCCTTTTCTTTAAAACTTCGTAGCATGATATTTTTCCTTAAAATAGAACTCAAGCTTGTCAAACTTGTATCGAAATTGAAATTAGCGTTTGTTGTTGACCCGCCGCGGTGGCTCAGTGTAGGTGCTCGGCTACTAATCCGGAGTTCTCGGGTTCGAACCCGACAGCGGCGGCTGCGTTTCGATGGATGCGAAACGCTAAGGCGCCCGTGTGCTGTGCGATATCAGTGCACGTTAAAGATCCCCAGGTGGTGGAAATTATCCCCGAGCCCTCCACCACGGCACCACTTTCTTCCTTTCTTCTTTCACTCTCTCCATTATAGCTTCCCTGACGGCGCGGATCAGGTGTCCGCCGATATGTGAGACAGATACTGCGCCATTTCCTTTCCCAAAAACAAATTTTCATTTTTTTGTTGTTGTTCCCCAGGTGGTCGAAATTACCCGGACACCTCCACTACGGCACCTCTTTCTTCCTTCCTTCTCTTAGTCTCTCCTTTATCCCTTCCCTTACGGCGCGGTTCAGGTGTCCGCCGCTACGTGAGACAGATACTGCGCCATTTCCTTTCCCCAAAAACCAATTTTGTTGTTGCCCTCAAGAGGATAATGGCGCATACCCACTGCGGGGGATTGGCCAAAACTTAGGCGGCGGCTTACAGGTGCTCAAAACGTTAAAATAAAAACATTAACAAAATGAAATTAAAAGAAGAATGCAGATTTGTTGTTTGTACTTAAAAAAAAATCAAGCGGTCTCAAGAAACCATGTCGTCGTCGTTTTCCGAGACAGCGCATGTTCTCGTACGAGCTGTAAAAAAGTCTTTGTGTGTGCTCAAGCGCAGTCGTTTTTCATTAAAATAAATAGAACGATCTTTCTATAGTGATTAATACTCAACGGTGCTTGAGTGGCAAGGATGATATTTTGCATTGAAGTTTGTTTATGCTTTGCTATAAACAGCCGGTAATTTTTTTTTCTCCTCCTCTGTGATCGAGAATCAGTATAAGCAGCTTGTGACTCGTGTTGCTCGAGACAAGAAGAACGCAGCCACCCGAAAGGCAAGAGCACAAGAGTCCGGCCGTTCCTCCGGGGTAGCAGATACTCCTGCACTCCACGAGTGAGTACTCGCAACAGCATTTAACACGTGCTTACCTGTTCTCTTGATTTATTTATTGCAGTCACTAATCGTTACTGATGTCGTATTCGTTGAGCGACGCCGCAGCGGCTTTGTTCGCCACCGAATCGGCTTGCGTGGAGTCAGAGCACAGGAGGATGCAATTCGACTGAGCCAATGTACGGCCTTCTTTGAATTGCCGGAACGATGCTTCTGCAGTTGATGAATTTGAGTGCAGAGGGAACTAACTTAGGCGCTTAGATTTTCGATCGCACCGACCGCCCACCACCGATTGCAAGGGTTTCCAAACGAACTATTCTGCGCAAACTCTATCGCATTAGAGCGGGGGAAAAAAATAAAGCGAAGTAAAAGCGCTAGCGGTCAGTTTAGTTACTGCTTGTTTTTTCATGGGTGAACGGCAAAATAAGGAGATCGGCATTCTTGAATTTCAGCTCTACTTACTTTACGTGTGCTGCGCGATGTCAGTGCACGTTAAAGATCCCCAGGTGGTCGAAATTATTCCGGAGCCCTCCACTACGGCACCTCTTTCTTCGTTTCTTCTCTCAGTCCCTCCTACATATGCCTTCCCTTTCGGCGCGGTTCAGCTGTCCGCCGAGATGTGAGACAGATACTGCGCCATTTCCTTTCCCCCAAAACTAATTATTATTATTATTATTATTATTATTATTATTATTATTATTATTATTATTATTATTATTATTATTATTATTATTATTATTATTATTATTATTATTATTTGCCTTCCTGAGTCTGTTACACGCTAAAATAAAAACAATAGAGAGAACAAGATGAGATCGCGACGCTAGGTGAGCGGTCCCTTCTTTACCTAGAGCTGTCCTCTAAAAGGTGGCTCATCAGGAAAGCTCAAGGAACATGTATTATCTTGGGTATGCATTTTCGCCCTCCTTTTCCGGTCTTAGCCCACTTCCATAAAAAAAACTGAGTTTAATTCACCAGAGTTGTCTCAGTTGGCTTTTGTGGTATTCTTTTCCATGTAGCAGAAGATTCTTGTTGTTTGCGTTAAGATGAAAGCTTTCATTTCATGAGTTGTCTATGGTCGTTTTTTTTTTTTTTGCAGTGACGTCGCGGTAAGTACGACTGCTATGCATGGACGAATTCTTTTTTAGTGCTCAGAATTAAACGTTGAAAGAATGAGCCATCTAGAGCCGGGTTCGGCGCCTCGGGGCTAGAAGAGATAAGACCGAATCTAGTCGCTGATTCCAAAGAACTCTATAGCTCCAAGAAGGATTTCTTGTGCAATAACTGTGAAAAAGTAACAAATTCCTACTTTTCTCGTTATGTTCTTCGATGATACGTAGGTTCTCGAAAATGTTCCAAACGCAGGCGATTTTTTACTTTTCTATGAAGATACAATCAAGCCATAAGATGAATCAAAAAGTGAAATACAAATCTTTCTCTATAAAAATCAATTTCGAAGCTGGGCGCAACAGTGATTGCACTATAAAAAATAACGAAATTGGTTAATGGAAGGCGAAAATATACTGTTTATTTGCACAGTTCTTCGTCGCAAACGTGTTTGCGTAGAAGGTGTGCTGGAACCCTACTTGCTCGGATGGAACGAGTCGTATCGGTCATCAGATCCATGTAAACGCAGGTTGGTCGGTCGATTAGGCAAGCAGGCAGCCTGTCGCATCGATTCATCCCGCCCACAGGAGGCGTAGGTGGTTGATTTCCTTGACACCATGTAAAAATTTAATACCAGTGACACTTGAGAGCTGGATTAGTGGCATGTGGGAACAGAAGATCCAGTACAGAGTCCAATGCCGTGGATTGGCTTGAAAGTATATGCACGGTATGGGAGGACCTGTCCTTGAAGTTACTGAGAACAATCTTTAACGAATACAAAACTTTCTCAATGCTTCTGTGTATTTGACCTCGTTAATACTAGTAACTAGCCTGATCGATACAATCAACATAAATTCCCGGACGTCGCGGTCACCTCTACTTTCTTTTTTAAGAAATGCTTTCAGTGAAGTAAAAAAAAAATGGCAAGCTACTGGACGCACGCCTGAAACGGCGCCAAAGCTCTAAATCACGCGGCATTCGTTCCGCGAAGTGGGCGTCATCCATTGCGTGACTTTATTTAATTCTTTGCAGGAATCACCCTTGCGGTTGCTGCTGCGGGTTGATCGGTACCTTGGCCGTCGCTGTAGTGGCTGTCGTCGCTATACTGATAGCCCTCGGAGTCGTGACCATCAGTGAGTGGGCGCCGCACGCAAGGTGTCTCGGTTCGCGATCGCTTGAGCATGTGTGCAGAACTGGCTCAAGGCAAAATCGTGCACAATGAACGCATTGCGCAGTCCCGTGTATCTGTCCAAAGTGAAGCCTGGGCGGAATTAAAGGCGCAACGTTGAAGGGTTGTTGCTAAAACGTGCATTATCGCGCGCTAAAATTCCGTACCATCGCTGTCCACCGGTCGAAATCGCAGCTAACGTATCGGCTTGTCTCTTCTATTTTGGCTTTTCTAATAATAATAAAGAAAAGCCTTTCATGGCAGCCCTGGAAGCAACGCAAGTAAGCTAAAGGTGGCGGAATTCCTCTTCCTTTGATTCCCTTCCCTCTCTCAAACTCAGCCGCCGCGGTGGCTCAGCAGTTATGACGCTCGGCTGCTGACTTGGAAGACGCGAGTTAGATCCCGCGGCTGCGGCGGTCGAATTTTAGATGGAGCCGAAATCCTAGAGGCCCGTGTACTGTGCGTTGTCAGTGCACGTTAAAGAACCCCAGGTGGTCGACATTTCCGGAGCTCTTCACTATATGGCGTCCGTCATAGCCTGAGCCGGTCTGACACGTTAAACCCCCATAAACCTCTCTCAAACTCTGCTGTTCGCAGTTTTTTTTTATCCTTTTCGCTTCGCTCATTTCCGTTACAGGTGCCGGCACTGCTGTACCTGTAGGGTTCTTCTCATCACACACGGCGGGATTCCTGTTCGCACGCCTCGTGCTCGCGTACTTAGCGGCGTTTCTTAAACATATCGCATGGGGGAATCCTGAGTCACTGTTTGGGAGTTATGAGCCACGAAGGAAAGTGAGTTTCGCAGGAGGTATAAAGCGCAAACCAAATGGGTTTCAGCAGCGCGGCCCTCGTTTCCACAAGTAAAAATTACCCTCAGACGGCTCTTACTCTGAGCTGTCGTGAATCATATATTAGATGTTGTTTCAATGTCGTACAGAACGCCACACAGGATCGGGTAACATCACCGTAATATACGTGCAAAAATCGTTCCGTTGTGTCGTCAGAACTGCGCATGAGGCTCGTGTTTGTGTGTGTACATGGTATGCCAAACACACAGCTGGCTGCAGGGATTAGTGCGTGGCTTTAGAGGAGCGATATGATGCGGCGTCAGGGTTTGTCGCTCATGTAGAAATAAAATACTACTAGCCTGGGTTATCACGAGCGCACTCCATATTTGACTTTCATGCCAAAACACATTCGTATTGACACGGTACATGGGGCTTTGACCGGTAAACTAAATCGCCAGAGCGCGTTCGGTGCGGGGCGTGACATGATGCGCTTAGAGGGGGCTACATCATGCGCATATGTGATCGCGGCAAATATTATCGCGAGCTGCTTTAACGAAAAAAAGCACACGTTAACATCACATCAGTACCGCTGCAGCATATCGCTTGCGGTGTTCAATGGTCGCAAAGTGTAATCAAGAGCATGTACAGTCGGGGACAGAAGTCCCTGGACCGCACGTTCTGTAAACTAAGCCCATATCTCTGTCATTAAACCTCCAGCTGAAGACCACTCTTGTTGAGGTGAAAGAACTACATTTTGACTTTCATCGCCACAAGTATGGTCTCCAGCCGCCGGCTAATAGTAAAGGTAACTGCTTTGTTTGCGAAACACTTGGTCCAGGGACTTTTGTCCGCGACTGTACGTACCTGGCCACGTTGGAGGAGAAAGAAGAGTATGCGCACAGCTGACTTACGAGCCGTAACCGGTTGAAGACTTTTAAGCCCCACCCTGAACATACAGGTAGAAAGACAACAAGCAGTGTACGCCTTCCGTCGAGCATTTACATATTGCCGCGAATCTTTGAAGTGTTTGTTTCTTCTTCAAATCTGCCGCCACGCCACTTTATCCCTTTGTTTGCGACGCAAGACGCGACTAGATTTATCTCGATTGATCGCAGCCAGGCAGAGCAGATTCTACGTTTTTCCAGAATGTTCTAGTAACTTTGCACGCTTTATCTAGAAAGTTCGCTATAAGCTTTAAATTGAGCACGGCCGACAGCGGCGGCATTCTGTTCGACGACCGCCGAGCACTCTTAAGTTGCTGCTACGCCGGCTCCGAGTGATTCAGTCCATTGTGGGTGCAAGTCAGCCCCAATAAACAGTCTTCTTTTAGACGACCTTTTGTCCGTCTTCATCGCTCCTTCGACTGCCGTCACCACTACGTGACAATATACAAATCCGACGAGTAAAAATCCTTCAGCAATGCACGATTATTTCCCAAGTATGCTATAAAACACAAAAAATGAAAAAGAACGCGGTTTGAACATGTGGAAGATCAACAACAAATCATAATACACTACACGACGAGTTATTGGAAACACGCCATATGCATTACCGCCCATCCACGACGTCGCAACGCAGCCTCAAGCAGTTTTTAGCAGCAAATCGTGAAAACTATAGGGTGCGCATAGACTCCGCTACAATGTGTTAGGTGCAGGCGATAACCTCCTTCCCCACTGTCTCTGGGAGACGTAGGAGGAGCTTGAATATTATTAAATGAGTGAGTGATGAGTTGATTTTAATGGCTCTAAGGCAGCTTGGCCAAAAAGCGCCATGGCTGACGGTTTTCAGTCAACACGAAGTGGGGTCGATGACCCATTGAATTATTTAAATCATTAAGTAGCGAATAATGAGCGGAAGAGCGAATGAATGAACGAATCAATGCGTGGCCATTATTTTGCGTTTGTCCGTTTACAGACGTGCGCTACACGAAAGGAGGTGAGGCCAGGAAGGTGGAAGCGAACGCCACCACGGTTTCAGCCAGCCAGGCCGACAGCAAGCCGAGACCGGTGCCAACAGTGGCCGGACACCAGAATGAAAACCCGGCCACTGCGAGGCCACGCAACCCCGGAGACGAGCGCATTCCCGATCCCCGCCTGAAGAACCAGGGCCGCTGAGCAGCAAAACGCGCAGCATGCATCTCCCAAGCCGCGTGACCGCGTGGGAGGCGGCTTGTTTGCCGTGAATGACCGGGGAGCAAGCATAACACTTCTCCACGCTTTGCTGTGTTCATAACTATTTACCTTGTCTTTCTGCCCTTTATTTTTTATTGTTACCTTGAAATTATACACATTGCCACATATAAACATTTTCTTAATTGTGTGGATACAGTAACGCACCTTACACTTATTTTCATCGATGTATTGCAGTCTTTTCAATGCATACTTACTGATTTGTTGTGCGTTGAAGTTACGAGACGTTGCTATATCGAATGCACTTGTGCTCTTGGTCGCTAGTTTCAGCTTGATAAGCGCTTTGTTTCGTACATTAAACATGACCACTTCATTGCTTTGTTAACTGGCTGACTGATCAGGCGGTATTGGCTGCGTCGTGGAAAGTACCACGGCGTAGTTGTGTTGTGGTGACTGCAACACTAAACAGTTGTAGGCTAAATCAGTTATTGTCTACGGTTTCGACGCTTCCCATTTTTAGGTTGGGAACAGTACTTGTCAGGCATAGGTGAAACGCATACTCACGCACATGCACGCACACACACGCACGCACATACGCTGCACCTAACTTCTGCCCTTGGATTTGCCGAGCATCCATTTTAGAGGATTTTTACAATCGCAATTACTTTCTCTGTTTCTGTCCCAAACACTCATTGGCTCTCATATTATTGTACCCGAATACCCACAGGTGCAGTGCAGCGCATAAACACTTTTATATAAACTCTGACACGTCCCCTATGATTACTTTTTTTTAAATTTTAAATCCAACGTTTCGAGGCCGGCTCGGCTTCGCACAGCCAATTCTGTCGAAGTGTTTACTTTTCAGTATAAACAATTGTTCGCACGACTATTGGGAAGCTCGCGGGCACTTCGTTGCAAAAGCTTGGATAAGGCAGCGAGGTTAGAGCTAAGGATGTTCATCGAATAGCACGTGAAGACTATGGGACAGACTGGACAGCGCCCGTGCTGTCTGTCCCCTTGCCTTCGATTCCCGTTCGTTGCGATCCCTCGAAATAACGACAGGTGCCTCGGAGACTTCCATATTTATTTATTTTTTGCATGAAATTAATAATAATAGTTGGTTTTGGGGGAAAGTAGTAGTAGTAGTAAACAGTTATTCCAAAAAGGTAGGATAGAGAGACAATGGCGCAGTATCTGTCTCGTATATCGTAGTGGACACTTGAACCGCGCCGTAAGGGAAGGGATAAAGGAGGGAGTGAAAGAAGAAAGGAAGAAAGAGGTGCCGTAGTGGAGGGCTCCGGAATAATTCCGACCACCTGGGGATCTTTAACGTGCACTGACATCGTACAGCACACGGGTGCCTTAGCGTTTCGCCTCCATCGAAACGCAGCCGCCGCGGTCGTGTTTCGAACCCCACCATGGCGGCTGCGTTTTTATGGAAGAAAAACGCTAAGGCACCAGTGTGCTGTGCGGTGTCAGTGCACGTTAAAGATCCCCAGGCGGTAGAAATTATTCCGGAGCCCTCCAGTACGGCACCTCTTTCTTCCTTTCTTCTTTCACCCCCTTCTTTATCCCTTCCCTTACGGCGCGGTTCAGGTGTGCGCCGATATATGAGACAGATACTGGGCCATTTCCTTTCCCCCCAAAAAACAATTAAACCAACCTACCCGGGAAGTCCGGATAAGTAGCCGAGCGCCCTAACCACTGAGACACTGCGGCGGGTTTGCATGAAATACAGTGTTCTGAAAATGGAACGCTTTCTTACACATGTGGCCGGAAACTGTCAGCAGGAGCCAATTTCCAATAAGTCTATCGTGCTATAGTATGTTTGAAATTCACTTCGGCGGTGTTTGCAATTCGCGCTGCTTAACTCTGGCGAGGCACCACATGGAATTATAAAAAGAAATGTAGAAGTAGTGCATTTGCATAACCCCCAGGTTTCGGATAGGAAAGAAAATGAAATAAAACGCTGGATATTACAATCGCCAGTGTTTTATTCTTTCAGATGTGCTACTATCCTATAACATTTCAATCCTTCAGATGTATACAATCGGTTGCAAAAGTTCCCAGGCTATCACACCAGTGGCCGTAGCGGAGGTGCACGTGTGCGTCTGTTACCAGAATGGCTGCGCTAATTTCTTGCGAGATATAAGACCTGCAGTACGATTCCTCCTTGCCATCTTTGTGCGAGCGCTACATCGCTGTACGGAATAACGCCCTCTCAAATCACGGCTTGAGAGCTTTCAAGATGAATGGTAAGTGCATGACGGAAAGCACACTTCGCCTGTGCATCATCGTCATCATCAGCCTGACTATGCCCACTGCAGAACAAAGGCCTCTCCTGTATATCTCCAATTAACCCTGTCCTGTGCCAGCTGCGGCTGCCCTATCCCTGCAAACTTTTTATTCTCATCCGCGCACCTAACTTTCTACCGCCCCTGCTACGCTTGCCTCCTCTTGGAATTCATTCCGTTACCCTTAGGGACCAGCGGTTATCTTGCCTTCGCATTACATGCCCTGCCCAAGCACATTTCTTCCTCTTGATTTCGACTAGGATGTAATTAATACGTGTTTGTTCCCTCACCCACTATGCTCTATTCATGTCTCAACGTTACACCTGTAATTTTTCTTTCCATAGCCCACTGCGTTGTCCTTAACTTGAGCTGAGGTGCAGCGCTACGGAATTTGTTTGGCAAATAGCGATGCTCATTTATAGTAATGGCAAACATCTAAAAGTATTTGCCTGAGAAAAAAAAATCAAACGAGAACTTGAACACTGCCTCCATAATGAACGCCACTCATCCGTCAGTGTGCGCTCTCGAGTCTTTAAGGCGTCCGCATACACGCCATCGTGTAGGGCATAACACAAAAACGTCGCGCGCGAATAATGTGATCGGAGGGCGCGTAGCTAGCCGCATCATTTACTTCGGCTTCCTTTTGCTCTGCCTCCGTAGCCGCATTTTCTCACTGCGAAGAAACTTTGTGCTCTGTCCGGCGCGATGGTGGGACCGGCATTCTCCGGCGTCCATTTACCTCCTTTTTCCCTTTCTCTCTCTCCTTTAAGAAGTCTCAGCAAGCGCCGCCAAGGAACTCCGTCGGTGCGGCAGGGATGCCCGGCTCTTAGTTTTCCGCTACCCTCGGCGCTTCACCGTGTGGACAGTGGGCCGCATTAGCAGACTCAACAATCGAGCATTGTTTGAGATAAGCATCTTGGGTCACTGGCGTCTCACATGGCTGTCTCGGAACCCCACAAAAGCGCGGGGCTGTGGCACCTAAAGTCCACAGTCGTGGGTGGCCGCCCACGACAGCGGAGACTACTTTCTCGCCTGCGCATACGCAGACCTTTCCATATCGTGTGCACGCGGAAGTCAAAACACCTGTTCTTTGAACTGTAGCAAACAGATGCAGAAAACTGACGCAGCAACTTACTCCGTGGTTGCAACAAGTGCACACAACAGTCCAGCGAGAAACATGGCAGCGCCCATGGAAAGCTTTTCGGAAAGGTCTTTGCGAGTTGTTTAAGTTGACACGTTAGCTGACATCTCGCTTCCTAATGGAAGCGTATTCGGCGCTGGTCTGGCTTCCTAAATAAAAGTTCAGGGGGGCACTTTGTCGGCCTAAAGTGCGGTGAGGCGAAAGCCTTTAGCGCGGTGTTGCTGCTTGTGCCACTGATGTGTGGTTAAGATGTTAAGTACACAATCGTTTGTGAATCTTAAATGCTGGAGACACTAGAGGGCGTTTGGGAAGTATCCGTCTGATTCGACGCCTTTCTGCACTCTCCAGCGTCCTAGACAAGTAGGACTATATATGCGTTGGCGGGAAGTAGCGTAGTCGTTAGCACGTTCGGTTGCGGAACCAAAGGATGGTGGTTCAAATCCAATCGTGCACAAATATTTTTTTCTTATCGAGTTCAAGAGCGTAACGGACGGACGGTATGACGTCACTTCCGTTGTGACTTCCGGTTGGCGATGTAACGGACGGACAGGACCTCGACCAGGAGTATGAGCCATTAAAGGCTTTCGCCTTAATATGGCAGCACCCAGGGAACGCTTTTCGGAAATGTCCGTGCTAGTTGTTTAAGTTGGCATGTTAGCTGACAGCCCTCTTCCTAATGGAAGCGCATTCGGCGCTGGCCTGGCTTTCTAAATCAAAATTTTGACTCCGGTTCTGCGGGGAGCGTGCTTGCTTCAGGCAGCGGAAAGTCACAGACTTTACTCATTTTTAAAACGAAGTAGTTACAGCGAGCATCTATAGATGACACCACTGATTCAGACTTACCTGGGCAACATTTTCTTTTCTCAGCAGGTGAACGCTGTACATTCCTGTTACGACATCCGAAGCTTGCGTGGACACCGTTTTCCGTAAAGAGGACGCTCTCAATAGCATTACTGTAATAAATGTCCTACATCACTCTGTGATGACATCGTGAAATGGGGGTCTTCTTTCTAACCAGATTGCCTTTTCTCCTCTGCATAAGTGTTTTTATGCAGAATGGCCTTTCATAATTGAACAAACATTGAGAAGCATCGCTTTCTTTTTGTATGTATACAATGCTCCCTTTCTCTTTCAAGATAGCAGTCAGAGGAAATATTTCCTTGGCTCCAACTTTTAAGCAGCGGCTTCCGAACACCGGTCAGTGGCTGTGGTTCCACCAGGGTGTTGCTTATTTGGATGAATTAGATTTTCTATAAGCCTCAAAGCAGGTTGTGTTTGTTTGCGCGAAGCGCATCGTATGTATACGATTGGGCTGTAAAATGAAGGTGAAGAAAAACTCCAAGGAATTGTGCTTCAAAGCGGCACAACTGCTTAAATGTATTTCTGGAAAAAACAAACTAACCGGTGTTCTTTGCGCTTTGAACACACGAAGCTAGACGTCACAATAACGTACAATGAATAACGAACAACCCCTCTTAACGAATAACGAATAATCCCTCTTAATTCAAGGGTTTTTGAATGATTCATCGTGAAAGATTGTAATATTGGATGTAGGTGCCGAATGGTGGGAGGGGAACATAGCTGTGAGGAGACACGAAATAAAGACAATTATGTGCAATCGATCGATCAGTCGATAAGCCAGCCTGTAAGTCTGTCAAAACACATATTTTCGCGCAAGAATGCATACCTTAGGAAAAAGAGGACCGCAAGAAACGTAGCACAGCCTGATCGAGCTTTTCACTGTATTATGTACACCAGCTCACGAGACCCCCCAGGATAACTACGGCGCATGCGCCGCAGCACGAGCGAATACCTACACACGCCTTAGCCTTCTAGATAGCATATATCTCACTTTATGCTGAGATAAATGTTCATTCTGTGAGGAATATCTGAATCTATATCATATGTCGATAGCAAGGGAATAGAATCAGGAGATATAATAAATTACCAAAACATCCAAATACGAGCAATGGGAGGAAATACTGATCAGCTCACGCCTGGAGTACCAGAAAGCACTGGTCCAACGGGCGGGACGGGCAGCCGTATCGAATGGAGTCCTGGATTAGGGACTCCACTCAGAGTTTCCTGCTCCACAATAAAGTTTTATTCATTGGCCACCTAGCCTACGGTAACAATATGTGTTGCATCTCTTTGATCTTTCGGGAGCCGCATTTCTGCGCTGGTAGTGGGTTGTGTGCGCTTATCAAATAGTCATCTTAACCGAAAAAACGCCCCTCTTTTTTAAAAGTACTGCTCCATATCTCAACGTGCGGCCGCAAACGCGCGGCACACATCAGCTTTACTGCATTCATACAGTTCATAGTCAAGCGAATCACGATTTCGGCATTTTCATAGAAAGCTGTGTTCGTTGTATTCTTTGCAAAGAGCTCCGAGAAGTGCACCGGCAGTATCAAGGCTGTATCTGGTCACGAGCACAGACTATAATGGGGCCGATAAAGCACTATACTTACCCAGTTGAATCAACTGAAAAACGAAATCGTGTTTAGGATTCTTTAGACAAGCGCGATGAAAAGGCTGTGGGTCGTCACTTGTTGCGATATCTACATTACGAGTTACCATTGCCTTGAAACGGCTGTGCGCACAAAGTGTCTACTGTGCAGTGGCGTTTTATGTCAGTGATGCTATATCGTTCAACACATGTTAGGACACAGCATGTAAAACAAACAAAGGAAGTATTTACAGTTAAAATTCATGTGGAAGGAACCATATATATGTATACGTTTAAAAAATAAAATGCATGTGTACCTTTTCGAGCCCTCGTAGCCGAAGAAAAATTCATCTTGGCCCTGGGACCGAATCCAGGATCACCACCGCACTATGGCATTCTAAAAACCGGGCAAGATCCTCAGTGCCGCCGGGAACTCACCGTCACGAAGGGGGTTTATAGTGGCTCTGAGAGCCGCTGCCAAGAAAAGATACTAGGCGCACCTTCCCGATCATGTACGACATCATCGTACAGCGTACGCAGCGGCCACGGCAGGCACCTGCCATCGGTGTCACCGGGTACCTATAGGCAACGGTAAAATAGGTACGAGTGAACCCCCGGTCCGCAAGTCTTGGAGAATCCGGTCTGATCTGTGGTAGGGCGCAAAGTACCAGCAGCGATAGCCCACCGGCACAAATGGCTCGTTGCTCAGACACTTCGGAGCCTCCGTCACGGCCGGTTTGGAGGAGGGCGCACGCGCTCTTTCATACTAGTGTTCCTGTATATGCTCCCGCAGCCTGCGGGAGTATATACAGGAACACTATTTCATACGGCCTTCGCATTCGCCGCGGAAGCAATGCGAGTTTTTCTCCGAGAGTTACGCCGCCCGCTGCCGCTAGAGGCGCGACGGCCCTACCGCTGTCTCCACGCCTGCATCTGCGGCGGCGAATGGTTTTTGCCTGGTTTCGCGCTGTAGCCCGGCGCTGTAGCCCGTTGGTGAGCGCAGCACCGAAATCAAAGAAATCACAATGCAGGTGCTTATGCTGTGTATCTTCAACACAGTCCACTTGTGCACAGATTCTTCGTCACAAACATTGCTCGATGAAAACATTTAAAGTAAGGAATCACACTCACAATTCCCAGAACTATGTCGAGCATTTGTGGTTTTAAATACAGAAGGAAATACTCTAATCTCTTCCTCGCATATGTCTCATGGTCCGTGATTAAATGACAAGTTAATGCTAAGGGGAAAAGGATGAAATCTTGGAGAACGAAAGTGTTGCGCTCGTCCCATAAAAATGTACTATATCGAGGAAAATATTCTCTACGACGCGTGAGCCGTAAATCCGAGAGCGCCGTAGCTGGTGGCTTGAGACGATACTTGTAAAGTTGAGTCAGACTCATGTACACCAACTCTGAGCTGTCAAATAAACTGATTGCTGGGAGATGTATATAGTACTCGATTTAATAATAATAATAATAATAATAATAATAATAATAATAATAATAATAATAATAATAATAATAATAATAATAATAATAATAATAATAATAATGTTTTTGGGGGGAAAGGAAATGGCGCAGTATCTGTCTCATATATCGTTGGACACCTGAACCGCGCCGTAAGGGAAGGGATAAAGGAGGGAGTGAAAGAAAGGAAGAGAGAGGTGCCGTAGTGGAGGACTCCGGAATAATTTCGACCACCCGGGGATCTTTAACGTGCACTGACATCGCACAGCACATGGGCGCCTTAGCGTTTTTCCTCCATAAAAACGCAACCGCCGCGGTCGGGTTCGAACCCGGGAACTCCGGATCAGTAGCCGAGCGCCCTAACCACTGAGCCACCGCGGCGGGGCGGCACGAGTTCGCCCAATAAACAATTTCGACTTGGACGCAAGCTTCCTTGTCGTCATTCTGGCCTGACTAACGCTACCAGAACTTAACAGAAGCAACCAGTACAAGCTGCGTATGCTGCCACAGATATTGACGCGTACTGAGTATTGCAATTTCAGAGAGTATGTATGTCCAGTGATTGACTTCAGCTACCATAAAGAGCGCCATTTTTTGTTGTCCACGTATATTCGACCTGCGACATGTCCTGAAGCATGCCTAAAAACATTGGTTTAAATATCTTTGCGAAAGATATCAAATTATGCAGTTGAATGCCCAGTGCCCTTTATTCTCTTAAATTCGGGGACTTTTTGTTAAGATGTAAGCATCGCAAATGTTAATCTTTATTTCTTTACATTGTAAGCTAAGCCAGCTGGTATAACGCGCATTGCTCTGAGTTTTAGTGGAGCTCCGTTAGGTTGCTGAAAACTTCGTTTTGGGGTGCTACTTTGTTTCCTGAATGACGTGAGGAAAGTTCGTGCCCTCGGGAGTTTTATCGAAAGCGATGACGAGGCTACAGAAATGCAGGAGAATATGCAAATCTTTTATAGTCATCGCCTCTCAGATAAGTCTGTTCCCTCGTAAAGGCCGATTTTATTGACAGAACGCAGTTCCGAACTAATTTTGCTTTGCTGGCAGTTAGTTCATGCTTGCAGTTACTGTCAACTACTGACTTAATTTTTGCGCCAAACTTCAAAATGCTGTTCCAAGAGGAGATCTTGGACGTCGCGTGCGTGCAACGTGCTCTGCTCCTGCGGCCAGGGTTGGGTTCCGTCTATACCCGTTCCTTTCGAGAATGACATGATGCGTTTTCCTGGGGAGCACCATGAATTCTTGCTAACGCTGCTGTTGTGCAAAATTAAAGCAGCTGCGCTTGAAATTTCAGGAGCTATATGTACGCTGCAGAATCTTTTACTCTTTGAAACTTGCCATCCAAGTATTACATGCCGCGTATCATTCTACACACTCATAAAGAACTTGCCGGAAGACGAACTATGTAAGCTGATAGCCTCGCTTTTTATCCAAATATAACGGTAGAACGCGTTGACGTCCGTGCTCGAAGCAATAATGCGTTCGACCATACACAGTCGGGCTAAAGGAGAGGGCGCGCAATCGTTAATCCGTTGTTTCAGATTTCTCCCATGGCAAAGGGGCTGACTACGCGGTCTTTGCGTAAAGAGGCGAAATATATAGGCTTGACGGTTGCCACTGACGCAGGCCGAACTGGGAGCGATTCTCCTTCCGCGTGAACGGCAGTCGCAGCTGCGGAGCGGTGGGGCAGTGGCGACCCCACCTAGGTGCGGCGGGAGTCGGAAACAGACCCCATTGCGAAGGTCGTAAGAAGCGCGCGACCCGCCGCTGTGGCTCAGTGGTTAGGGCGCTCGACTACTGATCCGGAGTTCCCGTGTTCGAACCCGACCGCGGCGGCTGCGTTTTTATGGAGGAAAAACGCTAAGGCGCCCGTGTGCTGTGCGATGTCAGTGCACGTTAAAGATCCCCAGGTGGTCGAAATTATTCCGGAGCCCTCCACTACGGCACCTCTTTCTTCTTTCACTCCCTCCTTTATCCCTTTCCTTACGGCGCGGTTCAGGTGTCCAACGAGATATGGGACAGATACTGCGTCATTTCCTTTCCCCAAAAAACCAATTATTAAGAAGCGCGCGCTCCCCTAGAGACCGGCCGTGCCTCCGTCTGGAAGGGATGGGGGGGGGGGGGGGGGTTATGGCCCTCTCTTTGACGAGGGTTGTGAGGCCCGAGCTGCTATTACATAGCATGGACCTCGGGCATAGGCACACGCCTTCAAAAATATTGGCAGCGGCTTAGCTCGGCTATGCCAGGATACACGTAGCGAGAAGCACGTTTCCCTGGCTGAGCTTGTTGTGGTCACCGTATGTTTAGCAATGAGAGACATTGGACTCCATCTCGGCGGCTATGCGCCGTTTATTACGCTCGGCAGTCTGGCATCTCCGTTTGGCAAGCCATTCCTCTATCTGTTCGGGCGTCTCCACTGCTCTCTTCGCCTTCTTACACCCATTCTCTCTGTTGATAGCGAAGTGCCAGGCGGCAACCTCAGGATAGGAAGAGTTAATCTTCTCTGGTCTATACCGCCGTTTGGCAGCGGCTGGACTTTTCTTCTCTGCATCCATGTCAAACGTTGTGATTCAGCCGCCCATTACATCTCCGCCGTTTATACGCAATGCTTCGCACGCGACGCGCGGTTCAGGTGATAGAGCGGCGAGGCGGCGACGAAGCGCGCGGCGCACCTGTGAGGTCTCGCTGGTTACCATGCTAAAAGGCGCATGCGCACCACTGCTGCTCCTCTCCAGTTGCCATGGTAACGGCGCATGAGCACAACTGGCCTCTCCCAGCCACCTCTTAGTTCTCGACTGGTAGCCCCAGTGTAGCTCGCGCTACAAAACCGCCGCTTGCGGCGTCCTCCCGGTAGCAAACTGAGACGCCTGCGACCGTACGGTGGCGCCGCTCCCCGCCAGTCGCGATCCGGACCCAGTCGTTCGCAGCAGCCCCGCTGCGACCGCGCCTGCAGGGTCACCCGATCCGCCATTGCATTGCATGGGCCTTAGCCACGGGCACAGGTCTTCGCAAAGCGCCGTTCGTGACGTCCGCCCGGTAGGAAGCGATGACGTCCGCGACCGAACGATGGCGCCACTCTCCGCCGATGCCCGGTCGTCGCGGACGATATTCGCGACCGCACTTCCTCCAGAATGGGGGTGTGGGCGTGAGCGGCGACTGCGCTCGTGCTTGTAGAGACGAATGGCCGCCATTCGCGATCTGGATCTGATCACTTCTCGCCTGCATTGTGATCTGTGCCACTATTGCAATGCCTGTGCCTTTGCCGCGGGCACACCTCTGCGCGAATTACCGCTCTCGGCCTGCACCAGGTAGGCAGTGTCCACGCCAGCGGCTTAATGACTGCGCCGCTTTCCCGCGACCTCACCTTCTCCGCTCTGTGACTCCGCGTTTTCTTCATACGCTCCAACGGCCCGTACGCGGGTTCGATCCCGGCCGCGGAGGTCGAATTTTGATTGAGGCGATATCCTAGAGGCCTGTGTACTATTCGGTGTCAGTGCACGTTAAAGAACCCCCAGGTGGTCTAAATTTCCGGAGCCCTTCACTACGGCGTCCCTCCTAACTTGAGTCGCTTTGGGACGGTTCATCATCATCATCAGCAGCAGACTGACTATACCTACTGCAGGGCAAAGGCCTCTCCCATGTCTCTCCAATTAACCCTGTCCATTGCCAGCTGCGCCCACCCTATGCCTGCAAACTTCCTAATCTCATCCGCCCACCTAACCTTTTGCTGCCCCCTGCTACGCTTACTTTCTCTTGGAATCCACTCCGTTACCCTTGAAGATCAGCGGTTATCTTGTGTTCGCAGTATGCATGCCCTGCCCAAGCCCATTTATTCCTCTTGATTTCGACTAGGAAGTCATTAACCTGCGTTTGTTCCCTCACCGCACTCTGCCCGCTTCCATAAACCGCTCTTTATTCTGTTGAGATTTAATCGGGGGAGATAAATACGTTTCACCCCAATTAACCGCGGCTGGCACAGTTCAAAGCCGCCGGACCCAACCCCGCCATCGCGTACGCTACCGAGCGCACGCCGACCACGGGGCCTTGCTCTGAGGGAACAAAGGAACGACACATTGGCTGACACAAACAGGCATTTATTGCTACAGCAAAAATAACGCCAGCTAGCAACAAAATACGCTAGCGATTCGAGGTCGTCCGACTCACCAGCACGTTTACGAGCGAATGTTCGCCCACGCTAGGGCAAGGGATACTCCGAAGCCGGACGGGACGAGATACGGGAGAACGGTTCTCGCCACTTCCTCGCCCCGCTGGCGAAGAGCGGAGCCGCGGGCGACCCGTCCGCTCGGGTCGACGATCCCAGCCGAGGAGCGTGATGCTGTGGGCTGTATCAGCAGGCCCGCGAAGAAAAGGCCGGTTGAAAACTGCAGGCCGGGATTCTGCAGTAGTCGCCAGAACAGCAGCCGGAGGTGATTGCCCCCTGTTCTCGCCACGGCTGCCCCGGATGGATGCGGCGAACAGGATACAGGCCGCTCCGTCGCAGCAGGTGGCAGCGAGACGATGTGCCCAGGACAGCAAGCCTGGGTGGCTCCACCGGATCTGCAAAATTGCCGAAGTGCTCTTGGCGTGTCTTCAACGCAGGTCATGGGAGGGGAAACGGCGTCCGCCAGAGCCTCATGGCACAATGCCTAACTCGCTAGCAAAACGTGTCGGGCGGCTGTTCAAACGCAAAGTTCAAGGGAACAAATCCCTCCCTTTCTTGAGTTGAACGAGTCTGCTCAGTTCATGTGAGGTTAAGAAAAACCGAGTGGGCAGCAAAGTGCGCCCCTCCCAATACCGTGGTCCGGTGGTCGTGTCTCTTCTGAAGTGGTGCAAGCAGCTCCTAAAAGCCTTAGGACTGACTATCACTGACAATGACCGTGAACAAAACAAAAACCCGGCAAGGGTTACGTGCGCGCAGCCGCGAGGAGACATCATTCATTGGCGGTGGTCCTACCCCGCTCACTGCACAAAGGAGCTTCCGGGCGGTCGACGCCCACCGCATCGGATGGTGTCGGAGCGCCCGGTGCCGAGCTGCAATATCAGCGAGCTCGTAGCGGCACCTGTGGCCCCAGGCCAACCGGCTCCCGGAGCCGCGACTCCCAGAGTAGAAGAAGAGACGGCAGAGAAAAATATATACAGAAAACTTGGACCACCCATGCGGCTTCCGTACTCACTCGCTTAAGGCTCGTCAGCTCCGCGGGTGCTAGGCCTCGCGCTCCCTCTATGCGGACCAAGTGGTTTTTGTGCTGAAGAAACTCCAGAGAAAACTTGACAAAAAACGTGCTGAGCATGTCGAAAAGTTCAAACATGCTGCAGCGCAATACACCTAGCACTCAAGAAAGCATGCCGCAGGTCCTAGCGATCAAAATTCACTCTAGGCTTAGCTTTTGTCAAGTCTGGGCAAAAGGCGTTCCTCGAACCGGACAGACAGTCGTCCAATGTTCCAAGAGCCTCACGCCCCACGTTGGGCGCCGGAGGGGGGTTTTAATCGGAGGGGGGATTTAACCGGAGGGGGGTTTTAAGGAGAGAGCACACTGTCCAGTCTCACCGCCCTCTGCACCACACACTGCACACACGTTCCCGTCTGCAGAAAGGCACAGAGTAGCGACAGAGGGAGACGCGCTCATACGCGTACCTGCGCGCACATCCTACATTTCCTCCTCTGCTTCTGCACTGCGTTCGCGCCCTAATCGATCTATCATCATCATCATCATCATCAGCCTTACAACACCCACTGCAGGGCAAAGGCCTCTCTCATGTCTCTCCAATTAACCCTGTCCTTTGCCAGCTGCATCCACCCTTTGCCTGCAAACTTCTTAATCTCGTCCGCCCACCTAGCCTTTTGCCGCCCCCTGCTACGCTTACTTTCTCTTGGAATCCACTCCGTTACCCCTAAGGACCAGCGGTTATCTTGCCTTCGCATTACATGCCCTGCCCAAGCCCATTTCTTTCTCTTGATTTCGACTATGATGTCATTAACCCGTGTTTGTTCCCTTTCCCACTCTGCCCACTTCCGGTCTCTTAACGTTGCACCTATCATTTTTCTTTCCATGGCTCGCTGCGTTGTCCTTAACTTAAGCGGAACTCTTTTCGTTAGCCTCCACGTTTCTGCCCCGTAGGTGAGTACCGGTAAGATAAAGCTTTTGTGCACTTTTCTCTTGAGGGAAATTGGTAAACTGCCGCTCATGATCTGCGAGAACTTGCCATATGCGCTCCACCCCATTCTTATCCTTCTAGTTATCTCCCTCTCATGATCCGGATCAGCTGTCACTACCTGGCCTAAGTAGACATATTCCGGCACAACTTCTAGGCTCTCGCTGCCAATTGTGAACTGTTGTTCCTTTGCTAGGCTGTTGAACATTACGTTGGTTTTCTGCATGTTAATTTTTAGACCCATCGTTCTGCTCTGCCTGTCTAACTCATTGATCATGATTTGCAGTTCACCTCCTGAGTGACTCAGCAAGGCAATGTCATCAGCGAATCGCAGATTATTTAGGTGTTCTCCATTTATTCTTATTCCCAACTGTTCCCAATTCAGGCCTCGGAATACCTCCTGTAAACACGTGGTGAACAGCATTGGCGAAATCGTGTCTCCTTGCCTGACGCCCTTCCTTATTGGAATTTTATTTCTTACTTTATGGAGGACTATAGTAGCTGTGCAGTTGCTATATATATCTTCCAGTATTTTGACATAAGACGCTTCTACCCCCTGATTACGCAATGCCTATATGACGACTGAGGTTTCCACTGAGTCGAATGCTTTCTCGTAATCAATGAAAGCTATATATAGAGGTTGGTTATATTCTGCGCATTTCTTTATCACCTGAATGATAGTGTGAATATGATCTATTAATGTGAATATCCTTTACGAAAGCCTGCCTGATCATTTGGTTGATTAAAGTATAACGTTGTTCTGACTATATTAGCGATTACCTTAGTCAATACTTTGTAGGCAACGGATAGTAAGCTGATCGGCCTGCAATTTTTCAAGTCCTTGGCGTCTCCCTTCTTATGAATTAAGATAATGCTTGCATTCTTCCAAGCTTCTGGTACAGTTGAGGTCATAAGGCATTGCGTATACAGGGTGGCTAGTTTTTCTAGCACGATGTCCCCTCCATCCTTCCACAGATCTGCTGTTACCTGTTCCTCCCCAGCTGTTTTTCCCCTTTTCATTGCTTCTAAGGCTTTTACTTCATCTTGCGTTACTGGCGGGATGACGCATTGCTGTGCACTGCTGTCTTTCTCATTAATGCTCTGATTACATTGGCTACTGTACAGGTTTGTGTAGAACTCTTCAGCTACGTTAACTATCTTATCCATATTGCTAATGACATTGCCCTGCGTGTCTCTTAATGCATACATCTGGTTTTTACCTATGCCTAGGTCCTCTTCACTGCGTTTAGGCTACCTCCGTTCTTTAGAGCATGCTCGATTCTCTCCATATTAAACTTCCCTATGTCGGCGACCTTGCGCTTATTTATTAACTTTGATAGCTCTGTTAGTTCTAGACTGTCGGTAGGGTTAGACGCTCTCATGCTTTGGCGCCTCTTAATCAAATCTTTCGTCACCTGAGATAGCTTTCCGGTATCCTGTCGAACGGTCCTACCGCCTACCTCTACTGCGCATTCCGTAATTATTGATGTCAGATTATCGTGCATTGTATGAACATCAAGATCGTCTTCTTCAGTTAAAGCCGAATATCTGTTTTGCAGCGCTATCCTAAACTCCTGTGCTTTCCCTCTTACGGCTAACTCGTTAATGGTCTTCCTTTTCACTAGCTTCTTCCGTTCCCTCTTCAAGTCTAAGGTAATTCGAGACCTTACCATTCTGTGGTCGCTACAACGCACCTTTCCGAGGACGGCCACATCCTGAATGATGCCAGGCTTAGCGCATAGTATGAAGTCGATTTCATTTTTAGTTTCACCATTGGGGCTCTTCCATCTATCTATACGTCTCCTCTTATATTACCTCGCTCGGTGACCAGTGTGACTGCTTACGGGTGTTGCGGGCTGTTCTACACGGCGTAAGCACTCCTGCGACTCTAGATAAAACGCTCTAGACGACACCTGCAACACCAAGTGAGCCTCAGGGTGCTAGTCCAGGTGAGTCCCAGACGAACAGCAGTTCTCTTATATAAATGTTGGCTAGCACCCGGAGGCTTCCCCGTCCCTACCAGCCCTCTAATTTCCGTAAGGAGTAATTCGCCCCCCCCCCCCCCCCCCTTCCCTGTGTGACACGATCGCGCGGTGCAGTTTCCTCTACTAACACACCTTTTACCCGTCCGGTAGTTCCGTCACTAGGCTGGTTTCCCGTTGCCGTTGATTTCGCTCGGCTATCGCGCTAGCGCTTATAGCTCGGAGAGAGCTGACGCGACTGAAGCCGTATCTGAAGCCGCGCGCTTTTATTTGGCGAACTCCTCGCCGCCTCGATCCCTTACCTTTCGCCATGTAAGACTTCGTAGGATTCGGCGCTCTTCTATACTCACAGTTCAGCACCGGGAGACTCAGCGTCTGTGAGCTGACTTTCGCTCGGCCGGAAGCAGCACACCTAGTCCTGCAGTTTTCTGCCAGCCGACCTGAACTTACCGTGTGCAACCAGGGGCGCGCTCTTTGCCGTGGCAGTACGGCATCACTCAGTTCTACCCCATTTTATCTCAAAATGCACTTCCGCGCTCACAAGCAGGCCTCCATGCGGTACTGAAGGAGGAGGGAGGAAAACTATTTAACGGAAGGTTGTTTAGGGCACGTACGCTTTTGGGCCCCCGCACGACCCCACTGCACTCAGACGTTCATGAGCTCGTCCATGATCGTCCATGACGTCGGCGGCCCGGTATGTCGCGATCTTCTGCGTGTCCTGGTCCGCGAAGCGCAACGGGGCCTCCCATTCCTCCCAGCCGGTCAGGTGCTCCAGGCCCCGCGGGGAACGATCTACTCCACGTGCATTGGTCGAAGGGAAAAGAATAGTATTTCACTGAATATTCAGTGTTCACAAACGCGGCTACGATTTCCTTGCGAAGGACGATAAAACATCAGAAAGTTTGTTTCACGTACGTACCGAGTTCACGTACGCAAACGTGAGAAGTCTACGCAGCATACGTGCATGTTGCTTCAAACCCTTTTAGTTGCACGTACGCGACAGACGCCGCGCGTTTTTCCTAGCGCCATCTACTGAGAGATGCAGACACTGCTGTAGCCCCTAAGACTAGACGAGTCAAAGCCAAGCCAGTCGAACTACGTCGGAGCGCTCTTCGTTAGGCTTAACAGCTGCGAAATTGCCTTTATGTCTGAAAAACAAAAGCTATTTGTCCCTTGAAACTTTATGCGAGGGTAAGACTGGGCAAATCGAAGGCGAATACAACAGTTTAGAACACGATATCGCGTCGAGGGATTAGCGACGAAGCTGTTATCGCTGTGAAGCGGTGGGCAGGACGCCGCCATGTTTGTCAACGCTAGTACGCAAGCAAGGCAAGGACCGCAACGTAAAAATCCGAATCTCACGTACGTACGTGAGACTCGCGCATACCCTTTGCGTTCTGCGCATGCGCACTGGTCACCCGTAAGAGCTCTACGTACGTGAAGCCTCTGCGGTGGAACACAGGGGCGTCCTCTGTTCCCAGATGTTTATCACCGGACGTGGTAGTGCCCCTTGTTGTAAGAAAATTCCGTATAGGCTACACTCTTTTGCGGTGATTGTAACAACGTCGACCATATCATGTGGGCGCAGTGCGGGCAAGACTGCCATCCTCGGTGTAACTGCCTCACGCATTTATTACGGCACCTTGCTCCGCTTCAGTGTCTTCGAAGTGAACTTGCAGCACGGATACCTGAGCGAGAGTGGGAAGAGATGTAGAGAACGGGAAGGGAAAAGCAGCAGTTCGGGCACTTTAAGAAGTGAACAGAACTCGTTTATGACGACTCGTAAGTTTCGCAAGGCCTCCATGTCGATGAGCGGCTGGCGAACTTCTGGTTGTAAGTCGCCACTCGGTTCCTGTTCCGCGCTCTCGTGTGATGGGCGTTGTCACAGTTCCCACCGACTGACTGCACTGCAGCAGAATACTCCCTCTTGAGCTAGAGTACAATATTTCTGCTAAATAACGAGCGCACAGTGCTCAAATGAAGTACAAGCTCAAGGGGTTCGCTTGAAAGCAATGTAACCTCCTGTTGTTACATCTATGGAGGTCCCATATTGTGGAGGCGCGGTGACAGGTGTTCATCTCACCTTGGAGAGATCTGGAACACAAGTGACGCATAGCAAGCCACACATCACGGCTTAGAATGAAATGCCCTGAGTTCTTACACTTTTGTCAGAGGGCGTAACTGTCTCTTTCAACGAAGGGTAGAACGTTGTGAGGCTGCGTAGCATGCCATGCATGGGCGAAATTTCGGGATGAGGTTCAGGCCAGTCGTCCCGATTTTCGGTGCATACCTGCAACACGTACTCGCCACCAGCAAGGGTCTTCGGCCTCTTCAGTTGCCTCTGCTCCGCAGCGGCAGAGGTTGAAGAACTGATCATTAGGCGCTGAACACCACCTGGAAAGGAGGGGAAACGTCGACGGTAATTTACAGGACGAAAGCTATAAGACGGCGACGCTCTGCTCTCTTTCTTTACAATGATAATTATTTTAAAACAGAGCACACCTGAAAGGAAGAAGCGCATAATTGGTACAGCTGAGCTCATCACCAATACGAAACGGGCGCGACGTTTCCAATACCCTGAAAAGTAGCGCCCAGCGTTTCGTATTCTGTCGATGCGAAGACGTGTTCGAGACTGCGAAAAGGCCCCGCGCGGAAGCAAAACAGCAGGCGCGGGAATGGAGGCGCCGGGATGGAGATTTCCCGGTAAATCAAATCAGCGCGTTGCGGTTTGACAATATCTTCCTTTATGCATATAAGTTATGCAATATTGTTACGTGACAGCCAGCTGAAGAATGAGACGGTTTGACTGATGGCAATGATGTGACTTAATCGTCGCTGGCCTAGCGCGGGCGCTTCGTCCCACGCCACTGCCAGTTTCGTCGTCTTCGTCACAATACAACACGTGTGAGCACATGGACACGAGAATAAACGGGAAGGAAAACAGTGACTGATAGCGATCATCAGACCGAACGCACTCAGCATTAGGACAGTAACATATATTTGGTCTGGTTTATGGGGATTTAACGGTATTTAACGACGCTTCTCACAGTCTGGAATCTGCATTCAGCTTCATGCTGTAGACCCGCCGTGGTGGCTCAGCGGTTAGGGTGCTCGACTACTGATCCGGAGTTCCCGGGTTCGAACCCGACCGCGGCGGCTGCGTTTTTATGGAGGAAAAACGGTAAGGCGCCCGTGTGCTGTGCGATGTCAGTGCACGTTAAAGATCCCCAGGTGGTCGAAATTATTCCGGAGCCCTCCACTACGGCACCTCATTCTTCCTTTCTTCTGTCACTCCCTCCTTTATCCCTTCCCTTACGGCGCGGCTCAGGTGTCCAACGATATATGAGACAGATACTGCGCCATTTCCTTCCCCCAAAACCAATTATTATTATGCTGTAGGGATGCCTCATTTCGCCTTTGTCTGCAAAAAAAAATAATAACTTGCTAACTCGCAAAAGTAACAGTAACAGGTGGAAAGCTGGGCGAGTCGAATCAGATTCACGGTGAAGGTAGCGCGAAATACGAGGATGTAAGACACGACACACATGAACAATTATACTTATTGAATGGCCAGAAAGCTTAAGGTAACAATTCATTGATTATTTAACTAAACTTAACACGCATGCTGTGGCGATGGAACCTTAACTGCAGTGGCCGTTTTAGTTCAATTTTTTTTTTTCACCTCAGTCACCAGACCATGGCAGTTTGTACGACTGAGCACGGAGCTCCAGAGCAATAGCGATTAGAGCAAATTAGTCACATGCCTGCACCGACTTCTCACGAACCATTATTCGGAAGGCTTTTCCGAGAATTAGAAAAATTAGAAACAATGCAATCCTCGACGACGAACCCCTGGTGTTCCCCCATGCAAGCCGCCATTCTTTCGTGCATAAATGGTTTATGGTTTATGGAGGGTTTAACGTCCCAAAGCGGCTCGGGCTATGAGGGACGCCGTAGTGAAGGGCTCCGAAAATTTCGACCACCTGGGGCTCTTTAACGTGCACGGACATCACGCAGTACACGGGCGTCTAGAATTTCGCCTCCATCGAAATTCGACCGCAGCGGCCGGGATCGGCTGCAGCGGCTGGTAACATATGTGCATTGGCGTTCAGCTATAATGAGTTGTAAATAGACAGCTGCGAGGCTGTTAGTTTTGTGACGTACATCTCGCTGTTCCTTACAGAAATACAAGCATAAGGGCAAGCTGGATGGTCGACCGTTTTTTGACTGGGCGAGCAGTCATGCTTACCTATGTCGGCGCCGAGCAGTGCCTCCGGGCGTGGCTGGTTCAGGCCAGAGAGGTCGATGAACTTGAGAACCCACGTTGAAGCAGTCCTCGAGAATGAAAACACAGCACAGGATTACTAACTGGCTGGTGTTGTTATACACATATTGAATTAATATATCTCGCTAATGTCATCTGTTTTCGTCTGTCCACCTCGTCCAACAAGAAATTTTTTTCAAATGTTTTAACCTACCACTTGTCAGCAATTTTTACGGTAAAATGACTATTTCTATGCTGGTGCCATAGTTTAAAACAAGCTTCCCGCAAACTTAATGATAGGTCATTTTTCAATCGTCGAAACAAAAAAAATTATTTCAGTGTAATCAATACTCGACTCCGTTATAAACCAATGATTTCCTTACATGTATATCGCTTTTTTTACTGACTTTTTAACTATTGTATAATTTATGTAATTCCCTTTTTCTTTTTCATTTAACTGTTGCTATACATGAATTGAAATAAGCGTTGAGCATGAAATCATGTATAGTGTCGAGTTGTCTCGCTATTGTTTCTTGCATTACTGGTAAGCTTATGGACCCAAGTCTGACCGAGAATGCTAGGGATCCAGATGATTCGCATACATCTTTTTTTACTTTTGGTGCAAAATAAATTGCCTTGATTTGATTTTTGTTCCTTTAGTTTTTAATTAATTGATTACTATAGTTAACACGATGCAAATGATTGTCATCGCAGCAGAAACATCGCGGCAGTGGTATCGAAGAATGCACTGCAGCGCGCACGTATACATCCCTCTTCAAAAGTCTTCACGTCACATGCTTCGATTTCTGCCCTGAAGTGGGGTGCATAAGGCATGCCTGAACCTCTAAATCTCTGCGTGGTGAAGGGAAACCCTGTGCTTACATTTCTAGACCTTTTGTTCTTTAGGGGTGCCACTACTGGGCTCCACTTTTGGGCTTGAAATCAAACCACGTGACGTGCAGTAAAGGCTTTTGACAAACGCCGTACATAGTCCAGCAGGGCATATTTTTTTTTTCTTTTTGTCCTCAAGTGTTTGTGCCAAGCACTCCTGCCGGCAGACTTCACACGAATACCCGAGCGCCTGGCTTGGACTGGCGCCAGCGCCGCGAAGGGTTGGTCGCCGGGTCCGAGATAATGTGTGTTTGCAGCGGCTGATAGCGGGTATGCCGTTCGACTCTTTCTTCCGACAACAGTAGCGCGGGAGAGAGCACTTCTGCTCTATCTGGTCTAACTCTGTCCTCTGCTCTTCTGTGGCCGATCGCCGCTGAGAGCACGCTCGTGACGGAGCCGTTTCATCACTCTTTCGGAACGATGGCGTGGCATCACGCGTGCGGCTACGAGTTTGTTTCCTTATCACGGCAGCCAAATATGGTGAAAGAAGCATCTACAGCTAGCAAGCCTTTCGATTCCGGTTGCAAGGCTGTCACTTGCGCGAAGTAATGATGGGCAGCGTGCTATGCTTCCAATTCTAACAAGGGTCCCAGGCATTGTTTTGCACTCAACAAAGCCAAGAAAAAAAATAGCTGAGGAAGCATGAGTTTGTTGTGTCCGCAGGGCTGGATAGCAAATCTACAGGGTAAAATTATCAGTTTCTTGTTAATTTTGTCATTCTCCCACGGACCGGCGTGTTTTCGCAGATTAGTTGTCCCTGCTTCCCGCTTTGTCCGCGCTGCTCAGACCAGTATGTTATATGTATATATATACTGGAGTGGCGACAGGAGTTGCACTTTTCCTGGCCAATAAAAAGGGGCGGATGCTACTCTCTGCAATTTTCACTCACCGTGTGGTGTCGAGTTAACACCTAAAAAAAGCTAAGTTGTGCGATAACAAAATTGTATACTATATAGGCAAACTAATCGACTGTGACCATGCACACAGCTTGTCGAAAGGTAGAAGCCGAAGGACGAAGCCGACAGCCCTCCACTAGCTGCTGTTGCACTGTGTGAAATTGTGCGAGCCATATGTAATGTGGCTGACGCGCTATTTTCTTATTAATTTTTTATTAATTTTTTTTTGTGGGTTGATCCCGGAGGCAGTGCAATACCGGGCCAACCCGTGGCGGTGGTGAAGCAAGCTTCAAGCAATCCGCCGCATTCCAAAAATAAGTTTAATATCGTTGGTCCAAATAGGACCCGTATCAGATATCTTATAGGTTATATCAATAATGCTACTTGAGCACGGATAGGGATTAATAAGGAAGGAAACCTTGCAAAAACGAATGCTTATTGCTGAAAAACATGGGTGCGGTGGTTCTCTAGAATCAAACATCGTATTTATCGAATGTGCGGTAGAGTGGAGCAATAAGAAACTCGAAATGGCGCGTTACCGCTATGCGAGGCGACAACCAATTAAAATGATAGTCACGCACAATGTCTGACATAAAATAGTTGGTTTACCGTGGGCTTAGCGTCCCAAAGCTACTCAGGCTATGAGGAACGCTGTAGTGAAGGCCACCGGAAATTTCAACCACCGGGGTTTCTTTAACGTGCACTGACATCGCACAGTACACGGGCCTCTAGAATTTCGCCTCCATCGAAATTCGACCGCCGCGGCCGGGATCGAACCCGCGTCTTTCGGGCCAGCAGCCGAGCGCCATAACCACTGAGCTACTGCGGTGGCCTGACATGAAGTGGTATACAGCCAAGCATGCAAGAGACTTTCTAAAGCTGCCCCGAAGAATGCTATACAGAAGTGCGCGAGGCCTTTGTTCATTTGGCCTGCACCGAGCCGGAGGGCCCAGGTTCAACTCCGCGCCGGCGGCAGAGTTTAGATGGAGACGAAACGCAAAAGGCGCGCGTTTTCTGAGCAATGTAAATATACGTTAAACAACCCCAGGTGACCTATAATTATTTCGCCACTTTTCAATACTGTATCTTTTTCTTCTTTCGCACGCTTCATTTCTTCTCGCTCTGTGCAGTTGAGGTATATATCGTTAGGTGAAAGTTACTGCGCCACCAGAACTGTGAGCGTGCGGCGTTCGGCTGAAGTGTTCAGCGCTGCTCTCGAGAAGATCGAAGGCATACAGCACGCAATATACGCTGACGACGTCACGGTCTGGGTTACCACTGGGTCGCTCGGCCAGAAAGAAGAACGACTGCAAGCAGCGGCTACCTGCGTGGAAGAATATGCCAGTGCACGAGGCCTCGCCTGCTCCACCGAAAAATCAGAACTCCTGCGAGTCCACAAAGGGAAACACAAGGAAGGGTCCCTCAATGTCTCCCTCGAAGGACAGCTAATTCCCGAACGAGACAAGATACGCGTCTTGGGAACGTGGCTGCAGAGCAACCAGCGATGCGGCCATACGCTCGGCGTTCTCAAGCAATCGACCACTCAGGTCGCCAGAATGATCACGCGCGTGTCGCAGAAGCGGAGCGGCATGCGAGAGGGGGATACCCTGCGCCTGGTTCAGAGCCTGGTGGTTAGTCGCGTGGGTTACGCCCTCCCGTACTTCAACCTCAACAAAGGAGAAGTGGATAGTGCAGACACCATACTCCGCAAAGCTTACAAGACAGCCCTGCATCTACCAATGAACACCTCCAACGAAAAACTATTGGCTCTTGGAATTCACAACACCTTCGAAGAGATCAAAGAAGCCCAACTGGTCACGCAGTTAGCTAGGCTCCAGCAGACTCCTACGGGGCGCTCGCTCCTTAGCCGACTGGGGCTAGGCGGAACTGCGGAATTCGAGAATCGTACTGCGAGCATACCGGACGCAATCCGCCAGACGCTAAAGGTTCGCTCCCTTCCCCGGAACATGGACCCCAACTTGCATGCGGCCCGTAGGGCAGCCCCGGGCGAGGTATGTACAACAAAATCTAGCTACAAAATCCACAACGGTATACACGGACGCGGCTCCGTATACAAGAAGCTCACATAACAGCACAGTGGCGGTAGTTATTGATTCGAACTTAAAGGAATTAGCTAGCGCCTCAGTGAGGGATTGCACGGTAACCGAAGGGGAGGAGCTGGCCGTAGCCCTAGCGGCGGTAGCCGGTTATCGAAGCAACATGTCCCTTGCCATCCTTACAGATTCGAGAGAAGCGTGCCGTAACTACACGAACGGCCGCATAGGTCGCGCCGCGCTCCGGCTCCTCCAGAGCGCGACCCCACCAAAAGTCATACATAGCATTTACTGGGTGCCAGGACACACCGACATAGCGGGGAACGAACGCGCCGACGAGGTAGCTCGAGGGTATACGAGCCGAGCTTCCTCCCAATCGGACGATCTACCCGACCGAGTCAGTCCTACGTACTCAGACATTCTCAACTACTATAAGGGGGTACGGATCCGCTATCCGCCGCCTCATCCTGATCTAAATCAACTAGAGGCAGTGTATTGGCGAAGATTGCAGACAGGAACATTCCCAAACCTGCATATCCTTAGCAAGATTTACCCGACGCAATATCGGGACACTTGCCCGTGGTGTGGCAGCAAACCATCGTTGTACCACATCACGTGGGAATGCAGTAAAAACGACAGCTTTCGCAAAGACCCGAGTGCGGAACAGTGGGAGAGCCGGCTCTCCAGCGGCGATCTGGGTTGCCAACAAGGTCTGATCCAGCACGCCCAACGAGCAGCGAAGCTCAGCGGAGCCCTGGAATAGGGGCACCGACCCTGTGAGAAGGAAGATGGACCTCTTCTTTCTCGTCTGCTACTAGCACCTTTCTAGAGCATTAAAAGTCTTTCCTATCCTATCCTATCAGCGCTGCTCAGAACGCGACCACAGCACAAATAAACGGTGGAGGGCGCACGTGATATAGCTGTCAGCCCAGCTCATGGGCCGCGCCACCGGACGTTAAACTCTTCGAAGTGGTTTCACGTCAGAGTTTTGCGACTGGATCTGATCAAGGAGCTGTGGCTTCTCAGTGAGCTGGCCCCGGAATTCGTCAAATCATAAAAGGGGGAGTGGGGTGTGGCTCAATGACACAGTGTAGGATTTAAAATACACGGCAGTGTGTGCTTTAATGTCGCCGCAGAAAATGACGATCAAGTGCCTCGGTGCCGCTCTGTTTACTGCCGAAGCACTTACAAAAAAATTGACTGACGAAACGAAGAACAGTCAGTCATTTTCTCACCAGTAACGGTAAGTCATTGTAGGGCAGAAAACGTAAAGTTCGCAACCTTGCTCAGCCTACTATTACACAGCGATCAAGAAATGCAGGCAACAGGGTAAATGCGGGCTTCTAAATGAAGCCTTTTCTTGGGTGCACTCCTGCCCAGAATCATCTAAAGAAACGCGACATAGCAGCGACTGTGACTCGTGCGCTGGGAGCAGTAGTGGGGTCGGAAAGAGCCAAGTGATAAAATTTTGCACAGAACAATAATTGAATAAAGTTGTCTTTAGTGTCCCTTTAAAACTCTCCGCCTGTGCGCCCTTAAAATAAAAAGAAAAAAAAACGTCAAACCAACTCGCCCAATGATACGCGTTATAATACGCGCATTAACCGCGGCTTATCAACGTTGTGCGTACTCAGTGGTACGAAGGTAAAACGATACATCCACCTCAGGCGGGCAGTCAACAGTAAAATTCCCTTCACGCGATATTCTTGTTAGTGTAAAATTTGGCCGAAACTTCGATAGGTAAAAGTCGCTGCGAAATTTCGAGCCTCCTCCTCAGCGTATGCGTGCAAGGGGAAATGATATGAAATAGGGAACACAAGAACGCATGCCTATACGAGCCGATAGCGCACGCCTGTGGCTTACCTGAAAACCGTGACTTCTCCCATGTTAAGTAAGGGAACGGCTTTAGAAAATAGCAGTTTACAATTCATCTTCACCTTACATCCTTCCCCATGCGCAGGGCAGGAAACCATGCACTTTCTTCACCCGTTTTACATCCCAGGATGTTAACCGGATGTTCCCCGAATGTTCAGGACAGTACTTCTAAGCTCAAAACCTGCAGCACTCGCTGAACGACAAGTTCGACGCTTACTTCCCTCGCTGTTTTTTATAGAACAGACGATCCGCGATCGCGTCGGGGCGTGTCTTCCAATTCTAGATCTTCCACAGGCGCGCAATCACCCCTCAGCGACACAATGCTGCGTGTTACCTATCATTGCTTGCCCCTGTACACTCTACACCACATGGCACAACAAACTTTCCCGATAAATATATATGTCGCTACGGTATCTTTGCATGAGAATTCAACGCGTTTTCCACGCTAATAAAAGCTCGAGGGTTGCAACAATTGCGGATTCAGCAATGCGGGTTGCATAGCTGACAGATTGCAATCGAACTTACCTTTCCTGCTGTTGCTGCTGCTGATGATGAAGCCTTGGGAAGACTTCGTTCACGCAAGCCGATCGAATTTACCCATTGAACAGGTGACGCCGGCAGGAGGAGGAGCGGCAACACAGTACTTCGAAGACAAGCCGGCAGTGGCACTTTGACAGTTGTTTCTTCCGCGATAAAAGATCCGCCGTGCTTGGCGAAGTTCAGGAGAAAAGCTAACACGAACACGATGTTGCAGGCGCCGGTAATAGCTGGCGGCCATTCGATTTCAGCCAGGTCAGAAATTCCAAGGTCTCAGCTGTTGCAAGGCCTTAGATGACGTCCCATTTCGATGAGACAGGCATGAAGGGCTTCAGGCTAGTCAGTCAAGGTCAGTTTCGAACGTCGTCACGAATACCTAAGAAATTGACATCCGAACAATGCTGAAAGGGCGCAGCCATGCTGCCACCGCGTCCTTTGCAGCGCGGTAGGCTTATGCCAAGCCTCGCGCGCCGGCCCGGAAGGAGCCGATGGCCTTATCTTCAGCATTAATTCGCACGTGCTCCAAAATAAGCGGAAGCGACGCCTTTGATTCTTTTTTGATGCGCGGATCGCGGCGCTTTATCTTACTTTCAAGCTCTGGCCCTGTTGCACTAGACTGCTTGGCATTTTTCAGTCGGGTGCATGCGAGTGCCACGTCACCTGTTCGTCGATATAGGAGCGACGGCAACAGAATATCGTTGGCGTTCACGTGATTGGGCATTCTGTAACGCTACGATATCAGGAGAGCATAGACAGTTAAAGAAAGCGCTTTTCGGATGACGATTAGCCTTTGCAAGGCAGTCGAAGACTTCTTTTCTAGCATGACGATCATTTACTTTAAAGGGTATAGCGAAGCGAAGGCACCGAGGGGCCAGCTATGCTCATGTATTTTTTTTTCGTCCTTCTTGCAAAATTTGAAAGTGAGCTTAACTCGATTGCGTTAAGGCACATGAGAGAGAGAGAACTTCACTGTGACGCAGCGATATAAGCTTCGAGAATATTATGCGCCGGAGACGCTAAGCGAAAGCATTAACATTAATCATGGCTCTACAGCGATCGCTTTCTTGCACTATAGTGCCGGGTCACAGGTTCTACTCAACCTAGGACGAACAGAGCCACGTTTTTTGTGAAGCGAAGGCTAGCCTCGTGCGCTGGTATGAGGGCGCCACCGCTCCGTTACGCGAGGCGCCACAGACGGTAATTTTCTGATGGGAATAACGCGCTACGCACGAACAAAAACGATGACTGAAACGACGGACACAACAAGCGTTTTGAAGCCTTTTTGAAGAAAATCACGCCAGTTACCTGTGTATCAGTGGATGTTAAGGACATGTACTTTAATATTCCAGTCGCGGCTGCATTAAATGCAGTTGAAGAATTTGTTGATCAGTTCGGGGATGTCAGATTCCAAAAGTAATGTGCATGGCATTAGTGTCTCAGGTTTCCTACAGTTGCTGGAAAAATACCTCAGTTCTTTGGTTGTGGAATTTGGCTTAAAATTGTACATGCAAAAGAGTGGTATTAGCATTAGGTCGTGCATTGCTCCGGTCATTTGGGATATCTACATGGCAAGAGGAAACCGAACCTTGGGATCAAGATTGGCACAGTTTGAATTACTGGAGGCACTTCGTTTTGTGGATGATTTCCTGCTTTGTTTCCCTTTTGCGATTGCGAACCGATTGTCAGTCAGCAGTATATTAGACGTGTTCCTAGAGGTTTTCACCGGGCTGGAATTCACGTTCGAGCTGCCACAGAACTCAGGGGTTAGATTCTTGGACATAGAGATAAAAGAATGTGGGAATCACACGTTGAACGTACTTGACGGAAACAGGAAAAACGTTCTTAAGTTATCATTCTGCGCACTTTAATTTGAACAGTTTGGCGCAGTGTTTTAAGAAATCGCGTTCTCATCAGGCAGAGCGAAGAATCAGGAGGCAAGTTGAGAGGCTAAAGATGAGTGGGTGCCCTGGCGCGCTAATAACAGTTGTGACGAGACCATATCACAGGTTTTCTGTGCATGCCCTGCATACAGTGCCGAAAGAAAATCTATATGCCGTGCACTGGACCGCCTTTACCTACGCCTGCTGGCGGATATAAAAACATTCAGGGCGCACTTTGGCAATCTAAAGTGCGTGAGGCGAAAGCCTTCAGCCAAGGTCAAATTTCGGGAGTGGGTGGGCCAATTTGGGTGTGACCCAGGCCAAATTGGGGATCACCACGGGTGTTCGCCGTAGTCGAATTACGCTGGGCATCGATTTTGGGACAAATCGGCCAAGGTCTAATTTTGGGGGTGATCCGGGCCAAATTTGGGGGTCACCATAGTATTCGCCGTAGTCGAATTAGACTGGATACTGATTTTGGGGCAAATCGGCCAAGGTCAAATTTTGGGGGTGACTCGGACCAAATTTGGGGGTCACCATGGTGTATGCCGTAGTCGAATTAGACTGGACACCGCTTTTGGGGCAAATCGGCCAAGGTGAAATTTTGGGGGTGATCCGGACCAAATTTGGGGGTTACCATGGTGTTTAATAATAATAATAATAATTGGTTTTTGGAGGGAAAGGAAATGACGCAGTATCTGTCTCATATATCATTGGACACCTGAACCGCGCCATAAGGGAAGGGGAAAGGAGTGAGTGAAAGAAGAAAGGAAGAAAGAGGTGCCGTAGTGGAGGGCTCCGGGATAATTTCGACCACCTGGGGATCTTTAACGTGCACTGACATCGCACAGCACACGGGCGCCTTAGCGTTTTTCCTCCATAAAAACGCAGCCGCCGCGGTCGGGTTCGAACCCGGGAACTCCGGATCAGTAGTCGAGCGCCCTAACCACTGAGCCACCGCGGCGGGTCCCATGGTGTTTGCCGTAGTGGAATTAGGCTGGACATCGATTTTGGTGCAAATCGCCCAAGATCAGCTTTCGGGGGTGAGCCGGGCCAAATTTTGGGGTCGCCATCATGTTCGCCGTAGTCGAATTCGGCTGGACATCGATTTTAGTGCAAATCGGCCAAGATCAAAGTGTAGATGTGACGTCACTTCCGTTGTGACTTCCGGTTGGCGATGTAGCGGACGGACAGAATATCGACCGGGAGTATGAGCCATTAAAGGCTTTCGCCTTAAAAATTCTCACACATAGCTGCGCGGTCGTCGGCAGTGAAGGCCTGCCAGGCACTGCTCCGATTCTTGAGGGCGTCGGGCCTACACTGTCGACTATGACTTAGTCGCACGCTAATTGCTTAATGAATTCATTTTCCCCTCAGCTCCCTTTTCTCCCTCACCTTTATATCTCCAATTTCCCTTTCGCCCAGTGCAGGGTAACAAACCAGTTCCTTCCGGTTAAACTCCCTGCCTTTCCTTCTCCTCTCTCAGCGGCAGCTGGGATGGTGCGAAATTCCGATGCCAGTTTACAGACTCTAGGTAGGTGTGCCTTTCGCTTAGATTATCTCAATAACCGAGTGCAATAACCAGTCATGGGTGTGGAGGTGGGCTGAGTATATAGTGGACGTGTGGGGTGCAGAATAGGGGCGCGTCACTCCAGACCATGCCTCACGCACGGTCGTTTGCATAGAGCTTCTCAGTATTACCTAGAGGGAAAGCTTGGCTCTGGTAGCTCACCCACCACGTAGAGGTGCAGGAATGCCGGGAAGAGGAGGTTTCGTTTTTAGCTTGGCTTTTGTTGGTCACGAAACGTAGACTGAGCCGTAACTATGGGACTTTTCTCCAGGCGAACCTGAAAGAAATGCTGTAAGGTTCCTATACCATACCTATACCATCCGGACACATGCGTTAAATTTATTGAAGAAGTGAAAAACGCACTATTAAATTAGCTTAATCTGCGGACAGACGAGGGTATCTCGGCGCAGCTACTGGTTCAAAGCAGGATGCATGTTTCCGGCCCAACACTAGCCGAGTCAAATACGAAACCTCGTCTTTCCGTCATTCCGGTGCCAACTTTCTCTGCAGGTAGTTTTGAGAAACCCTTTGTTCGCTTATGTATCCATTCAAATCCACTAATATAAGGAGGGTGTCCGATGCGACACACGATGTGAAGGCGAGAAGGCACAGAGGGGGATAGGATAAACTTTATTTTCTCTAATTACAACGTCATTCACCGGTCCGATAGAGTTCTTCCATCTTCCTGACGGTGATATCTTGTGTCTGCCAGGGTTGGTGCCCCTATTCCAGGGCTCCACTGAGGGTGGCTGCTCGTAGGGCATGCTGTATATGATCACCTGTTGTATACACGGGGAACTCGTTATGTAACGGGTGGCGGGCCTCATTGTGTTCGGAGCAATCAGTGATTGACATTTTGGGCCATCAGCGTGGTGCCTTGTCATGGCGCCAGGCGTGACGTCACCCCACTCTGACCAGTGAGCATTGCGCGTTGTCATAATGTCATATGTTACAACTTCAACAACAACTATACACTACACACAAATGGGATGCGTGGCCTTAGCAACTGTCGCTGTAAAAAGCATTGATAGAAGGAACAGAAGTAGCTATTGATAGAAACAGCAGATATATAGGGCTGATTTGGGACTGTATACTAAAGCATCCATCCATTGCACGTTAATGCCCATTCTACGGTTTCGTTCGTAGCTTCAGCTACCGGAGGCTTTATATGTGCCGAGCCTTCAGAACATCTTTAAAGGGACACTCAGGAGAAATTAAATTTCTGTTGTATCGATAGGCTACCGCATTCTAACGAGAAAGGCACTGCTTTCTGTGAAAACGGATATTTTATTTTCTCCAAAAATATTGTTTCGCGTGGTTTTCGTAGCGCGAGCATAAAGATCAACGTACGCGTTGGAATAATTTATCTGTCTATCAAGCATCCAAGTCAAACTTTTGTCACAGAAGGCTAACTCTGGTTTACCAGGCAATGTGAAAAGGTCCTCGATTGGCCATGCATGCTGTGCATCGTCATGGTGAAATTTTGTCATGGTCGTAGTTCCAGAGATGTAGCAGAGAAAACCATTTGTTGAGAAAATTGCGTTTAAAAATTTTATGGCCACTCGAATCGAACACGGGACGCCTACACATACACGGAAAAGGACTCCGGGATGAGCGTTTTGCATCGAACGGCGGTGTAGCCTGGCGTCTGGTATCGCACCCAGAGAACTGTGTCGACGCACCCAGTTTACTTGCGCAATGCGCCCGGGATGGCGAGACACCTACATTTTTTTTTTGGTTTGCCTATTTTCGCTTATGAAACCTTCATTTTCAGTGGAAGTAGCGTCTTGGTAGTTAGACTGCGGTAATCAATATCGTTACAGGCGAACTTCAGAGTCCCTCAAAATTTTTTGCCGATTACACATTAGCGAATAGCTATATAGCGTCATCCGCCGTAGTGACCAGCAGAGCACATTGAAAAGCGAAAAGAAAAACGGAATGCCTTCTCGCGAGCAGACCGGCAAGACGATGTGGAAGGACGTCTAGAGGCCATTAGGAAGCTAAGCGCGGAGGCCCGTGCCGTACAGCCGCGCGCACCGGGCGAACGCTAAGCGGTCCAGTTTCACGGGAGCGCCGCGAACGACCGATGCAACCTTGAACAATGCCGGTTCCGCGTCGTCGGCTTCGCAGGGACTGACCGACACCGACGGCGCTGCGCTCGACGCGGCCGTCGTCACGCGCCGGCGCAGCGACCGCTGGCTTCGTCATGGGAGAGAGAGGGGCAGCCGACGCTGGCGGAGACTGCTGGCTCGCTCAGCTGTGCCGACAGCGGGAAGTTGTATTCGCGGGTCCGCTGCCTCGCGAGCGGAGCGTCGCCGACGTCGTCCGTGGTCGTCTCTCTGCTTTTCCCCGGGGGCTGAGCAGGGGCCGTTGCTCGGGGCGGAGGCGAACGAAACGGGAGCGCACCCAGCAAGTTCGCGCTGCTCTCACGTTGGCGGCGCCGCCGCCGGCCTAGTGGAAAGTGTGGCGGGAGTAAGTTGTTGCGAGTAGCGCGTGGAGTGTGTACATCGTGCTCGCGCTCGTGTGCGGACGGCCGGCCCCGCGATGGAAGGACGCGGTGGGTCGTGACTCGTGTGCCGTCGTGCCTGAAGTCTGCGGCTGCGCGGCGCGCGTGCGCGCCGGCAGGGACGGCGGCATGTCTTCGTCGCCGTCCTGCCAACATCAGCACCACTACCACAACAACAGCAGCAACAGTGTTCACCAGCGAGGCCGTCAGCCACGGGTCGACCGGCAGCTCGCCCCCGGTGCGCCCAGGAGGGCGCCCAAACGACCAGACGAGCCCGGATGGCGGCGCATGGCGCGCCGCCGCGAACACTCGGAGCCGGTGCTGTCCACGCGCCAAGGAGGGACGCTGGTGCGACGCTGCCGCGACTTCTACGCGCAGCGACTCCGGCAGTCCGAACTGCTGAGGAACAAGTGGGCCGTGGGTTCCGCGGCTGTGACGCCGGCCGGAAGCGACGGCTCCCAGGAGGCCGCGTGCTCCGCGGACGACGACGCGACCACTAATTCGGACGGCGAAGCTGCGTCGACTTGGCGGAGGTCCAGGTTCGACCTGGCCATGGATTCGCTGCGCAAGGAAATCGTGAGTGGGACGCTGAACGTCTTCTGCGTCTTGCGATGCTAAAGATAACAAGGCCCTCTGGCGCTGGGTTTGGCTCGTTCTGGGCGCAGCGCTGAATGTTATGCGACGCCGCCTGTTGCAAGCGCTCGGTGTTTTCGTGTACAGCCGCACGTTTCCTTTTGTACATTATTGGTGTCTTGAGTGAGGCGGTAAAAGTGCCTCTATGGAAGCGTCACAAGATTATGAACACAAAAAGATGTCCTTTATAAAAACACTACACCGCAAATCGGGACCGTGAGATTAAGGCACGGCTTTTCTAGAACGATTGCTGGCAGCTGCTGCCGTCACTGAAGTTGTTCCGAAGAGGCCGTGACGTATTCTTGCGAAGATTCATGAGGCACATGGAGACTGACCGATCTCCAATCTCTAAAGCTTTGCTACCTAGAGCTCCGCAGAAGCACCAGCACCCGCTCAGGCATCTGCTCTTATCGTTCGCGCAGTGGGCTGCCTACTTTCTCCCTAGACTGCAACCACAAAACATCAAATTTCCCGCCCCGTGTCAGGCAAGAAATTGGAAATGCATGTAAAAGTCTGGTGATATGCCATAGCGATACCTTTATGTGGCGACTGCAGACAGCCCAGCATAAGCAGAGGACTCCTAGAGAAGAACTGCTGCCGCAACCGTTGTCTAACATTTTAGAACGCGTCTCTGCTTCTTTTTACTGGATTCAGAAGGGATGCCCAATAAAAAGGTTTTAACGTGCGTACCTTGCATTCGGAACGTGTATAGATGCTTCCAATGCTCGTAGCAACGTCCTTTATTCACAGCACACTTCTAACGCGATTGGCCTGTTGGTAAACCCGAGGACTCCTGCCCCAGAGGCAGTAAAATGAGAGCGCCACATTAACCCGGAAGAATGACCACTGATGACACATTGTTAAGTGTGTCCGCTCCTCCGTCCAGGTGTGCCTCACTGCTCAGAAACACCTGGGCAACTTTCTCTTCGGCTTACGGGCGTTGGAAGAACTTCCACTCATTTTCCATGCCGAACATTCTGGGACTTGCGCTCTTCGGTCGACGGTACAGGGAGCTACGCCCTTTTTGCAATGGGGCTAGAGATTCATGAACTACGAGGAACGTGGAGTGAAAGAACGTATGAATTTAAATCGGCTCGTACGTTAACCAGCTTTACATTAAACCGAGGCTGGTACTCAAGGGGCTGGGCTACGGTGGCTGTAATGCATAGTTTGCCTTTTACGGAGGCTTGAGTCCTTGCATACTTTCTCATCATGCGCGCTAGGGAACTCTATTTTTTGCCTGTGGCCTGCTGTGTACAGGCTTTCGGTGTGTTTCAAGCACAACGGGCCCGAGCACATGGGCTAGACCAGCACACGCCCTAACATCGCGTTCGGAGAATCCCTGCTGAAGTCTTTGTAGTATGCGAGTATTTGAGAAGATGCGGCAACACGATCCCGAGCAAAAGTGCCACAAATCGCCTTGAAACACGCCGTGGTGGTTCGGTGTTGATGGCCTTCGGCTTCTGAGCACGAGGACGCTGGAGCGAGTCCCGACAGTCGCGGTCGAATTTTGATGGAGGCAAAACCCGCCGCGTTGGCTCAGTGGTTAGGGCGCTTGGCTGCTGATCCGGAGCTCCCGGGTTCGAACCCGACCGCGGCGGCTGCGTTTTTATGGAGGAAAAACGCTAAGGCGCCCGTGTGCTGTGCGATGTCAGTGCACGTTAAAGATCCCCAGGTGGTCGAAATTATTCTGGAGCCCTCCACTACGGCACCTATTTCTTCCTTTATTCTTTCACTCCCTCTTTTATCCCTTCCCTTACGACGCGGTTCAGGTGTCCAACGATATATGAGACAGATACTGCGCCATTTCCTTTCCCCAAAAACCAATTATGATTAATATCAAAAGGCAAGAGACGCCCGAGTGCTGTGCGTTGCCAGGGCGCGTTAAAGAAGCCCATGGGATGAAATTAGACCAGTGCCCTCCACTTCCCTGACTCTCTCTTTCTCTCTGCCTGTCCTTTCACCCCACCTTCCTTCCTTCCCTCAATGCGGTATTCGTGTACAGTTACTGTGGAGTTCCTTCCCTCATAACCTACTGTTATTATTATTAGTTATGCGAACACCACCAGACGCCTGCTGATGCGATCACCTCAGGTCTCCACTTTCTTCTCACGAAAAAAGAAAAACTGCTTCCGCTTTTGCAGATTGTAAACGAGATGTGACCAGTGTCTCTCTGTGGGAGTGTGTCTGTTCAATCGACCAGCGCTGTTTGCACAGTGAACTAGGAGCTGTTTCTTTTTATTGTTTCTCATCGCATTTTTCTTCGACCTCACACGGCGCGCAGGGTTGTCTGCAACGCTAGTCACACAGGGTCATTCTGAACAGACTGCGTAGGTGGCAGCAGGGCGGAACGCTGCAATCGCCTTGGCGCGTTGGCGTGATGTGTTTATTTGTCTTTATTTCGATATTAGATTCCCGCGTATCCGGTAGGCGCGCTTTATGAGTTCCCCGCATCAATGTTTAACCTTTTCCGCGCCATTTCCTGTGCAAGCTAGTAATTTGTTGACTCGAATGGTAGCTGGGCCTAACTGCTGATACTGTGTGCGTAAGACGCATAGGGCATAGCAGGATGCGAGAGAGGATATACTGCTGAAACGTTTGAACCCCGTGCTTGTACAAAAGCAGGACAGAAGAAGAAGGGTGATGCGGGCGGCTGACTAGCAAAGCACTGTTTTGTAAAGCGCCAGATGAGTATGGTTATATTTCCTACAGCGTATTTTTCTGCCTAGAAAATAAAACGAGAGTAATTAGCGTCCACGTTACCCAACTTTTGCGTAGCACGATTTAGGCCATATTTTTTTGTATTTGAATTTACAACAAAGTTGGTCTGATCAGGCATAATGCACTCGAACAATTTTTCTTAGTGTGATACGTGCTGAACTCCTCATGGATTGACTGGTGTTTCCAAGCTGTGTTTTGGTGTGAACGAAGAACACCTATGCCGTTATGGTTCGTGCATTATCTTTGGGACTAATGCAGTGGTTGTAAACGTCACCTTAGGAGGTGCTCTTTTCCAGAGCTTACTGGCGATAGCATGTTCAGTTTATTTGTTACAGTGCGGGTGGTGTTCTAGTGACACTGGTTTGCCGTTCTGTTCAATAAATGATGGCAAGCGAAATGAACAGTTGTTGTCTGAGAAAGAAATGATAATGGATTTGAACTGCACCGCGGCAAAAATCTTGTCATTTCATCCGGCAAATGGTAAGTGCGGGGCTACCCGCCGCTTTTTTAATTACTGCGAAGACAAAAGCTAGCGATTCTGATATTTAGTAAAGGGGGAAAAGAGATGAACGCGAAAGAATGTAAGCGCACAAAAATAATATACAGCGCTGTTCACATGATGCTGTCCAATCCGTCTTCAGTTGTTCAAAGAAGACTTTACCAAGGGTGGAAGTAGTCTCATCTTGTGCAGTGTGTAGACTTGTGGCCCTATGTATTGCCGCAAGAAATCGGGCGCTTAAGAAAAAAGAAGCCATTCGTCAGGACAGGTAACAATGAATAAACCCGGCTTCTAATGATGAAATGTTCAGAACTCACTAAAAAGCAACGAGTAAAAATATTAATGAACTTAATTTCGCGCATATTACACACAGTGCTGAAGCAGTCGTTTAGTATTGGCATGCTTTCCGACCACAGTCGTGCAAAATAGACGACCTGCTCTCGCCTCTGCTGTGCAAGCAGAGTCAAGGAAGTGAGAATATTAATGCGGACTAAGGCGCATGGAGGCCACACCGCGATGACCATCCTTGTGTTCGAGAGTCTGCGGGTACCGCAGTACGTATGAAAGGGAGGGGGGGGGGGGGTGCACAGCTCTACGAAGGCGACACGCTGTCGTTTGTGACTAATTGCTCTCGCCGTCTGCGACACCAAGCGTGGACGTGACCGTCATTCTTCATCAGAGTTAGATCAGAAGCCGCTCTGTTTTATTTTAATCTTGATTCGCCTGCTAAGCCTGGAATACTCGTTTTCATTCGTAACGTGTCACCCTAGAAAAAACGACCGTCATTCTGCAGCGAAGGCCAACTTCTGCGAAATTAAAATTTCGCTGTGGGAGCGTAACCAGTTCCGCAGAAGCTTGCTGCACATATGGTGACGTCGCGGCACCGTCTCCGCAAACACGAGTTTCGTCATGGCTGGTCGATACTTCCAGAAGCGCTAAGCCTGAGCGCATCGTTTGTTGCACACGCACATAGTCGAGCGCAGTCCCACTCCTGAGTAAAGTGTCTGTCTGCCTGTTGTTGCCAGGAAGAAAGAAAAGGAAAGTGCACAGGCCTGCCCACTGGCTCAAGCCGAGCCACAATCGCTACCACGTGCAGATAGTAGGAGAGTTGAAAGATGGGATAGAAAGACAGGATAGTAAAGACGCGCGTTATAAACACCAAGGCCGATCCCGGAGGCAGTGCAATACCGGGCCAACCGGTGGCGGAAGTGAAACAACCTTCAAGTACTCCGCCACATTTCCAAAAAGAAGTCCAATGGGGACCCGTAACAGATATTCTACGGTGTCCCATGCATTAGTATATCTGTGTTTGGTTCCACAAGCTCGCTTTTCGACGCGCAGGGCGAGCACCATACGTTCACACGCAAGTGTACACGCGGCCAGGATTGTACGCAGTGCAGTGAAGCTTCCACGCTGACTTTAAACGTTGCCTTGGAAGCTTGGAATACTCCACATGCCGGTATCACTAGCATGCGTTCGCGTAAACAGCCTACAAGCCTCGCAATGGCAGCGAGGTTTGGTGGGGAATTGAGTCCTTATCAAAACATGTTGGGCATCGTTTTCGAGTCTCCCTGTACTGCTGCCGTCGAAAGGTCACTAACGTCAAACGACGGGCTGTGTGCTGCTACGTTTGTTAAACTTTTTGAAACAGCCGCCGATAATGGAAGCTTGGCTGCCTTTCTATATTTCTCCCTGCAGTGGCGTCAATAGCTTCCAGGAATTTCGAACGTTGTGACAACATGGATTTGAGCACAGGAGGATAGGTTCCAGGCACGGGGACAACTTCAAGGACTCTGTAGTAGCGCAACGCGATGGCTTCCACTAATATGCTGCTGCCGAGCGCTATTGAGGAAAGGACACAAGTCTGAAAACGTATGGCTTGCGCTTGTAGCCATTTCACATGCCTTGCACTCCTTAGCCACAGAAAGCTGTTACCGATGGTGTTCACATCTTTGTTCTTGGTTTCCCTTCTCTTTTCTCCCTGGACACAGACACAGAATATAATGTGAAGAGATGTCCCATGGTTACTTAGGTTGATGGAGCGGATTTCAAGAGAACGATAACGAAGCAGGGTGAGGCATTGCGGCGTGGTTGATTCGAGCATAAAGAGGCTTGTCGTTTGGGGCTTTCTGATTGTGATTTAAGTTGTGAGTTGTGAGTTAAGTTAGATAGTTCGGTTAGTTAGGTTCCCCGGAACAAACGAGATTTAATGGTATCCTAGCAGAAATCAAGAAGAGCGAGAAATTTGACATTGAAAAATCATGCTGAACCGCATTTTGCCGACGAAAAAAAATGCAACAAATATACAAATGCATCACTCACATGGAACCCCCCCCGTTTATCTTCTTTTAAGAGCGAGCCATAAATTCGTCTCTGATACGGACACAGAATATAATGTGAAGAGATGTCCCATGGTTACTTAGGTTGATGGAGCGGATTTCAAGAGAACGATAACGAAGCAGGGTGAGGCATAGGTCAGGTGGGCGGATGAGGTTAGTTGTACGCGTGTTAGGCTGATGGTAACGCTGGTGATGATGAAGTTACATTATATGTGTTTTCTAGAGGGCGGAGTGCAGTGGTGCTAACTTGATATTCTAAACTGTTCTTGCATACACATTGTGGTGGTTTCTTAACAGTTGCTCTTTAATGCGGTGGTTCCAAACTCGTTTTGTCAGATAGCTTAGCGCGTAGGTGCAGTAGGTGCTGACAGCGTCTGTAGTAGTTGTTAGTGTGTCATTGAACCTACATTTTCCTCATAACCATTTCTTATACATAGCTGTTCTACAAGGTTCGTGTTTCGTCGTTTTAGCTATGTAGTCCTCCTTTGAACTGGCAGCAATAAAACCGTCCAGGACTTGGTAGCCAAATATTTGCCTTGCTGAAAAAAAAAAGGCTGTCGTTTAGCTCTGGTTAAACCTGGAGTGACGCGGGTAACTACATCTGGCCGAGTGGAACTCGCTCAGTCGAATTGAAATGTCAGTCTTTCGCCGCACCCTTTCGCTGGGCGTTCCTTCTTATCTTCGTTCCACTTGACACGGCGCATGCGCACAGCTCTTGCAGCTGTTGCGCGCCACGCCGCCGGCAGCAGCAGCTGCTACGCACCACGTGATTAACCACGTCACCAACCACGTGACCAATGGCCGCACCACGTGATCAACCCACGTGACCAACGGCGCCGCCACGTAGATCAAGTGGTGCCACACTGAAGAGTCAAAGAGGTGGCGTAGCTACAAAATGACTTCCGGTATGGGATACGCCAGGCAGCTGTGAGGTGTACATTTCACAACTGTAATCTCACGTAGCGTTAAATGTTGTTTTCTGAAATACCTGTATAGCATCAGCAACTGCTGCAAAGCCGCCAGCTTGCGTACGCGTGGCTCTTCGTAATTTTCCGTGATACTGACACGGAGAATAAAACATAGCTCCCTTGTGGTGCCGACATGCTGGGCGCCACCTGACTATATGTTGTACTCACCAGGCATATAGCCAAGATCTCGTGTCAGTGGTGTAGTGTGTCTAATTTTTAATCTGTCTGAATGAGCTCTTTTAAGAATTTATTTTCTTTGAGTTAACAAACCAGGTAACGTATCTATTTCTTTTAAATAATAAAATATTTGATAAATAATAAAATACAGCCACAAAAACAAATGCCATGTACTTCTTAAGCCCCTCTTCACTCCTAAGCGCCTATACCGTTGCATGTGTGTATATGGTTCCAGGAGACATCAGGCATATGCCGTCGGACATCACTTTCTTGTTGAAAATCCGCCATATAGCAGGTGTATGCTGCTAAAACTGCGAAGCAACCGTTAACTTGATTCAAAGGTGTATGTAACGTTTTAACGTCTCTGTACCCGATATTTTGCTTTGGACTTCTTTATGAAGCGTATCCTTCTGAACGTTTACGTTTTTCTAACAGGCACGCCAATGCAGGGCATGGCCAACGCGCACACAAAGGGATTGTCCATGGTCCGAGGGGCATTGTGTCCGCGCTGTCGTGGCCAAGCCACACGTGCCGCCGCTTAGGTTGTAATTAGCGGGAACAACCTGCTGCGCGGACAGCAACGGCAATTTTTTTTAACGACGTCAGAGCTGAGTGCAGCTAAATAGTTCCGACATGGTTAGTGGCACGAAAACACACACACGCACACACCAGACAGTGGACTGTTCTGTTTTTCTTTTTTTTCGCGCTAGTAACCATTTTGCAGCTATCGATCAATCACCAATTTTTCCAACTTTTCTCCTTAATTTAGCGCGGAGCTTGCCTTAACCTGCAAAAAATGGTTTTAGAGAATAAAATTTCATGACAGACGTCTCAATTATAGAAAGGAAGAACATCACGCTTTTCTGTTACTTCTGGAACGATACACACTCGAAGGCAGAGATGGACATTTGACCTCAAAGGCCTCGACCTCTCCTCAACCTCAAATAAAATTTGGCAACCTCACCCAACCTCAACGTCAAAGTTGATGCGGAGGTATGCTCACCTAACTTTTCCAGAGTCCATCAGCAACCTCACTCAACCCCATCTCAACCTCGCAATATGACGTGGAGGTTGGGTTATCAGGGCACGTTAAAAAGCTCCTGGTGGGCCACTCTACTACGGCGTCGCTCGTAGCTCATATGTCGTTTCGGGGCATTATACCTAACAATTTACAGTTTACCTCTTGGAGCACAACTTCATGATTACGGAGCTCGACCCATCGCCCCAAGCTCTCGAAACGCACCTTCAAGATCGGATTGTTATTACATTCCAGAGCGCATACCCTGCGCGTCTCGTCAGCAGCTAACGAGAATGAACCAATGATAGCGCAGCGCGAAAAAAAAATATGCCAGCCTATGAGTGCGATGAACTATGACGCGCCTATGATCTCCACAGCCCTTTCCTCCTTTCCTTTTGCGTACGCGCTTTGAAATGCCACGTAAGGCCAAGTAAACGGGCTCTATAAATACGAATTGCTTTTCAAGCAGGCTTCTTTTCCTGTTACACAAGCAGGACATTGTTTTTTTTATTATGAGGTCCAGCTGTCCTCGAACGTGTATTTCAAAAAATTAAATGTAGCCATGTAAGTATGAGTCATGACATGTGCAAAAATAGCCTCCACGCTCATGCCTGTTCTCCAACTTTGCGGCCTTTGACGAATCCTGGGGATATATGTTGCAGCCACTATTCTGTTTATTCATTTTGTATGTTGCACATTTTCACCATTGATGGTGATCTTGGCGATTGACGCTGCTTGGTGGCTCTCGGCCTTGGTCAGGCACGAATTTATAGATAACATTTAAAATAAGACTTCAGAGTTGAGGAGTGGTGACACATAGACTATGCACTTAAGTTTATTTACTGAGAAATGAGGGGGGTTCAGTGTGGTTCTTCGTCAGAAAATTTCGCGCTCAGTCCAGGGGGCGGTCGTCCACCGCCCGCTTCGCTTTGAATCCGCCCATTGCCCTGATGCCACAGCGGGTAGCAAAGGTCAAGAAGACGGAATCCGAGGAAATAACTATTGCCAAGTTCTGTTCTGTAATAATTAAGGGCGTAATTACTGATTGTCATCAACCCAAGGGCAGCCATACGGCTACAAAGGAAAGTTCAACAGCTTTCTCATAAACTTTGCAGTTAAAGAAGAATTCGTCCTGGTCCGGGGTTAGAACCCGGCACCACCGCTACACCGGAGCAGTCGCTCTACCAACTGAGCTAACCGGGACGGCAAGCTTATGGTAGGGCGAGAGCGAATTCATCAATAACTCGAAGGGGGAACAGTGTTGGTCAAATGTTTAGGGGAATCCCCCAAGGTGCAGTGGATTTGTAATAAGGGCGTAATGAATGAGTAATTACGCCCTTATTACAAATGTACTGCACCTTGGGGGATACCCCTAAAGATTTTACCAAAGTACTGTTCTTCAGCAGAGTTTTAAGTACCTGATGCAGACGAGCGATGCACAGCATTCCACATCGGTCCTGGTCCCCGAGGAATCAACAAATATTCTGGATTCCATTCTCGCTTGCCCATCCTTGGCTGGGTCGCCAGTGAGGGGAGCACCATCCGGCGGCGACCCGTCAAGGTCGTCCAGGTTAGACGGCGGCGGACACGCACAATGGCTGCCAGGAATGCGGCCGACATCCGCGGAAGAGACGGGTCCCCGAGGCCCCTTGCCACCACGCGCGACAACCGCTGCCGCTAGCGCGAGCAGACAGGTGGCATCCGTTAGCGAGCAGCCCGCTTCCCACGCGAGGGCAGCCGTCACCGACATCCTGAGCGCGGGCACAGAGCACATGCTTGCTATATGGCCGTCGTCCGGCATTCTTCCACCTATAGCTAGACGGCTCGCACGTCACGTCACAGCCTCCATGATGGTGGACACCATGCGTAATTCTTACAATGCGCGTCGGAGGTGACCATAAACGGGTTAGATAAGTGCGCAGACATTCACCGCGGTTCTGAGCAGTCCGTTAATATGGTCACTGTTATAACATCAACGCAAGCTATTCACTGAATGTGCTGCCCGACAACATTCAGAACAGTGGTGGGTGCAAGTGCTTCGTTCGTATCTGCCTAGCGTGATACTACACAGTTGTACCTGCAGGTGTTCCACTGCAGTATCCTTCGTCTCACGGTGCAGGCATCCTGTAACCTTTACCTTGGTACCTTTAAGCTGTGTGTGTGTGTGTGTGTGGGGGGGGGGGGGGGGGGGAGTGCGGTAAGACCCGGCCCAGCGTTTGTTGGAAAGCGATATAAAAGTGCTGCACTCTTCTGAGCTCTTTCTCTCTCATCGTGGCTAAATGAATGAATGAAAATTTATTGCCAGAAGTGGTGGTTGGAGCTGTTGCGAGTGGGGTGGCGTCTCATGACTTTTGGCGATGGTGAGCAGTGCCTCCTGGTCTTCCAGGGAGACGCAGGCCAGCTCCATCTCATTAATCTATGAGTTAGAGCGAAATGACAGGACTCTGGCTGCTCTCGGAATTGCTACCATTCAAAGTTTGGTTCCTCATTGTTAAACATCCTCAAGAAACAAGTATTTTTGTAAAGTATGGGTATTGTACCTCAGGTCTCCTTTGACACCTATAATTTAAACCGAGGAGAGGTCAATGGTACAATTACGGTCAAGTTTCGAGTACGCGGTAGGAAGCAGCGGTTCCGGAAACGCAGCACATTCCTTCCCCGAAAAGAGCAAGGCCGCCGAACGTATTGTCCCGCAGAGGAATCCTTGTTCAGGGGCGACCAGCTGCGTTCCACTCCGGGTTCCCTTTCCCACTTCGCGTCCGGAAGCCGCCATTGCTGAGTTCGCGAGACTGAGCCTATGGACTCTTGGTTCTCCACCACTGCAGGTGCATTTCTGCTTCCAGAATGTGAAGTTCAGGGTCTCTAGACCACATTCACTGCATGCCAAGAGTGCTTTGTCACCATTTCATTTATTTATTTCATAGGAAAGGCGCTTTGAAGTAGAGCACTTATATTTTCCACACTCTTTGATCGCGCTGGGGATGTTACTCACGCAGTACCACTCTCAAGGCGGTGATGGGCTAGTTTTGGTCAGTTTTTGTCGTGATAGAAGCCGTCTGTTTTACTCGGACTTGATCACGATGGCTTAGCGAAGGACATGAGCTATCATGCTCGAGCCAGCGCTACCAAAACGACATGCGATCCATGATTACGTCATGAGAAGAGCTCGCACGAGCGGTGATAACGTCGTGAGTGATTTCACTACATCCGCGCGCTGCACACAAATGAAAGCTTTTGGAGTTGGGCCGAGCAGCCAGCTAGTATCGGATACACCATTTTTATTGCAGTAATCGAAGCTCGATTTTGTCTCCTTAAGATGGCGTTTTGGGTTCAAAAGAAGCGAAGTTCTGTGCTTTAAGAAACCACAAAGTTTCGAGAAGGAGGATAAGGAGGAAAACAACTGAAAAGGAGAGCTTGATCCGCTTGGGCCCACCGGTGGTTCTCCTAGTATGAATGAAGGCAGCACTACGAAGGAAGAGGCAGGGTATGTGAAATATGTGGAGGCATTCGCAGAGTTACATGTGTATGATATGGGTTCTGCATCTGCCCTGACATGTTCTGTATTTTCCAAGCCAGTCGTAACCCGCGGGCCCATATTACTGTTGCTTAGAGGTTTTAAACGCCGCGCATTCTATGAGCGAGATTGTTTTTATTAGAGCGTTTACAATGAAAGCTCAGATGTAGCGGAGACCGGGCACAGCTGCCAGTCCGTACACTACTTGTCCTTGCGGTGCGCGATGCTCGTGGATGTATGCTACTCGCCGGATGCACCTTTGCGCGACAGGGGCTTCTAGCACTTACTCGGACAAGGATAACCGCTAGCGCTGGAGCCAGGTTGGCTCCGGCGTCGCAGAGAACGAGCCGTAGAAATTTGATATACGGCACGCGCCAGTGCGCGCCGCGATAAACTGGCGGGAGACAACTGGACGTGGGACGCAGCCGAAGAAGGCCGTGCGGGGGCGCGTTCAGCCGCCCCCCGTCCTCCGCACTGCGCTGACCAACTGCGTCGTGAACGTCCGTCGGGAAAGAAGAACAACAAAATAAAGCCGCGCTTTGGGTCTCCGGAATTCATAATCTGTATAATCGAAGGACAACGTCTTTTGCTGGAGACTTGGTCGTCTGCGTGGTTTCACGGTTCGACGTTATAGAAAGCTCTATGCGGCGGCCGTAAATACAAGAAAACGTCTAAGGGGTAAAATACATCTGTTGCTCCGGAGAAGGACAGAGTGAATTTTTTTCGACTTGTAATGCCCTGCGTATTACGTACGATACGGACTGAAAAAAAAAGGTCAATAGTTATCGATTGTGCCCGGAAAAGTACACGACATATATCATTTCTCGACATATTTATCAATGCAGTCTCAAGTGGCAGAGGTGCAGGAGTCCTGCTAGAAGATCATTCACTGTAAAAGCTAACGCTACCGACATAAAGACCTAAAATTTCAGCGGTATAATGCAGCATCGGATACAGCTATTTATTGATTGTATGCACTTGAGTTTGTGTACGCAGTTTATTCACTCTTAGACGTCCAAAAACTGCCGTAATTTGTTCGTTCTAATTATGGGATCATTATATTTTCACAGTGAATCTAAGTATATTTTGAATTTCAACAATGTAAGTACAATGAATTTCATTCATCGTTTTAATTCTTTGGGCATGACTGGGTTAATCACGTCACGTAACTACTGGATTAACTCAGGATTTATCGAGGTACTCATATATGTAGGGCTACCTGGCTGTTTTGATGGCGGCGTTGTTGGGATTAGCTGCTGCCGCTCGTATTCCCTTGTCACCTCTAGGGTGCACGCGCTGGAGGGGTGGGACGATTAACGGTATTGGAGTGCATAAGGCGTTGGGCGTTTTGTTCAACACGATAGCGTCAGGCTTCCCTTATGCTGGAAATCCGGCGTCGGCACTGTGAGCAAAAAAGCAAGTGACCCACCTGGTACTTAGGTAACGTAACCTTGTAACGTCCTCACAGCCTCACAGTGGTAGGGTGCAACCTACCCACTGGATTGTGAGAAAACTGCCCACCGCGTAGACGTTAAATTAATGGCTGGTCGCGAGAGGTTGCTCGTGAAGAGCAAAGTCTCACAAGCCCCGCCGGTGGCTGTGCTTGTAACAGCCACCTGCCTGGGCAGTGGAACATCGGTTAACCGCGATCTATGAATGCAAAATTGAGAATGACCAATTGCTCATATATGGGCATCAACCCATTAACGGTATCGCGTCATACCATTAAGGCGGAGCTTAGTGTCCCCTTCAGTTTTTGTTGTGGCATTTCAGTATGAGGACATCACCATAATGTGGGTTCGTTATTTGGGCAGCCTCAGCAGTGTTGCGAAAAAAAAAATCGTTGCTGAAGAACTAGGTCAGCACAAAAGGTTTTATTTTTTTTCATCAAGTCCTTCTTTAACTGTGAAATGTTATCCGAGTGGACCCTGCGGAGGAGAGAACCGTTATTTGATCCGGCCGAACAATGTTAGAACATAATTATAGGACAACTGCGCCACACAAGTCGCTTATCGCTGTCGTTTCGCCCCGTCTGTCGACGCCCGCCTGTCTAGAAATCTAGGTATTTTCGCACCCCGTTTTCATCTCGCAATGCGCCTGGCTGTCTGAGGATCTCGCGCGCGATTTCTCTGTCGTCGACGCCAAACTCGTTCTCTTTTCAACGAAGAAACCGTACACCGGCGTGCCGGCGCTCGTCTGCGAGCCCGCGCGGTCTTTTTCTACTTTTTCTCGCCTCCTGCCCATCGGCTTCGTCCCGTTGTACTGCTTACCACTGCTACCGTGCCGTTCGACCAGTTTCACGAGAAAGGCAGGCAAGCAAAATTAGGGGGGGGGGGGGGGGGGGGAGAAAGTAAAAAGGACGAACGAAGAAAGCGACAAACTAAATGCAAAGGCGCGACTTTCAGCCTGGACGATGTCAACCGAGAAGCGGGTTTTGGTTGCAGGGAAGAGCGCGCTGCTTTGCCTTCTTGCGCAACTGGGACGAGTCTGGGCGCGCGAGCGTCGCCTTCCTTTATTCTTTCTTCGGTTTTCTTTAGTGCCGCCGAAGCGGCCAGCGGAGGCCAGCTGCCGACGACGACAGGCTTGGCCCGTGTGGCTGGCGCGCGATCCGGTTATTGGCGGCGAGAGCCCCCCCGCTCCCTTTGCTCACTCCGTGGCTTCTCTCCTACTGTGGCCACCGTTCTCAGGGCCGCCTTGAACAGGCTTACATGCAGGCTCGCGAGTGGGGCCCGTCACTTTCCTCGCAGTGTTACAGCGAAGGTGAGATTCCGGGAAGGGACGCGTAATAACGGTGTCTCGCGTTAAAGGCCATTTTTGGAAACAGTCAGTGCGTCGTGGCCTGGTGACTCATATGTGTGGAGTGGGGGGCCCTTGAAACGTGGAGCCCGTGATGAGCAGCACCTTGTAAGGAAGGACGTCGAAGCGATATGTCAGCCACGTGTAACTGCGCACGACGAGAGCAAGCGCTGTATACGTGGCAATCTTCCTTTTCACACTGATCCTAAGTTAGTACAAACAAACACAGCTTGAAATACGTTGATACACCTCAAGGACGGTAACGTCAAGAAGGAACGTTTTCTCTCATTGTCTCCCTGCTGTCCGTATTCGTTGTCGCGCTATGCGAACGTAAGCATTTTATGGTGGTGTGACGTTATCCCGTTGTTCCATGTTGGACGGGATGCAGTTTAACACGCACTACGCGGTCAGAACGACTGGCACTGGCGGCGAGCTTTGGTACGATGGTTCACAGCTGCCTGGTTTAGAGCTGGTCCCGAGCACTGCGAGCCAGTTTCAACTGTGGTTACGCGTTCTTGCGCTTCTGCACAAGCAGGTCCATAACATGAGACATTCTCGCTTCCAATGCCAAGCTTCAGACGGTTGTATATGGCGAATTAGCTTCATTGCGGTGGGCAAAAAAAAAAAAATGCAGAAGCTAAACCAGCCTGTAGCTGTACAGCCACACATGGCAGAGCACCTCACCAGCACTTCCCTCTTCCGGTCTACCCCATCATTGCCGCTATTATCTGCCGTGGAACTGCTGAGCGAATCTCTCTAGGTACCGAAGGCCACACTTTCGCTATGGCGCCGCCCACATTATCATTGCGGATATATAAAGTAAGAAAAAGGAACCAGTCTATGAAAGATAGTCACTGTCGAAAAATGCGCTTTTAAACGTTGCTTGCCTAAAGGAAAGAGTGGGGGAACATATTCTTTGTAAGTTCTTACATATTTTCGTTCAAGAACTTCAAGGATTATCTGAACAACTTTCAGACATGTTCTGTGCACCACTTCCCGTCTTTAAATATGCACCAGATGTCAGGAACTGACGAATCTGTTTAAATAAGTTTTCTGCGAAATAGCTGTGCAAAAACAGGCGCCCATTGCCGCGCTTTAAAATTACTGCCGGAAGCACAGTTCGTCTGAAATCTAGAAGGGTGGACTGACATCTAGGTTACCATAAAATTAATCAGATTACCGTTACCGCTTGAACTTATCATAAAATCAGTACGAATGCCTCAACGTATACGCAGATGTGCACCTAGATAACGCGAAACGCCATGAACAAACACGAACTATATGAAACCAGTGGGATTTAGAATTTAATGCAAAAACTACGGGTTAAGGACGCCGCTATTGTGCGCGCGTAGCAGCTTTTTCGCGTATCTTGCGCAGTGAAGACGAGCGCTATATGCAAAAAAACCTCAACCCGCGCATCGCATTAACCCACAATTTCCACGCAGTTACACGCCCATCTTCGCATTGCAAGCCGTATAGCCCAGCGCAAACGCGCTTGAAGTGCGCGAATCTGCTTTGCGTTCTGAGCACGCACAGTCGTGACCCACAATTTGCTCGCGTGCTGAAGAATGCTGTTGCGCGTGTTGTGTGCGTTTTACTAAACGCATACGTGTTGTCACGCGGCTCTTGCTCGCTGCTGGGGAGTCGTAACGAGTTCTTGCCTTTCCGGATGTCTTCCTGCGCGTCTGCCGGCGCGAGAGTACGGACGGCCATTTGCGCCTCGTGGTCTTCGCAGTCGGCGTGGGCTGCGGGCGTCTGCATGGTGGGGCCCTCAAAGACACGAACGATTGTCGTCCGCTTTGGACTGAACTGTTCTGCTTTGTTTTTGTTCTTCTTTGTTTCTGTTTCATGACGAAATACACGCCTTTCAAATTGCAGCCGAATTTGTATTATATATCATCTGTGCACTCATATTGTTTTTTTTTCTTTTCCCCCCTACACTAATGCCCGCAAGGGCGCTGTAGGTATGTAAATAAATAAATAAATAAATAAATAAATAAATAAATAAATAAATAAATAAACCGTCTTCGCCTCCAGCGAAGAGGTTGGAATTCACGTTCTCGTTCGCGAAGTGTAAACACAGTTCAGAATAAATTCTGCGCAAAGAAACACGCTCGAATCTACAGAAATGCGCTGATGGGTCCTTTTCATACGAGAAAAAGAATAGATAAGCACTAAAAGCTAAAGAGAAAACATGCGACATTGCCGGAATGTCATGTATACATGAGAATGCGTACAGCCAGTCGCATGTGCGCAAGTAAAGGAACAGTTTTCCATTTCAACCTCTGATGCGTGTGCACGGCGCTTCTCGACATTCCGTTCGGAGAGCGATTTACTTATTTTACGTGTGCGCTGCTTGCGATTAAGAGCCGTCATTATCATGAGCGCGTTGTTGTCTCACCCGTTATCCGATTAAACGGGGGTGACGAGCAGACCCATCATGCAACGGTCGTAATGACGACGAGAAAGTACGGCGCTTGCTTGATAGTTTATGTATACCCTAGAGCATGACGGGCTCTGTTTGTATAGTTTATGGAGTTTGGAACATCACATACCGCCTTCCAGTTTATGGAGCTTAACTAAGACAGGCTGTCTTTCCTATTTAGTGGAGCGTGGAACGCGAAGGATTCTATTTCCTAATTTATGCAGCTTTGAACATGAATGCACGCAAATACACGCGTAGAACGTGCGCACGCCCGCGCGCCCTCACGCACTTCACACTACGCACTCAAACGCACGGTCACACCAGCGCACGCGCGCAGACGGTCACATTTTTCCGCGGTTATCGGAGCACGCGTCGGTGCTGGTTGATCGGTGGTGCGAGCTCTGAGTCGACGACAAAAACCGCTCGACAGCCGAGTCACGAGACAACACGCTGGCTGTCAGCACGAGGTACTTCTGCCGAGAAATCCCGTGCGCAGACACGCGTGGCGAGTGCCTTCGCGGGCGCGGGCCGGTACGCATTGCGCGCTCGCCGCATGTATCGAGGCCTCGTCCTGCATTCGTAAAAAGAAAAGAAAACGAAAACAGCGATTGTTTGCTGGTCGCTCCGGGTTGTTAAAGTGTGTTGCTCATCGTTTGTGTAAACACGCTGCACGCAAAACAACACACAGTCGCCCTTCTTGCTCGTAGCTTGTCGCCGCGTTCAGGGCGACCCCTTGAACACGCTGGGTTTCGCGTTTACATAATCACGCCCAGCTTGGGCGTGCACCAGGGCAGCTGCCGAGCAGCGTCAGACATTTAGGTTCCCGCGCTCGGTTTGAATGTTTTGTGTAGCATTCCAATACGTGTGCGAGAGTGCACCAAGAGCTGTGAGAGGCGTCGAAAAAGATGGCTTGTGATTGCCATTGCTTTGCTAATGAGATTTTTTGAGCCATAAACTGATGTCAGTATACGCGTCTGAATGCTCGCACGCGGCTTCCTTTGAATACGCTCTTTCGTGTGCAGTAAAAGGGAATGCGTTGGCGGCTGCAGTGCGGCGGCGCGTATGCGCTTGTTGAACTGTCACACGAATGCGCAGACATCACATAGCATGCAGGGTCAGCCGCGGAAGCGGTGTACCAAAGCGTGCCGACGTTTTCTAGACTTTGGCACGACGACATGCCACAGACGTATACCGCTAGAGAGTACTGCAGTCTGCAATACATTGACGGTCGCGTCTGGTGTGTGGGTGTTCAAATAAGGCAAAGGGAATACCCTATCCTCATGGACAGCTTATATAAGGACCGGATGCGTTATACAAAACAGGCAATGACGGCACAGAGGCGCAATCGTAAGCGTTGCGCTCCGATGGGGTATGCCTAGCGGTGTTTCAATAACCTCGCTAACACAGAGGAAAGTATTCAACGACGTTTGCAGTAACGATGGCTACCTATTTTTGGAGACACCGGATTGCCACAGGTTGATGTAAGCCTTGAGCCACGAGAACGGGCTATGATTTGTCTCTATTTTTTTGTTAATAATGACTAATTACAGCTGTTATCCCCAGTTTAGTTCCCATCAAACGTGTTCCGTTGCAACAGAGAGCTGTACTACTCCTCCATTAGTTGCAATTTTCTAATTGGGCAGACACTTTGGCGCTAATGCGCAAACCCGCTGCCGGGTTATAGTATATCGGGCATACACGGTCATGCCTCTTTAATATGGACACAATTGGGTTCCTGGGCAAACCTGTCCACAAAGTGAGCCGTCTGCCGTAACCAAATGTGAATAAAACAACAATAAAAAAGATTATAAAGGACAGTTTTTGATTACCTTACGCTTTTGCGCACACTGGCCAGCAGTGAAGCTCAAATTCGACAAATTCTTGGAAGCTCCAAGTGCGTTGTTTTAGTAGCCATTATATTTAAAATTAATTTGGTGCAGTGTGGAACACCTAGTGGTCCATGAGACGTGTGGTGGCGTCTGATGCCGTGATGACGTATCTCCCATTACGATTTTCTGCACCTCACGAACCGCTAGCAGATATATGCACTGACTCGCCTCACAGCGTATCACAACATACAGAGCGCGTTCTCTCAGCAGCCATTTATGCAGTATGACAAACGGTGATGACAAAAACACAAAAAGGCTATCACTCAGGCATTTGGGCATTGCACTTTCGCACTGCCTTTGGTTGGTGCACTGCAATCACAATACAGAAAGAGAAATATTTGGTTGGGGCAGTCGAGGGCTGCCCTAATCGCTGTCTATATCAACGCGACAAAAATACGTGGCCCCAAATAGGCTCTGTGCATTTTCGCCCTTTACAACATACGGACAGCGAGTTTCCTTATTAACCAGGCGTAAATGCAATGAAAACGTTTAGCCTACAGAAACACTGGCCATAATTAAAGGCGTCCACATGAACGGGGGTCATATTACCGGGGGCACGATGTATACGCCCAGCATTAGTACGTAAACTGGTATGGAGTAGATCAACCTTCCACCCATGTTTCAGGGAAAATGATTCCATGTGGTTTTAGGCGCCGCCATCCCGTCCCTGTGCTGCTTCGTAGGTGTTAGACGAGGGTCGCCAAGGAAGTAGGAAGTTGAAGAACCCTTCCAGACCTTAGAAGGGCGTTAAAATCTTGTAGAGAGAGGAACGAACCAGCCTCTACTCGTCAGGCTACTTCCCATGACGACAATTGTTAGTGAAATGACATCTGTTGCTGCCGTAGGGGCGAACACAGCCATAGCCAGAAGCTGCAGCGGTGCAGCGTTGCATCCCCTGGCACCTCTGTAGAACTCCGTGCAAACTTGGCGCACGCCATTGCTCTGTGTTACTTTCACGGTGCACTTCGCGGAGAGCAAAACCACTTTGCTCCCTCTCCTCCCTCTTCTGCGTTTCGCAACGACGGGCTCTTCCAAGTTCGCTGAATTGCGCGCACTGGGCGTACGTGGCACGCGGAGACCGAACGCGGCGGTCGCCGAGCCGTGGCGCTCGTTCTTGCCGTCACGGGTCGAGGTCGCCCGTCAAAGCGCGGGGGAGGAGCGCCCTGTCGTGTCCGCGCAACATTGTGCCACGAAAACGGTGCAGTCGGATAGAAGGCATAGAGCTGGCGTCGCCAGACAATAGGGCGCTGATTTTAAGAAGCAGTATATACGCCTTTGCTCACCCTTACACAAAATTTCTTTAGACAGTCTATAGACTGTCCATAGAATTCTGTCTATAAAGTCTGTAGAGTCTCTATACACAATTTCTAGAGAACAGTCTATTGGCAACACAAATCCTATAGACAGTCTATAGACTGTCCATAGACTTTTGTCTATAAATTTTATAGGCTCTCTATGACAATCCCTAGAGAACAGTCTATAAGTAACGGTAACACAAATCCTATTGACAGTCTATAGACAATCTATAGATTTATGGCCATACACAGTAAACTTTTGTCTATAGACAGTCTATAGACTATGAATAGACAAAACATAAATATCTGTAGGAAGGGTTTAGAGTCTATAACAAGTATATAGACTGTCTATAGACCATTTCTACAAGAGCAGTGTCCGAAGTCTGTGCATGGCAGGGCCCATTAAAGCGCGAACACTGACTCCGAAAAAATGTAATCTTAGCCCTTTTACGTTTAATTGGCAACTAACGTAATTCATGTTGGTAAGTAAAGCGACAGACGAAATCTAGAATCCTCGACAGGTTACAAACCATGTTTGCAAAAACTCGATGAATACGATAGTGACTCGCATGATGAACGCAATTTTCCCCACCAAAATCTTCGAAAATTCGGAGGATGCGTTAATTACGTGGGGTAAAATATTCAGAAAAATCTGAAGTGGTAAAAAAAGGAAAGAAAGTAGGCTGATGAAATCATTTGCAATATTTTCTTCAGAAAGTCTATAGAGTGCCCACAGACTTTTTGTCTTAGTCTGTAGACTTTCTATTGACAAATCCTGTTAACAGTCTATGGACAATATATAGATGTATGGTCATACACTAATAGTAGACTTTTGTCTACAGACAGTCTGTATAGAATATATGAATAGCAAAGCATATATCTATTGGAAGGCAATAGAGTCCATAAGAAGTCTACGAAAAGTCTACGGACCATTTTTTAAAAGAAATAGGCTTCATCCGGTGCGACTCACGTTTTAAATGCAACAAAATGCCCTTTCCTGCTTGCCTCCATGCTCGAGAAGATAGTCAACTTTTATCTTCAAACCGCACATATAACTCGCGAATCGGCCCAAAAAGCCCTCCGAAGAGCGCACAACTAGTGTTCACTGTAGCGCAGCTCGCAGTATTAAGCGCGAGAACCAGCGGCAAGAAGTTCGTACGGTTCTAATAAGGCAGACCGAACCGAGGGACCCATTGTGGCCAGGTGTGGTTTCCATAGTGGCTCCGGATCCTTCGCGGAACATTCTTATTGGCTGTTCGTACGGGAGGGTGAGATATAGCAGTCTTGACATTCAACAGATGGTAATTTTATGGTATTGGATAGTTGTTTCGGCTTTCGAAAAAAAAAAAAGAATCTGCTAGCATTCGCTATCATAATTGGTAGACGGCGCGATTACAGAAAGGGGTGCGTTTATTACGCGAGGTGCATAATATCGTAGTTTTTGACTAGCAGGGTTGCGGGTGCTTCCATTATGCGAGTAAATACGGTAATGCATGTGCAAGATCGCGTTTGCATCTGGACCGGAAGAACTACAACTTCGTCTCAATTGTTTTGTTACGAGCGAGTGCAATGGGGCAAAATTCGGCATATATCTGTCATGCCATTCGTAACGGATAGTGTTCGTTTCACTTATGCACCAAATTGTGACAGGCCGCATGGGTGAACGCCAGGGGTTCGTCATCGAGGATTTATCACCCTGACTGAGATCTCTGTGCTTACATTCCTCTCACCATAACCTTGTTCATAATCTTGTAATACAGTGTTCCTCTTAGTGTATTTGTTGTATTCAAGTGCCATCATCAGTTTTATGACACGATTGCTTTATTTATTATTACCATGTCTATTGCATGTTGTGCCTCTTCGAAAAAAAAAAACAAACTTAGCACTGAACCTGTATTTGTGTGTTATTGCCCTCCCCTTTAAAAATCCCAAGACGGAATTGACAGTATTTGGAAATAAATATATAAATGATTCATTCGGATGCCTGAAAAGCCTTCCGAATAATGGTTCGTGAGTTGTGTTTGGTGCAGGCATATGAAGTAGTGCCAATTTTCTAATCGCTATTGCTCTGGCGCTCCGAGCTGATTGATTGGTGACCGAGGTAAAAAAATAAAACGAAAATGGCCTCTACAATTAATGTTTCATCGCCATAGTATGCGTGGTAAGTTTCGTTAAATAATCAATTAACTGTCACCTTAAGCTTTCTGATCATTCGATAAGTATAGCTGCTGACGTGTGTCGTATCTTCTTTCATCCTCGTCTTTCGCGCTACCTTATCGTGAATCCGATTCGACTCGCCCAGCTTTCCACCTTAATGTTAATGCATTCTTTTACTTTTTGCGAGCTAGCAAGTTATTTTTTGTGAAGGCAAAGGCGAAGTAAAACATCCCTACGGCATGAGGCTGTATGCAGATTCCAGACTACGAGAAGCGCTATCACGCAAGGCTCCGCCCTGCACAGGATCCCGCTCATTCGTGGGGTGAGCGATAAGAACGATAAAGGATAAGAAGAAAGAAGAATGGCAGCGAAGAAAATGAATCGCACTATTATACGTGCCCATATAAGGAGGAAAAGAATGGACGTGTCGCATCGGCTCTGTTTTGCTGACGCGGGCTGTAGCTTCTACAACGCTGCACCTATCTAATGAGACGCACAGCGGAGACCGGCGCTGCGTTGCACCGCGTTGCGCGGACGCCGGCGGCGTGCGGTCGCGACCTGCCAGCGAGTCGAATCGGTCCCGTCATTGTCACCGCGCGGTGGCGGCGGCCGGAAGCGCGTGCGTGCCGCTGCGGTCACGGCTTCGCGGTTTCGGACACAACACGGAAGTGCTCGCGTGGTGCTGCGCAGCCCCTCCCCCTTTTCCACGTCCTTTCCCCTTTACTGCCGCGAAGCGAAACCGCCCCCCTCCGTCGGGGGAAAAGGCAAAAGCGAGGTTGACAGCCGCCACGATTCTTCACCGTTCACCCGTCGCTGAGATCACTCGGCAAGCGCTCTCGTGGACTTGGTGGGTCGCGCCCTCTGTTGTCCGCCGCTGGCTGCAGCGAATTACGCAACGCTTATTACAGAGCATCCGAGCAGACACGTTTATTCAACGCAAGAAGGAGCACGGACAAGCAAGAGATGTCTGGTGCAAGCGCTGGCTTTATTTGGAAAGCGCGGCCGGCTTGCGTCTCGACTAAGTCACGTGAACGAGGCCGCAGCCTCGACAAAACATGTGACGAACACGCCCGTTGCAACATTCGAAGAGATGTCGGGCAGTCACTACCACCCCGCCGCGGTGGCTCAGTGGTTAGGGCGCTCGACTACTGATCCGGAGTTCCCGGGTTCGAACCCGACCGCGGCGGCTGCGTTTTTATGGAGGAAAAACGCTAAGGCGCCCGTGTGCTGTGCGATGTCAGTGCACGTTAAAGATCCCCAGGTGGTCGAAATTATTCCGGAGCCCTCCACTACGGCACCTCTTCTTCCTTTCTTCTTTCACTCCCTCCTTTATCCCTTCCCTTACGGCGCGGTTCAGGTGTCCAACGATATATGAGACAGATACTGCGCCATTTCCTTTCCCCCAAAACCAATTATTATTATTATTCAGTCACTACCAGGGAGCCAGAGAGAAGAGAAACATAAAAATAGGAAAGGTGTAAGGACAGGGTGTCAAGGAACAGACGCGGTCATTTATAGATGACACGTGCTTCTTGAAAGTTGTATTCAAAAGGCAAAAGCAAGGTGATACTCTTGGTTTGCTCCGCGGAAATTTACTAAAGGACTCGTGTATGTACAGCGATTGCACTGCCATGCTCTTGTTTTTGTTTATTAACCTTGGAGGTAGGGTGGCGTGTATATTTTACCCGTATCTTCTTTATTCACTGAACAGACAAGTTTTCCTTCGGAGCACTTCATCTGCTGTCTTTGACGGGAGTTAACGCGCCCACGCTGCTTTTGGCCTTTCACGTCATCATTGCCCTCGTTCCCAGGCGCAAAAGCGCACCACAAAGCTATGAGGTAAAAAAAGGGGGGGGGGGGGGGGGGGGTTGTAACTTCCACTGAAAAAGCACGTGTGCTTTTTCGTTGAAAAAAAAAAGAAAAAAAAGGGCATTTCCTCGCGTACGCTGCTCAGAACAGAGGCTGAGAGTGAGGAGGTCGAAATAGACACTATGACCTTCTAGGCTTCACGTCCTCGCGACAGCATATGTTACGTTAGTGCTGAGGCGTGCACTTGAAAGCCCGTAGTGTGAGGAATTTAAAATAATTTCAGAATGCAGTCGCATCAGCTGCAACTGATCCATGTTAGAAAGCACTCACAAAACCGATCTGGCTTCGTGAATTAAATGCTCGTGAAGACTGACGAAGACCCGGACTTAGTTGACAGTGACCCCAAATGTTTGAAGAAAGAAGCCCTCGTCGGCTTTGGCACCAACCTACACCAAAACTATGCCTCATACTTTCGTCCTTTCATTTGCATGACCTGTAGCCCAGCGCATGGCTTTTAACTTACAGATGGGCTAGGCTTCATCAGAGAATCTTTAATAAACGATGTATGGAAATTGATTTATTGATTTATTGAGAACGAGAAACAGAAGTTAGATAATTATTTCAGTGCTACTCTGGTACGTGAATGTTAGAGTATTATTTTCCGCCTGTGTCTCAGAAACGAGCCCTATGTAGAGAGTTGCTAAAAAAAAGCAATGCGTGCTGTTTCTTTATAAATTCAAACATGCTCAGTGCCTTCAAAAATTTCAAGAAAATAAAATTTGACATCTGTGCGGCAAATACGGTCACGGCCAGAGATGGGCGACCGGCTTATTTTTTTTCCCTTTATTCTTCTCTCGCCCTCATCTTTATGAAAGGTAGGAAACAACGAAGCAAGGGAAGCCGGCAAATTATACGAAATGAAGATGAGAGTGCGCGAGGAACAAGTTTTTAAAGGTGGAGCCGAAAGAGGAAGAGGGAAAAAAAAGAGGGCATTTGCCCACCTCTGCTGACAGCATCAAACACATTTTTCGGGGATGCAGTGCCTACTATCCAGCAAAAAGACAGTGAAAGAAAAAAAAAGATGCCGCCCCACCTGGAAGACGTTGAAGTAACGAGCGTTAGCTGTTTGGTTTATTAGAGTTGATATGAATGAGATTGATGCAAAGTGAGATTATTAAAGATTAAAGATTATTACAGTGAGGTACACCAAGGAAATACGAATTTGTACGTTTATTTACAGAATTTGGCCGCCATATTGGATTATGACGTGATAGTCACGTGGCGGCCTAAGTCGGCCGCCATCTTGGATTAATTAGTGACGTCATCAATTAATTACCATTATTGGACGACATCTTGGATTTATAAGTGACATCACCAATCAATCACCAATTCTAATATATCAGTGACGTCACAAATCAATCGCCAATTCTATACACTAATGACGTCACCAATAAATCACCAATTGGGTTGCTATATCGATTTACTATGGGGGCCGCCATCTTGAATTCCTCGGACTTGTAACATTTCACGCCGAAGGGAGGTAGTAGCAGACTCCAAGAAATCGAGAAACGTGATGAGTAAGAGCTAACGCTCTTAAAATTTCTTCCTCCTACAAAAACGGACTGCCCCTCTGAAACTGCGGTTACGAAGACGCTGTTCGGCGTTGTGGACTTGGTCCGCCGGACGAGCATCGCCTGCGGAACACGTGGGTGGATGCGTGTTAACGAACGGCTCCTCACAATTCTCCGATCAGGCACGCTCCGCACTTGCCTACGCGACGTGCTGACGACGAAGTGAGCACGAGGTGCGAAGCACGCGCTTCGTGCACCGGCTGGTCACGTGATGGCGGCCTGCGTCCGCCCTCCGACGGCGGCGAAGGTAGCGCACGAAAGACGGGGAGCGGAGTTGAGACGACTACCGCTGCGGAAAAGGTCCAGGCCGACAAATTTTGCAGGCTGTACATCTTAATATTTACAATGTGTTTGCTTTTAACGTCAACGCGGTGGTGAACATCTTTATCACGGCTTCCAGACACACAAAAGAAAGTGGCGTTAATACGTCGAACGCTGGAACAGGAGCTCTGGTGCCTCTAAGAATTCCATTACAGTACGGTCATTCAATACAGATAAATAACTTTATTTAATACTGATATCATACAGAGTACGCATGAGATGGCACTGTGGGTGTGGGCGGAAACCAAGAGTTAAGCCAAGCACGGACTTTTTTCATGGAAGCCCTACGGAGAGAAGTTGACGCCAGCGGCAGATGCTCCGGACAGCCGCCCCTGCAGTCTCGATCAGCCGAACCCTTATTCGTGGAGTGATGGCTTGGACCCGCTTGGGCCTGCAAGTGAAGTGGTACCATCACGCCGTGTGAACACAGCCCAGGTGCATTGTTGCTACAATGCTTCTCTTCAGCTAGCTTATTCCAGCGCAGCTGCTAAGCGTGGTTGCTTCCACTGCTGACCGGGCGTTAGATTATGAATTATTTCCTCTAGATGCCGATTTTTGAATGCGCCCTTAGAGCAAACGGTCGGAGAGCTCAACTCGCCTTGAAAACACATACATACACACGCACGCACACAAACGCGCGCGCGTGTTCTCGCTCAGTGGGGCAAGTAAGGCTTACGCCTTAAAATTAAAGGTAATGTGGAGAGAAACCTCTCCGGGATCCGTCAAGCACAAAGCAGCGCTTCTCCAGTGTGCAACTGCGCTGTCCCCAGTGTGCAAAAGTAGTCCCACCGCTTACCTGTCCGTCCAGGCACCCGTCGGCCGCCGACGGCATGGCGGTAGCAATCCTGGCCAGCTGCTTTCTTAGTTTGCGTGCCTCCCTCCGCAGCTCGTTATTTTCTCGAAGCACACGCAATACTTGCTCTCGAAACTCGAACTTCGCGTTCAGGATCCGCAACCCTTCTTCTTCGTGGTGCCACCGCCGGGACTGGCCCCCTTCGTCCGGGCTCTCCTGGCACGTCGGGCTGCGGTCGTCCAGCCAGAGGGCGCGCTCTAGGCGCCGAACGAACCGCTTCTTGCTGCGGCTTTGGTGCTCCTGATGGGTGCTGGCATCAGTGCGCGTGTTGGAGAAGGAAGAAGGCTGTGCGAAGAGACACCGAAATGAAGCTGGTGCGGAATGCATCCTCGATCTCTCTTGCGTCGCGTATGGGGGCCGACGAAACCGCACCGACGAGTTGCAGGCTTCGACGTTTCTTGCAGTCAAGTACGAATTTTTTTCTGAAGCAGGTGTCGAGTGAGAGGAATTATTCTGGGCATGCTTTGCGTGTCTATGGTGTAGTGAACGAGCTGGAGGCTGAAGCGTTGGTACGAAGTAAAATGGTGCGCCGTGCAAATTTCCCTCTACGGTAGCCGGGGTTTCGAAGGGTCTCATTACGGGTGGTATGCGAGGCGTAAACTCAAGGTGCCCGCTCTCGCTGCTCTCAGTTCCGTCATGTCCGTCGCTTGCGCCTTCCACGGACTCTTCAGCAGGTTCTTCCGGTTGCTCCTCTTTCAACGTCCCGCATTCGAAGCAAATGTTCGCGCCAAACGAACGGATTGCTTTTTTCAGATGTTGTTCTGCCTGCTGGGCGGTGAGTTGGTCGTTACTGGTTCCGCTCGTTAGTTTGAGGCTTGTGAATCTGTGCACTAAATCCAGCACATGATTAGCCTGTTGCAGCGTTATAACGACGCCACCCGATTGACTCCTCGGCGTCGACGTCTGGTGACACGAACGTCGTTTTTGTTCACTCTGAACCTGCGGTTGCGCTGAGCCACCTTCGCTGTAAGGCTTAGTAGCTGGACGCCTGCGTTGCGGGTTGGTAGCCTTTAGAGTGCGCATGTAGCCCACGGGTGGTTGCATTTCGCCGTTATCAACGTTGCGCGCAGACTGGGACAATTCGTCTTGAGCAGCCGTTGTGGCGCGTCGCCAGCGGGTGCCACGACTCTTACGGGACCGTGTCGAGACCTGCGCACCGCTTGCAGGTGGTGTGCAATGCTTCCCGGCCGCACTGTTCTCCTGGGGGTACAACAATAAGCCTTCCTTCGCTTCTTCCACCGTGCTGCCGCAGGCGTGGCTCTCCATGGCACAGCGAGCAGCTGAAATTCCGCCTGTCTGCGGCTGTTCAAGAGCAAAAGCAAGAGTGGAAGTATCCAACTGCGCCGTGGCAATTTCGTCCACGACCAGAGCAGAGTGCGCAGCTTGTTCAGGTGCTTCTCTTGTCATCGCAAGTTGTGCGCTCACTGCTGGCTGATGCACAACGACCGTCTGTGGTATTTGAGGTGAGACCCAGAAAGCGCTCGAAGCCCGTGCCGGTGGGACACCTGCAAGTGCTGCAGTCGCCGGTGCGGAAACAGAGTCCGCCACGGCGAATACAGGCATCTCGATCAGCTCGGCGAACGGTGAGGGGTCGCTAAGTATGTTGGACTCCGCGTCTTTATGTTCTTGATGGTGCTGGCCCTTGACTTCTTCCTGGTACCGGCTGGTGAAATGCCAGTTCTGGGGCAAGTCTGCTTGTGGTATAATCGGTGGAGTGTCTTGAGCTAGCTCATATCTGGTCTGCTTGCCTCTGAGCTGTGTGGAGTCCTTTCGGGACGAGCGTCCGGGCTCCTTTCCCTCTGACAAGATTGAGGCCGGCTGGTCATCGGTCACCGGCAGAGGCGTTGGACCAGGCGCAAGCGCGTCCAGCACGGTAGAACCTTGCAACTTGAACACACTCGCCGCTTCCGCCATGTCCGTGCCTTTCGAAAATGTGTTGGGGTAGAGCTGGCCGGATTGTCAAGATGAGCGGTCGTAGCCGCGACTGACGATAGCTTCTATTTCAACGTGGCGGGGCACGTGGATAAACACTCTATCCTCTTCTTTCTCGTCACCCTAACGAAATTCTTCCTCTATCACTCACATGGTGAAAATCTGCTCGCGAAACGAGCCAAGACACCGGATGGAAGGGAGCAAAGAAGAAGCAGGTGTTCATGAAAGAAAGGTGCGGTAACTCTCTCACTCTGCGACGACATGCTTAACGGCTAAGAGGACACAAAAAATTGACAGACGATTACGATAGACTGTAATGCGAAATTTCAACCCAGCTCTCCGTACGTCACCTGCCACCGCAACCGCCTTCGGCGTCACAACTGGTTACGCCGACAACGCCAACGCCGACTACGAAACGGGACGCAGGAACGGGCGTCTAAGAGCTGCGCTCTAAAATGAATTTCATTGCTGATTGTGCGTGGCAGTCTTTCGTATGCCGCCGTAGAACCTTTCGTTGCAGCTGCTCTAGGGTGATTGTGTATTTATGCCGGTAAATGACCTCTCCTTTATGCAATGCCCTTTGAGCCTTCATGGCTCAAAGGGCATTAACATGGTGATTATGGAACAAAATAACATTGATTATGGTGTTCATGTCACGCGGTGTCCAACGCAGTGCAATCGTTGCCCAAAATTGACGACTGATTGTTTCTGCTGTTGCGTTAAACGGGTCGCTGTTGTCGGCTGAGTCATGTGTGAGCGCTGTTGTCAGCTGAGTCATGTGCGAGAGCGTTCATGGCAGCTGTGTCATACGCTGTGACGGAAGCGACTGCAAATGATGCCCAAGGGGATAAGTCTTCAGTGACCTGAATTGTCTACGTTACCCCCTCTCCTTTCCTTTACTTCTGCATATCGACGCAACACACCACTGTTCTTTCTTTCTTAGCCGCGCCTGTATTCTTGAGCACCCTTTTCAGGCTGTCGCGTAAGGCGTGGCTTCGCATTTCAGAGGCCAGCTGACGTTACTGTTCACTTTTCCGTTTAGCTGAACAGCAGCCACATTTGTCTAACGACAGTTTGCATTGAGATATACCACCATTACCATCATCAGCATCAGCCTAACTACGCCCGCTGCAAGGCAAAAACCTCTCATATCTTTCCGATTCGCTTTGCTTTGCCTGTCCAGGACCTTGATTATGCTTTGGAATTCGTCCCCTGAGTTAATAGGCGGGGTGATATCGCCAGAAAAACGGAGAATACGAAGGTATTCTCCATTAACTGCTATTCCTAACGATTCCAAATATCTGAGCACCTCCTGTAAACGCTTGATGAATAACACTGAATCATAATACTTTCATTTTAATTATGGAGCTCTCGCCTGCTCGCAGTGTAGCGAAATGCACACCAGCTCAATACCGCGGATGCATATATGCAGAATATCGCTGATGCATAAATGCAATACACAGTACTGCATACAAGAAAGGCTCCTAACCTTTCCCCACAATGTCTGTATGCTCCGTGTTTTTGCAGTCTAATGGCAATGAACTGGGTCAGCTGTCGCCTCCAAATAAAGGCCGGCCCCTAATTTTCTGGCGCCGACCGTAGCTTCGATTTGTGCCCCAACAAATGTCGAGATGGTTCGAGTATGCACACAAAAGAAACATTTGCTGCGGCTCTCCGACGGTGGCAAAGTAGGATACGCATCACGCACTAAATCGCACTGATTTGGCTTGCTAACGCTGTTTGACGTCACGCTACGTCATGGATTCCATGAATGCGCGGCAATCGATTTGAGTCTTCGACCGACGGGGACCGAAAAAGTGGGGCGCCGTTATTCTTGAGGCGGACAAACACGGACCTGGAATAAAGAACGCTCGGCGCCCGACAGCCGACGTGTTCTCCTTTCTGTTTTCGTCCCAGGTACGTGAGAATGGGCGCAAACATTATGCGAACACGAGCGAGGATTTGAAACTGTTGACAGAACAACTCGGCCACGTGGGCCTTGCCTGACGGGGCTATTTATTGCAACCTTGCTGCGAAGAGTTTGTCCGCCCTGTTTTCGGATGATTTCTTTCACCGTCGGCAAAAGCGGGGACGAAAATGTGAAAGAATAGTCGGAAAGAGAGGTTATGTCATGCTCTTCCTTCTTCCATGCTTGTGGGCGCTGTTATTGTTGGTGCTTTGGCAACCGCTGAAAGGGGCTCTTTTCTGTGCCGGATTATTGGTCGAATAAAGCATCAATATGTGCCCATGTCCATTCAGTATGTATTCATACGAATGGAGAAGCGAGCTATCAGCCTTGCAACGATAGATGATCAACGCTGCCAAAGAGCCCTTAGCGAAAGTAAAGTCCACGTGAGCATAACAACTGCGCTCTAACCGCTGGCTGGCGACGCTCGCAAGCTCCGATATGTATCTGCTAGAGGAACAGTAGTCTCACGAAAAGGTGTCAGTGGTTTTATCAGTGACATACGGTACACAGTACTCTGCAGCAGTCGCCGACTACGATAGTTTTTTCTCGCAACCAGACGTACAAAACTGTCCCAGTTTTTCATTCCCTGGCAAGAAGCGCTAGAGTAGGAAGGTTACAACATTTGTGAAGTGAAACGCGAGGGAATGAGTGCGTTACACGCGAGCACCGTTTATGCATTGTCTTTCCGTCCCGTAGGAATTCGTGTCACGCCTGTCCACGCCATTTCTTCCGCGCACCCGGAGGAAGCGAGCGCGCACGTGGATCGCGCTGGTCGGCGTCGCCCGCGTGTCCCGTTCTATTTACTTTTCTCGCGCGCGGCCTTGACAAAGACGTCGGATCGGCGGCCGGGGAAAACGTCTCTTTCTGCTGTCTCGCGGTGCTAATGACGCATCGCTAATGCAGCGCGCGTTACGGCGCCCGGAAGGGCGGGTGGAATGGGGGTCGCGGTGGGACTGACCCCAAACGCTCTGTCTGCACAGATTGCGGGGAAGTTTTGTTGTCGAGGCCGCTCCGCGGACCCTAATGCGTCCCATGCGAGTGTAGTTCACGCTCAACGCAGCCCATAAGCGTCTCGAGCTCATCTAGGTCTCTGTTCCGCGGTCCCGTGGTAGCCGGTGAGTCGTTCGCGCCGGAACGAAGCGGCGGTGGCAATCACGAGCGAGGACTGAGCTTGTGGACGCTGGCAGCCGACGTGTGCCCTTGGCGGTTCTCACGACCGAGATCAGTGCGCGCGGAGCCTGGAGATAGCCTCAGTTTACGCATGCACCGAGAGATTTGCGTCGACGATGGAATGCCAAAAAGCATGCAATGTCATCAGCACCACTGCAGTAGAGGACTTGTTTGCGAAATCCTAAACGCCCAACGGCGAAACGCACACAGCCGTATTGACAAAACTCCGCATGTCGTCATGAAGGATACTAGACAGAACTGTCGCGACATCAGAACGAAAGAAGGTGTGAGAAGTTGAATGGAAAGAAACTCGAAGTTTAATAATGGCCCTTCAACTCTGCTAATACCAGGATCCTTTGATAGTCTGCAGCCAATACGTATTGAGTGGGTCCCACGGGATCTGCTGACCTCTCAAAACCAGGCAGATTTAGCGACCCGCCTTGCGAATCCAGACTCATAACTGCCTCGGCTCCTTCATTTGGACAACTTTACCCTCCTTTCATCAAAAAAGGTACTCCTCTGGCGCCGCACACGTGCTCTCATCCCTCCGTGTGCGGTAACCCTCCCCCGCGGTCTTACCCGTTTAGAGGAGGTTGCGCTTAGGAGGATCCGGTTGGGGTTGCCCTCACACCTGTCGTCACTCGGAAGTGGCCTCAGTACCGAGATTTGTTTCCTCGGCCACGGTGTCCGATATGTAAACACGAGGACATTGAAGCCAACATTCATCACTTACTGTGGGACTGCCCAGCTGTCAAGCCTACAAGGACCCGGCACCTGAAGGTAGCGGGTCTTTCACCAAGCAACCCTGCTTCATACATTGCCTGGACGCAGGGACCGTACCATCGTTCTCTACTGGACTTCATCAAATCAGCCATCCTTTTTCCATTCATTTAATCACTACTACATCTTTCATCACACCTTCATCCATCATTGATGCCCTGGGACAAGAAATTTCGCTTAAAAAACGATCAAAAGACCTAGCAGATACCAAAAGCACGCAGGCACTCCACAGCAAAGCCCGAGAATATGAACAAGGCACACTGTCTGGAAAGCTCGAAAGCAGGTATGCGGTCAGAGCTGTGTGCAGCGCCTGGTAGCAACCGTTGATATCGGCGTGAATTCGATTGCGGCCGCAACGGCAGCATTTTGAGTGGGCAAAATGCACAAATGGCGGGCGGTTTAGCGTCGTTAGCCCAAATGGGAATAAGGTGCGCTAGAACTTCGGTTTCTTTCGAAGCACGGTTTTCAACGTCAAGCAGGCTTCAGACAACGATCAGCGAAATCGGACTTCAGTTTGACTTTAAGGGTATAACGCGATAGCGTTAATGGGTTAATGCCCCTATATGCGGAATCGGTCATTCTCTACATTCATTGGTCTCTAGGATTCCTCATACCACTCCTGGCGGAGTGGTGCAGCGGTTAAGCGCTGCACCGCTACCCTGCGATGGTAGAGGCTGCCGTCGTTGGGGGTTGTAAGGCTCAGGTTGCTCTTCCCGAGTAACCTCACGCGACTAGTCATTAATTGAACTGCTACCTGCACGGTGGGCACTTTGCTCGCAATCCGGCGGGCAGGTTGTAATGAGATCACAAGATTACGTGACCTAGGAGGTGGCAGATTGCCCCTTAGGTGGCAGGTGCGCCACCTGGGGCAGGTTGCCCACAACTCGGTAGACAGAAGGACCTCAAAGACAACGGCTAAGTACGCCTGTGCACCGTGCGATGTCAGTGCACGTTAAAGAACCATAGGTGGTTGAAATTTCCGGAGCCCTTCACTACGGCGTCCCTCATAGCGTGAGTCGCTTTGGGACTAAACCCCCATAAACCATAAACCAAACAACGGCTAAGTGGCAGAAAGGAAACTCTAGTGCTAACGCACTGAAACGCCTATGTACAGATATTGGGATGCACGCTGAAGTTTGAAGTTAATCCGGAGCCCTCCACCATGGCGTGCTTGTATACCTGTGCGCGCAGTGAAAAGCGACAGGGACAATACAGGAGACAAGGCACGACATGGTTGTCTCCTGTATTGCCCTTATTTCCCTTCGCGCTGACCACACAGAGTCACGTTCATACAAATTGCTCGCACATCATCTTATGGCGCATTCCAGTCGGTGATCCGGGGGATGTTTTGCTGCTCTGTGAAAGCGTGTTTCAATGACCGGTTTGGATTGAGATCCTGAGTTCAGATTGGATCGCGACAGTTCTGACTGGATGCCTTGACTCCATAGACATCTTGCTCTTTCGCGGATTTGAAGAGCTCCTCCGGATCGCCAGTTGGAGCCCACCATTAGTGACTCACACCGCATATGTTGCTTTGTTAGGTAAGAACGGATTAACCTTAAGCGTAACGTTTCTCGCAACAGAACAGGCACTGTTGTTTTTCATACTCTTGACTCGCGCAATGCGGGACGCGCCCTGTATACAGAGTGCCCAGCAAATGAAAGTACTGAGCGCTCCTTTGCTCGCGGTGATGTGAGCAAGGCGCCTATACTCTGGAGCTCCCGCACGGCTGCCCCTCAAAAGTGGCCGGCTCCACTTTCACCCTGACCCGCTCTCTCTCTCCCTCTCTCTACCTGGCCTACTTTCGCCAGCGTCCAGCACAGCCACTCGAACCCGTCCGCTCTGCTTTCTTCTCTCCCCCCTCCTCGGGGCTGCTTTTGTTTTCCTCGACCGTGACGCAGCTGCGGGCGCGTTCACCGGTTGTTTCGCGTATAACGGAGCCCACAATTGGCGCGCGCGGGCTGGCTGGCTGCCGCTGCCCCGGGAGGCGCCCTTTTCGTGGGGCGGGAGGAAAAGGCCCGGAGCTCGCCAAGCCGCGTTCCCGAGAGGCCAAGTCGTCGTTCTTCTCCGGTCGTATTTATTGTTGTTGCTGCTGCTGCTGGACACGCGTTCGTTCCCGACCGCCCTGCGACGGCCGCATTTCGGCGTGGGCGAAACGCGAAAACGCCCTGCAGTGCCCACTGGTATGGGTTAAAGGAAGCTGAGGAGACGACCAAATTATTACGGGCTGACCCCCCCGCCCTTCCGTCACGGTGGATCTTCAGGAGACCAAGATGAGAGAACGGGATGCAGATGCATCGAGAGGAAGGTACAGGAACCAGGTCCGGTTTAACATGGCGGTTCTTTTCCTTTTTTTCGCTTATACCCTTATGAAATGAGGAGGATGTTTATGAAGAAAGAAAAGGCGAAGGGCCTGTCTCACTATTAGTAGACGATGGAAGGGAGGAAGGGGTAAAAGGGAGGGGAGTGAGAGAATGAAGTGGTAGCCAGTGCATCCACTGCCAGGTCCCCACAGTGGCCCAGGTATGGTGTCGCTAGCGCCAGTGGTGAAGGACGAACAGAATTGAACTGCAATGAAAATTGGAAGTGACACAAGCTTCACCTTAAGGATATGACGCGATAGCGTTAATGAGTTGATTCCACCTATGCGAAATTGGCCATTCTCAAATTGATAGTAATATGTTCCTGGAAGTCATCATAACACTTCTTGTGCAATGGTGCAGCGGTTAAGGGAAGCGCCACTGCCCTGCGATGGCAGGTGCTGCCACCGGGGCTGTTGTGCGTCCCAAGTTGCTCGGAATCAACCGTTAAATTAACTGCCACCTGCCAGGGTGGTTTGTTTGCTCACAATCCTGTGGGTAGGTTGTGAAGTCCCCACAAGGTCACGCGACTTTGCTTGCCCACCTAGGTTGCTTCTCCTTGGGCGGCTGCCTGAGACACTCTATTTATCGCCGACAGCGCCGACACCGGACTTTCTGCGTAACGGGGCCTTTAACGCAATCGCGTTAAAAATCGAATTGGAGCGTTGTGCTATGTCGAGCCACCTTCACGAGGCCGTTTGTTCGTCTTCGTGTGCAAGATCCGCTCGTGATTAGCTGGCGTCCGTGAGCTGACCAATCTCGACACCCAACGAGACCGAGAGCAAGGAGGGCGTCATGGTTTACAAGTAAGTGCACTGGACAGCGATGACTGCCATTGAGACGATGATTGTCATCCGACCAGCAAGTTATCTTACGTGTGAAGGCCTCCATCTGATGAATTCTGGCCTCAGATCCACAAAAAATAGTACTCTAAGCAGGTAGCAGAGCCGGGCTGGTGTTTTCTCTCGTTGTCGACCTCTACACCGAATCGACCTGCTGACGGAGAGTGTAGTGGTTGACGTCGAAGCACTCTTGTGCACACATTATCCTGTTCCTGTTCAGGCAGTCTTGCGCCACGATGTCAACAAAGTGGCTGAGGAAGAGATTCCAACGACCTTTAGGTCGGCCAAATCTGGAGTAGCCAGTGCGTGCATAAATATCGCGGTAGGCGAGCTCATGGGCTGTACCCCTGTCCGTGACCACCGCAAGCGAGGAAATGATTACCTCTACGTGGAAGGATGTGCCGGGAATAGCCGGAGCGTATATAATGAGACATCAGTCACGCTCACGTGACCGCTGGGACCTGGAGCCTGTGCGCGATAACGTTATACCTGTATACGTCTTGCGTTGGCGTACGGGTGAGGCGTTTAGCTCTGCAGATTGGCTTTGGGGCGCACGGCGCTCTTCAATTGGCGCATCGCGTGCTCACGGTCAGTGTGGTAGGCGCTGTCCTTTTATACACGCTCACCGAAGCTAAGTTGCGATCAAAGCAGCATGCACACAGGCAGGACATTGCTTGCGAAGTTGCAGGCTGCGAGTCCAAAAGTTCATTCAACGGCACTGCCGTTTTCTGCAGCAGGCACTTATCACGCACGTTTGTGTCCAGGCGAATGAGCGGGGTTGCAGGCTGGTTATTTTCGACTATGCAGCACCTCGCGAGAACGTTTATGGGCGTTGACAGTGGTAGCGGATGATGAGTGTTGTACAAAAAGAGCTTGGAAAGGACGGCGACCGCAGTATCTAATTACAGAAAAAAAAAATGGAAGGAGCGTTACCAGTGATTTAGTTACACCACGACTGAAGGATGTAACAGATTGCTGCGCTGTATACAACCGCTGCCTTTTGGAGGCGTTACGCGCGTCGCAGGTGTTTTTCGGCCTTGCCAGGTCCCACGGTCTGGAAGGGTGCCCGGGTCATTCTTGGCGTGAATAAATAATAATTGCGGATTGGCAGCGAGCACTGGCGCGAGGGAGGCTTGTCGGCAGGCTCGGGGAAGAGGCGTCCGCGAGGTCCCTCCGTCATCATCTCCGCACGCGTTGGCGCGAACGCTCGCTCGTTTGCGGCGAGCCATGCCATGGGCGTCGGCGTCGGGCTCTCTTGGAGAGTCGCAGGGCAGTAAGACGTTAAGGCAGGCCTGGCAGCGAGCGCCCATTTCTGCAGGAAACGATTTCCGGGCCTCTGTAAACAAACCGCTCAGGCTGCTTAACGAAACGATCACCGTCTGGGTAAGTTCGCCTAAAAGGTTTTTTTTTTTTTACACCACACAAGGGCCCTGCGAGTAGGCGTGCGTGTCGTAAATAATGAAGGTTGAGGCGTTTTTACTCTGCAGCCTCACAAATGCGTGCGTGCTGCCTTCGTGCCAGCGCCTTCGTTTAGGGCGCCCACAACAATCGTTCGGACGAAAGACATCGTTTTGTTTCGAAAGAATCGCGTACACCTTTGTTACAAGCAGAAAGCTTCAAATTTGCTACCTGGAGTAAGACCTTCGGATTCCAGCAGTGTTGAATGACATCGCGACACAGCCTGAAACGCGGCCGTTTGGAATAATATTGGGACGGTCTGGGAAACAAAATGGCGTAGTTTTCGCCCTAATCGGCGAAACCTAACATCGAGGGCTCCTTGGTGATGTGTTGTGAGAGTTACCATCCGGTGTCAGAGAATTAAATCCTAAACCGACAAATCCATCCACAAGGGAAGCGGCACCGACAGAAGAGCGAGCGATGAGTAGAGCAGAATGCCGGTTGTCGCAATGTTTCGCCACTACATACTGTCAGCTTGGGAGCGCAAATGCAATCAAGGAGAAAGTGCTCGTTTACAGTCCCATTTCCATTTTATTTCTCTTTTCTTTTGCACCCCCCCCTGCAAGTCCTCTTTCGGGCAATCTGGGCCACACGCATCCTGCGTAGTTTCATCTTTACCTCGAAAACGGTACGAAACATAAAGAGATAAAAAGCATGGAAAGAAGCTCAAGCGGGAACTGCATTAGGGCAGATCTGTTTCCCACCGCACAAAAGCGTATGCGGCCAGCACGCGCGTCGCCCAAATGGAAGGCACTACCGCTCTGACTGCGCTCGTGGAAATGGTAGCTTTGCTGTCCACGCACGGTCGGCCCACCGCGCTTGCACGGCCGAGGCCGGCTCTTTTACGCGGGAAACAGCGGTGGCGCGCTCTTCATCGCCTTGTAGCCGCTGCGCACCTGCTTGCCTTACTTCATGGAGCTCTTCGTGCTTTCATCGCGGCGACCGTGTTACGTCGGCTATACAACAGCTATGATGTCTTAGCGGCTGTGGCCTTTTGCTTGTGAACACTATTTAGGTCCCGGACCCTCTTCCGGGCTGCCGCATTTCAGTATAGACGCTAAGGTGAGCATTTAACAGAGACATTTAGAACAGAATGGCCCTGTCGGTTAGGGCCATAAGGGAATAGCGGAGCGCCAGTGCGGAGGCGCAGGATAATAACGCCCCTCCGGTTAATGTCCAGCGCATGCGCACTGGCGCCCTGCTATTCCCCTATGCCCCTACCCGATAGGTTCACCCTGTTCTAAAAGGCCCTAATGGTTAACAGAATCCACGTGAGAAGGAAGCGCTGTGAGATTCGGGGCGAACGCCATGTATAGTAAAGCTCCGGAGTTATTCCGACAATGTGGTGTTCGACGCACACTGAAGCACAGGGCCGTTCTTGCGCCCCACCTCTATCAAAATGCAGCAAACGAGATAGTGATAGAACACGCAGCCTTTGGCTCAGCACTCGAGCGCCATACCCTTTGAGGCATTGTGACGGGGAACAGCGACATTTACTTATGTACTGAGTGACAGCTTCAATGGTGGGTTAAAAAACGCCAAGAAAACGGAATTGATACGAAGCTCACCACCATGTATAACCCAGGTGTACTACATATAGCCGTGAGACACTGAAATACGGTAACGTTGCTTGCTTGTTTCTTTTCGTGGCGCTTTGTGTCTTTAGCGGGGACGACACATAACGAGGGTAACAAGAATAATTGTTGCTGTTAAACTGACAGGATTACTGAATTTGATCATTACTCTTTGTTTGCAAATATTGAGTGTCCAGTTTGTTTCAAACTTCTGTCTCCGAGTCTTGATGTTAGGTGCGTGCTGACCTTGGTGAATATGTGTATTATTCTGCGTGTGGTAGGCCCGATGGTTGCCTTAGCTAGTAATTTGTATCTCATTCATATTCTCACACTATGCTTTCTGTAGACACTTAAAGTACTGAAGCTGTCACGAAATACTGCGAAACTTTTGTGTGATTTTTTAAAATGTTTACTTTGCCTACGAATAGGACGAAATGAATTTCGCGTCTTGTCCTTAATGCAATCAGTTACCTGAGCTTCCACTCATATTTTGGATTCCATAAGTAGCCTTTGGCTGTTGTAATCAGGAAAATCTCGACTTTTTCATAGGTATGTGCGGGCCACTAATCACACGAATAGTTTTAGATTTAGGACCGGTTAGAGACCCAGATTACTCGTTAAAGCGTTTAGTTGAGCTTGTTGGTACTGGCTTCCTTAATTCATAATTGCCAGCGGAATAACAGACGAAGACAAGACACGAAACGACCTGCGGTTGCCTGCCATTTTGTTTTCTATCTGCGTCTGTTATTTCACGAGCAATAATAAACCTAAGAAACCCGAATGTAAGCTTCCGATTTCCATGCAGAGATGAAGGAAGGAGTGAAAAGAGGCTGAGAGAAAAAGGCGCCCTGGTGACGAGTTCCGAATAAATTTCCACCTTCTGGGGATCCTTAACACGCACTGACACCGCACAGCGCAAGGCCGTTTTTGCATTTTGTCTCCACCGAAACGCGGCTTCAGCGGCCGATACTCGACCGGGCGACCTCGTTCTAAGCGGCCGAACGCCATAGCCACTCAGCCACAGCGGCGAGTCTTAACCTTTTGGGGAAACCGTTCATGTGTTACGGAATCTAACCGTAGCCGCGTCACTGTGTACGACAATCATTCCACCTCAAATGCAGGACGGTACCGGGGCAGATATTTATAGCTTGGCGGCGGTGGTCCCACTTGCTATGCACGGAGTAGGAGACAGAAATCCCTGCAACTGCGAAGGCTTCAGATATACATTTCGTGTATTTTATAGTTAAACTGTTACTACACTTCAGCTATAAGGCCCGCAGTGTTTGAAAGCTGCATATAAATTTCGACCTCTTGATATTTTCACGTCACTTAAATGCGGTACATAGGAGTCCATAGATTTTGACCTCATCGAAATGCGGACGCCGTGGACCGTGCCATAAAACGAAACAGCCGTTGAGCTAAGGCGACAAGTAAAATTTGAAGGCTCACATGCGCATCTTTACCCGATAAGGGTAAAGATCATACTTTACAATGCGTTAGTACTTTCTCATTTGCAATATTGTAACATAGTGTGGGGCACAACAGGCATAACAAATCTTAACAAGATACATCTGCTTCAGAAAAAAGCAGTGAGATGTATTGCGAGTGTACCACTCTTTTCTCCCACCAGGAATATTTTTGTAAAGTATGAAATCCTTCCAATATTTGCGTTATAACCTTATGTTATAACCTTCCAATTCTGCTGAACAGATTAAACGAAGAAAATTTTGACATAACCCGAAAATCAAAACACGAAATTCGGGAATACTGCCGGGAGAATTCTTTTCCTTGAGAATTTCAGATGCAATCTTTCTGATTATTATGCACCATTCTTTGTATGATTACCTATGACCTTTTCATCGCATCGCATTTTATTTTGTAATTTTTGCATGACGTGCATAGGTGGCCTGCGAAGTGTTGATTTATTTACTTTTGCTTTGTATGTATGTATGTTTGTTGTATGTATAGCCGTCGCTTTTCCTCCTGTACAGCCGGGTATGTAAAGGAGCCGGGACCATTGTCAAGCTGTCGCCACAGCTTTTAGTCCCGGCTCCTCCTTTGTAAGAAAGGAATAAACTTCAACTTCAACTTCAACTTCTGCCGTACAACTTCGCTCGGGTGGACGGAAAGTATTCCCTCGTGAAGATTCGCCTTAACTTCGCAGATAACCTTGCTCGCATCTCATGGTGAGCCAAATGGCTGAGACGTCTTGGCGAAATCTTGTATTGCGGACGAGATGTTGACGAAAACACTCGTAGTGTAACACTCGCTCATACGAGGCGGACTACGAAGCGGCCTGAACTTGAGCCGAAATGCTAGGGCAGTCACGACGCGAGGTGTGCCGACACATCATACGCTTGCGTTCTGTGGTTTCGTCGGCGCTGTTTCATAACGGCAGCCCGCGAAGTCCGCTGATTGTGTAAGTGGAAAATTTTGCCGTGACAAAGTCATGCAGCGTGACATTTCACGCGTTGCGAGCCTCAAACCCAGCAATTCGCAGCATCAAAATGGAACAAAGTCAGACCTGTGCTTCAACAAGCGTTGAAATCTTCTAGAAGAGAACGTTTTATTTCATCTGAACACATTGATCTACAAAACGGCGTAGGGATGTCTTTGAGTTTCAGTTTGATAATAACAGCGACCATCACGTATAAGTGGACACCTTGTGGTCTGAAAAGACCGACATAACCAGCACACGCGCCCTGAAATTGGTCCCCGTGCACAGTTGCTGTTAGCGACGAAGATAGTTAACATAAAGGCTATCAACAGGGTTATCAAAAATGTGGACATGGCATTGCATCCACTGCTTTCTCTCTACTGGACCAGGACATTAGGTTTCTGTGCTGAACACACATGCGACACGGCCGCCTGTGTCAATTAATGGCTGTCTCTACGTGGCCCTATCGGAGCCCGCCCATGTTGGTTCGCGTAAAATTTTCGAAGTTAATCTTCGTTTAGAAAATTGTGGCCTGTAATGGAGCCCGAGTTTGCTTTGAGTAGCGCATAGAATGCATTCTGTACCTAGCTTTGCTGGGCATCAGTGTTCCTGTATACTGGAGATTAATAAGTTGCACTATCTGTCGGCTGCCAGTAGCGACCACCGCAACTCATTGGGGATATTTTCACACGTTTTTTTTTGTTATTTTGGGGTTTAACGTCCCGAAGCGACTAAGGTTATGAGTAACACCGTAGTTTAGGGCTCCGGAAATTTCGACTACCTGGGGTTCTTTAACGTGCATTGACATCGCACAGTACATGGGGCTGTAGTATTTCGCCTCCATCGAAATTCGACCACCGCGGCTGGGATCGAAAATGCGTCTTAGGAGCCAGCAGCTGAGCGCCATAACCACTGAGCCATCGTGGCGGCTGCATTCATTTCACATGTAATTGTGAGAAAACTACAGAGCGCGATGAGACCCTGCTCGAGAATTTTGACATCGATGGCATAAGTGTGACTTCTAAAATGCATCCTATATTCGCACCGACTTCTCTGACGAGTTTACAAACCACTGGGTTTTACCGAAGATTAATGAAATCCCGCGCTAATTTTGCATTTTCAACTCCATGCGATACGTGGTGAAAACGCTTGTATTGCTGGACTAGACTGCATTGCTTGTATTGCTGGACTGTAAACGCTGGACTGTATTGCTCTTCCATCGATAATTTAAGTAGCTGTGGGGGGGGGGGGGGGCACCTAGGTCACTTGACCTTGCGGCGTCAATACAATCTGCTCACGAGATAGTGATCAAACTGACCACCGTGGCAGGCGGCAGTTGTATTAATGATTGGTCGGGAGAGGTTAGTTGGGAAAGCAACCTGGGTCGCACAAGCCCCACCGGTGGCAGCACCTGCCATCGCAGAGCAGTGGCGCATCGCTCAACCGCTGCGCTACTGCGCCAGGAGTGGTATGATGACTCCCGGGGATTTGTGAATGTAAAGTCGAGAATGACCAATCCCGCATGTATGGGCATTAACCCATTAATAGTATCGCGTCGTACTCTTAAGGCGAGCATAAGTGTCCCCTCCATTATTTTTTTTTTATTTAACCTAACGTTTACTAAGGAAGCGGGCAACAGACGATGGAGCTTATACAGTTAGTGATGCTGTCTGCCGTTCTATTGGAATATACTCGTAGAAGAGGCGCTCGCATCCTGAGTCGCGCAGCGTTCGCGTCGTAAAATATAAAAGAAGTTGGTTACAGTGATGAGCTAAAGGCACACTAAACCCACAGCGTGTTGAAGACACAGAAGGGTGTGGCTAGTTCTGTGCGCATTTATCTGGATAGCATCGAGCTGCATTTCTATCGAAGAATACAGCTCGAATGCTGGCGTAGAAGGGAAGCGCACGTTTAACTTCTTGACGCTATGAAAGCGCTTCACGAAATTACAAACACGGAACAGGTTTAGGCGTTATTATGATTATATAAGTGCGCTTTATAGCCTTAGCGACTGTAGCAACAAATATGTAACCACGTAAACGACAAATACACGCTCCACTTGTTCTGCCTAAAGCAAGGACTGTAGAACGCGACCACTAACCAGTGCCCGCCCTGTTTTATTGAACGACGGCAATTTCGGAACTATACGGCCTAAAAGGAGAAGCTTCACGTTGGACGGGCGTTCACGACCGAATTGGAGGGGGGGTGGGGAGGGACCGTATATACGCCATTAGAATACAATGCTCGACCCCGTTTCGCGATCCGGACATTACAGCGCGGGATTCGTGGGGGTAGACATACAGGCGCGGCCACCTCGCATATACCCGCACTCGCCTGCTGCCCCGAGGCTGTAACGCAGGAGCGGGCTCATTGTTCTGGGCACACGCGAGCCTTTCCTGACGATCGCCGTAATGGGAGCGAAGTCCATAAAGGAGGCGTTGGCGCCGCCCAGCGCGCCGGGGGTGTGATGGCCGGTGGCGTCTTCCGCCCGCCGCAGTTCCCCGGCTGGCCGCGAGGGGGCCAGCATCCACCTTCCGCCCACGAGGTCAAGATCGCGATGTCAGGCGGGTCAACGCTGTCGACGTGAGCGGGTTGACCTTTTCCGTACAACCCCGCCGATAATCGCCGATAGCCGCGAAATGGAGCCACGATGACGACGTTGTGAGCCGTGTACGCGAGTTTTGTGCTGCGCTACAGTCTTTCCAGGGTCGCCGGCTGTTTCGCGCAGAGAAGAACCGTCACTTAGTGGCGGCCCCGTGGCGGTAGGTGTAGTAATGCCACTGCAATACGAACATGAAAAAAAAACAGTGCTTAATGCTTCGAGCCTTAATGTCGGTCGCGTGGTGCCACGCGAACCATCTCGATGGCAGTTGCCCTAATGGAGTTTGGAAACTGCGTCCGTTGAATGCACTCGCAATCAGTGCATGCCCTTAACAGAAAGCGCATATTAACAACGTATGCATTAAGCGTGATGTAACACGCCTTCTTTCTGGGGCCACAAAATTTATTTGTTAATTTCAGACTATGTAAGCATCTCTGCAGGTAAAAAAAAAAAATCAACCTCTTCAAGGAATCGTAAATATCCAATGCCTGAAGTGAAAAATTGAAAAAGCTGCCAAAACGGCAGCGGTGCAGAGTTAGCGACCGTACACTTTTTAATATTATTGAATATCACACCTTCGCTTCGATAGTCAGCGAGCGTCTCTGAAGGCAGCTCTCCACTGCTTGGACTGAGGTCTCGTAACGTATAGGCCGAGGTCCTGCACTTTTGCATGCTGGGAAAGCCATCGATGGCTTTCCCAGCATGACATAAGAGATACAGGGTTGATAGCTAGACCCTGTGGACCCACAATGGATGTCCCGCGTTGTTACGGACCATCGAACGGAGCGGAAAATGGTCGGAGCATTCCTGTTTTCCTTCTGTCTGACTGCAGACAGTGCTTTAGTTGGACAAGGACTGGGACCACTCGCTTTGATGTTTATTCATGTGCGCCGTTTCTTTTAGCCCGTTTACATTAATCGGCACTAACTGCACAAAACGGCGCGCTGCCGAGCGGACTGCTGAAGGGTGCCTCGATGCAGGTCCTTTCGAGGCGCCCTAGACAGCTGAACGCGCCAGCGGTGTCAGATGCCTCCTGACAGGCCGCTCATGCGGCCCCCTTGGAGAAGTATTACGTTGAATCTTGCCGCTTCATGATTGTACGCGCTATGTATGGAATTACGCAATCCAGATGCGAGTGTACGTGGGAAAGTGAAAAGCGATGACATCACTGCTGGCGAATAGAAAACCTCAAAAGTGATGTCGCAGTGGTGTCATGTTAAAGTTTCAGTTTGTGTGTTTTTTTTACATGTGGAGAAGGGCTCGACTGGCATGACATTTAATAGCATCGCTGCACCATCGGGGAGAACTCGGCTTAGTGCTATGTGCGCAGAGACTACTACGAAGGCACCCGCGGAGAGGGTTTGCGGAGTCCTCTGCAAGTCGTTGTATACGGGTTTCAAATTATTCAGTACGGATTTTTCTTTAAAAAAAAAACCGTGAAAAATACCTCGGCCTGGAGTCGGTAGTTTGCTTTCACGCGACGGCGGATATTATTTATGAGAGAGAGGGCAATGAAAGGACTTGTCAGTAACTAAAATTACCTGATTAACCTTTTATTTTTAGTTTTAGGGCGCAAGGTTAAAGTGTGAAATTGAAGGCCGTCCAAACCGAAGGCCAGTGTTTTTGAAATATAAGAATCGGCATCGTGCTTCGAGATATCGAACGTGGAAAGGAAAACGCCTCTCAGATCTCTTCAAGCGCTACCGATTCTTAATAGGCGTCTCCGTGTTTCTTTCTCTCTTGGGCGCAGAGCTGCCTGATGGAGCGGGACAACGAGCTGTTCGGCCAGCTCCTGGGTCTTCACCAGAGCATCGCCGAGTTGAGGCTGGCGCGGGAATTTCCCCCTCCGCCCGTGACGAACAGCGGCGGCGTGAGCAGCGCAGAGTGCACTGCGGCGAAGCCGCCGAGCAGACCGGCTTCGCTCGAGTCGCTCGCCTCGTCCTCGTCGTCTTCCGAGCCCGGAGGCTGCCGGCGTTGCGCCGCCGGGCAGCTGCGACGGCGGCGAGCCCTGTCCCAGACAGCCGCCTACGACTCCGGCGTGCAGCTGCACTACGGCAGCAGCCACTCCGAGTCTGACCACGAGGTGTTCGTGTGACCCCGTGCCGGATGGTGGCGAACGAGCAACCCGTGCGAGTGGTTGGACACGGCGTGAGCTTAGGCAACTAGCTGTAAGCATACTGCGCTGGACAGAGGGAACGTACTGCTGTGCTTCACCATCAATACATTTAGTGACAAACAGGCATTCCTGTTTCCATGCAGAACAATGCTCGCTTAGCGAATTTAATTCCTTGCTTTGTGTGTTTTTTTTTCACTCGACTGTGTTCGACTACGTGAGCTCTTGGTTGCTTGGTTGTGACTTTTGCTTTCATGTGTATCTTTGGTGTGCTTTGAACATTTTGTGCGTTTGGCATTAGCTAGAGCTAGCTGGCGCAGATTCATAATGGTTGGTGCTGTTTTTCACCATTTGTGCCCATAAGCTGCACCCCCCCTCTAAACCTATGCAAGCACACTCTTCTCATCTTAGAGCGAGTAGGGCTGCGCGGTTGTTCCAGCAGTGCTCGCACGCTCCTGAACTCCAACGTCAGTGTCACGTGCTAAGCGGGAATAATGCGAACGACGAACAACCATTCGCCATTGGTTGCTCTCCTATTTTCCCGCAAATAAAATGTTCTTGATAGACTATCAAGGAGAGAGGTCTTCAGAATGCGTAAGCGGCATCGAAAGCGCGTACCTCTGTTATCAGCTGGTGGGCCAGAGACCATGCACGGTGGGGATAAGGAAAATAAACTGACGTGTGGTAGCAAAATCTCACATGTGATGGCTGGCAGGCCTGATAATTATGTGCATAGGTAGTCGTTTGCGCGTCCTGGCGACTGGACAGCGATAACATTCATGCATGTTTTCTGAAACGCCGGCACGAAAAAGGAAACACGCTTCGTTGCCAGCCGTCGCGAGGCACGATGGCCGTTTTGAGACCTTGCTGTTCCGTCCATTGTTTTGCGTCTTGTTTGAATAGCAGCAATGAGAGAGTATGGCCGGGGCTTTACACCAGAGGGAGGCCTTATTAGAAAATAGGTGTTTCTTGCTGCACTAGTTGGCGTCGTTCCTGCGTACGTTTATGCATCTGTGGCAGTTATTTTATGCATGACATTAAAAAATAAAGAAACGTGAGGTGTCCGAGAAAACATGCCAAAGGAGCTAATATTCTTTTACAACCAACTCAAGTGCAAGGGGATTGTACAACATGAACTGGTTAGCACGGTGGGCAAAAGAAATTAAAGCAAAAAAAAATGTAGCATGTTTATTTGCACCGTGTAAACGATTTCGGATAATAGTTCATTGTGGGGGGAAACTGGCAGAGAATAGCTTGCCGCAAATTTCATCTATCAACCACGTGGTCTTCGTGCCCGCAGGGGCACGTTGTCATGTGTTATATTTTTTTGTTTATTCTATCTAAATATTTTGTAAATGAAGTTCGTCATTACAGTGGAAAACACCACAATATACGGCATGTTTTCGGTGGTTTTAAAGACTGTTGGCTTCTTGCGCTTTTAGGCAGCTAGATCTCCGCAGTTCAGCGCGGTTTCTGGGACTGTGCACCGGGACGAATACCTTCTGAACTTCTCCTAAGCCTTCCAATTTTTTATGCAGCAGCGAGGAGAACTGTGTTGCTTGGCAGGGCTTTTTGGTTGGGTTTGGTGACTTGAGACAAAAACATGACTTTATTTTGGTTAATTAAGAGTTGACGGCAACCATAGCTTCCTCACTTTGTGTTCAGTGGTATACCATTACGTGCGTTTTCCAGTACTGCTCATCGTTTGTTAGTGCACGTTAAAGATCCCCAGGTGGTCGAAATTATTCCGGAGCCCTCCACTACGGCACCTATTCTTCCTTTCTTCTTTCACTCCCTCCTTTATCCCTTCCCTTACGGCGCGGTTCAGGTGTCCAAAGATATATGAGACAGATACTGCGCCATTTCCTTTCCCCAAAAACTAATAATTATTATTATTATTATCGTTTGTTTTCAGAAAATCCGAATAGCCTAACTTTGAATGACCTGTGCAAGGTTGCAAGCTTGTCACGTTGTTAGGGACGCACAAAGCTGTGCACGTAACCATACAACGCAGCAACAATATTCTTATTTGACGAATTTTCACAGCGTGCTCTGGCGATTTAAGTGTTGCAGTCTGGCTGACATTATTAGCGCATTTCTAGCTACGCAAAGAGCAAAAAAATGTGTGGTGGTTTTCTGATGCCCTGACTTGTTATTCAGTGCTCGTATAAAACAATAAAATTTGAGTTTTGTTCGAAGTGGCCCTCACCGTATTGTCTACTTGGTCGAGACCTTTAAAGATAGCGCTCAATCGGCAGAAGTTACCAAATGACAACTTACAGCCTCCCAAGAGGGCTATAAATGTTCTATTGGAGGACCACTCCTAATTTCTTCTGCCGAATAAAGTTTAAAACATGCATTCCACACATGGGATCACCCCGGTCACACTCTCCCCAAGACTAGACCACAAATCCGCCGCTGGCGTTTAAGCACGTACTATATACTGACACATAATGCAACAACCCAGAAAACATTCGCCGGTACTGCAGCTACACTGTTTAATGCAACGTTGCTGCTTGCGCCAAATTCGATTCAGGTTCCTTAATTTTAACGACATCCGATCGCCATTGCGCTCACCTATCATTGTTTTCTGCATCGAGACACATAAAAAGTGTTCTGATCAAAAATATTATTTTCTTTTAACGGCGTGTCTAAACCAGCCGTCTCAGCATGGCCACCTTGGACACCAACCTTATCGTGAGGCCAATATAATTTAGGACCCTAAAAAATATAATTTAGGACCCTTAAAAATCAGTTGTCTGTCCCATTAACACGCGACACGAGGCCGTGGTCTTGCGAGAGCTTCAAACCAATACACATACTGATTTGAGCTTTGTGCACAAACTACGCACCAGGCTCTATCCTAAGAAGCCTTCTCTATAATATGGCACCTGGGCGCGCCAACGCAAGCCGGCAGTCCACCCTATCTACAATCCTACCCCCGCCCAATGAGAAACCGTGCTGTCCAGCTCGGACGTGCGTGGCCAGCGCGAGCTGGTGAACCGGGCCGCTGTAGGATCCTTGGACTGAGAGCTCCACCCGAACGGGGCAAACTTGAACCCAATAAATGGTTTACGTCATCATCATCATCATCTGTCCCTTTAGCAGCATTTATAGTCTTCCGTGCGGGAAATCAGGCCCCTGGGAGAAGTCTTGTCACTGCTACTAAATTTGTCTCGCATCTCCTCGATCAGGTTAAGCACAGGATAAACGCTTGAAGTGATTTTTTTTTTAACCAGAAGCGTGTTTGGTTCGTTGTTGTTGTTGTTGGTCTCATGAAATGGCACACACACACAACGGGGATTGACCATAACCAGGCGGTGACTACCTGCATTGCAAATTGCATGCGGCAAACTTGGGATCATCTAAAAAATTTGAGTAACTCGGTTCTCGTGGCAGGGGTGTTGCGTTGTCGTTGCACTGATGAAGAAGAGGCGGAGGACACCTGCACCATTGTGTGCGGGAGCAACAACAGATTCCGTAGTTTAACCTCCTCCGAACCACCCCTCAAAAATGGGTAAGTACAGCCCGTGTTAAGCCTCTGTGTAATCCCGTGCACAGTCCAAAGAACAGCAATTGGTCGCAGACGAGAGACGAAGACGACTCTAGGAATTGTTTGCCTTTCCAAAGGCCTCTCTCGTCGTAATAAGCTTGTTTGGCATGTGAACTGGTTACAGGTAGCCTCTGCTAGATACCAGCACACCAAGAGATAAGGTGAAGCATCGAGACGCTTCTTTGACAGATAAACATGACACAGATCACTATACTTATGTATGAGCGAACGTCATGCTACCCGGCATGCATAAGATGCATAAGTGAGCCAGCTTACTCCTATTTAGCATTTTTGTAATTCCACAACGTTAAGAGCAATGAAGAAGGCAGTTTGGCTTGCGCTTACACATTTTTTTTTGTTGTTGTATGCTGTGTCCACAACCTTACTACAGTGAGCCAGAGGTAAGTATGCGAGTTTTGTTCATACATTGTTACATACTGCAATAGTGATGCGTAGTTCACCTTCATCTTAGGTTCCTATTTTTCCTTAATATTCCTTCTTCTGCACATTACAAACGTGGCTTGTTTATGGCAGTCATTGGGTGCAGTTGCCTATTTAATACAAGGGCGCCCAGTTTTATTGCCTCCTTGTTGCCAGTATGCTGGAAGACACAAATTTCAATTTTTACGGACAAACGAGTAACAGTCTAAATACGCCACTCTGCTGATAATTTCTCAATATGTAAGATTCTGCTTTGGGCTTGTTGCGTGTTCAAGTATTATGGTGGTGTCACAAACCAAAATTCCAGCCCCGTATCGTCCCAACCAGGCGCGCCTGCCGACCGTGTTGAGAAAAGCTTAGGCCATGCAGGAGGCTAAACAACAACACAGGGAGGACACTGCGATACGTTATAGCCCCGTCGCTTCTATAGGGAACACCAAAGATCCCACACGAGTGGCCTCCCATACAGTGACGGCTTCAATCGTTGTGCACGGCCTTACATCACCGGGTTGAATTCGAGACGATTCTGTAAAAATGTTATAGTCCTGTTTGGTAATTCGATCTACTAGCTGCAATAAGGTAATTAAGCAATGAATAAAAAATAAGTGTCAAGAAAAAGGAAATTATGCTATAAAAACACTTCCCTTCTTTGAAGCTTTATATTTGAGCGCAATTTCAATCCTTTTGAGGAGGACTTAGGGCTGCTGTTAGCTGCAGTCGTTAATATCATGAATGACGATGACGATATATTCTTATAGCGCAAGGGCATCTGTGGCCAAAAAGCGCCATGGCACGAGGTGTTTTTGTTTACTCAAGATGGAATCACAGACCCATTTCCCAAGCATTTAACCCTAAAGAAGCCCAGCACCGGGCCAGGGGAAAGCTTGTATACCCATTGTATCACCGTGGGTAACCACGCATCTCCCGCACGCGAGGCGCATGCTCCGACCACTAGGAACCGCCGCGATTCATTATCATGAATGACATCTGCTAGTACTGTCAGAGGCACAGACAGCGCTAAGAAAAGCGCGAACAGCCGTGTGTTTGACTAGAAGTAAGCGCATTGTCCTCATTATATTATTGCAGTCTGCATTTTAAGCCAGTCTCGTGAAAAAAAAAAAAAAACGCGCTTCTAAGTCTCACAGATTACATGCGCCGAATCTGTGGGATTTGTTGACACGTTATTATTGTTAGTGCTTTAATCTGCTCACGAACGTAAAAGAGCAAATTACACACAACGGTGGGCATATCGAATATCAAAACGCTATCTATAAGTGCACGCGTTCCAATTTCAAGAAACAAAACAAAACAAAGGACGGACTGGAGAAGTGAGGGCAAAAAAAGAAAGAAAAAAAATCCACTTATTTCTTTTGCCTGCCGCAGCACTTCGTTCTGGCAGCCGCGCAATGAAAATAGCATTTGATTCATTATAGTTTCTTGTTATTGCGCAATCATCTCTTAAAGGCTTAAAATCGGGCCACAGGACGAGAGCGCGCCACTTGCACAGCAGACAGCGTTTTGTATACGCATTCATGTAGTTTAACTAACTAACTAACTAACTAACTAACTAACTAACTAACTAACTAACTAACTAACTAACTAACTAACTAACTAACTAACTAACTAACTAACTAACTAACTAACTAACTAACTAACTAACTAACTAACTAAGTGAATAACTAACTAACAGCTTACTAACCAAATAAGCAACTAGCCAGTTAAGTGTACAAAGAAGGAGCTAAGCAGCTATCCAATTCTGTCTCCCTTGGCTTCGTGCCCGTGTCTTGTTTGTGCCCCGTGCAGTGTGAATCGCGGCGCAATGTGCGTCTTCCTAGGCGTCGCCTGCGCGCTGGCCGCCGTGGGTGCCCTGATACTCTTGGACGTTGCAAAGGTTGGTAAGTATATGTCCGCATGGGGCCGGTCTGCATTACCCGCTCTCAGGTTGCTCCCTCCGTACAGTTGTACATACGTATACCATGGGCAGTGACTGACTTCGCTTTCTGGAGAGAAAAGCCAAACCATGCCGTGCATGTTGGCCGGAAATCGGGGCAGTGGTCTAGTTCCTTGTCTGCCACCAGGTGGCGCATCGAAAAAAAAGCAAGAATTTTGTTTAAAAAAAAAACACGGCGCCAGCAAAGATTCGACCTCAGACCATCCTCTGTGCGCTGTAGAGCGTTAAACCACTCAGCTACGGCTTCGACGCATACGTGCATGTTGACCTCTAGCCCTATCACGTGAGCTGGTGTAACAGTGACTTGAAGATGACAACGTTGGCCAATCTACCTCTTTATTTCGAAAGAGGTTGCATCGAACCATAGGAAGCCCAGTCCCTAATCTACTTGAAGCAAATAGAAAAAAGTGTTAGGAGGTGTACATTCTTCAAACATAGCATTTTCCCCACATAAAATGGCTCTAAATTGTCGCCGATTCCTTTGCTAAAATTTTTAACGGTTTTGGCACAAATCAAAGCCGAAGCATCGGGACAATTAGTTAAAACAATAAATGTGACTTCTGCCACTGAACGCGGATTCGATCCCGGCCGCGGCGGTCGCATTTCGATGGAGGCGAAATTCTAGAGGCCCGTGCACTACGCGATGTCAGTGCACGTTAAAAAACCCCGGGTGGTCGAAATTTGCCGCAGCCTTCCACTACGGCGTCCCTCATAACCTGAGTCGCTTCGGGACGTTAAACTCGATAAAAACAAAATCCTCCCACTGAAGCGCCAAAGGCCTAATGCTTAGCGGCGCTAGAAAGGAGCTGTCCCGAATTCCTTATAACACTGAGGACGAGCCTCATATCCCTGCACTAATAATGCACTACCACTTGATTCGGTCGCGAACGACGGATGTTTCTTGCTTTACAAGTGATCAGTCTTAAAGCTCGTCCATAACTTACGTAATAGAGCTCAATGTTAAGGCGATTAATGAAGTGAAATGACATAATTAACTTTCATATTTTTGATTGTAGGGCTCAAGGTCACTTAGCGAAATTGAAGGTTGTGAAAATTGAAGGCGAGCTTAGCGTTTAGAATTTGAGAATCGGCATCTTGGTTCAAAATACCGAACGTGAAAAAAAGTTTTGTTGAAAACTCGAGTCGGCTCACGTTGCATAGTAATAAAATGTCGACTCTTGCTTTAAATACTGTTTACATTTTGATCATGTAGAAGACGTTGACATGATTCCAGTGATAAATATCACACGTCGCGATGACATTTTATAAATGAGCAACGCGGAAAAATGAACTTCACCAGCTATCAAAGCGTAATTTCCACATTCGATATCTTGATGCACGATGCTGACTCGGAAGTTTTATAAACTGTATGAGAGAGAGAATAAACTGAGTTTGCCTTCGATGTTGAAGACCCTTCAATTTTGCAGTCTTGCGCTGTGAAACCTAAAATTAGAAAGTTGAGGTTACTTAACTCAACTACACAAAATTAGTTCATTTTAGTTAACTACCAGAAGGCCGCCAAGTCTTTCCCCCGCAAGAATTACTGCTCATTTTGTGTCCGTAGTGAGGGCGTGCTACAAGTGCACAACAGACTGCATGAGCCCTAAGATTTGGGCTACTGCGGGTATGATTAGGTGGTTAAATTAATTATCGTGGTGCATGTCGGATCATCGTAGCCCACTTTCGCATTAGATATGTGATATAAGCATGCATGACAGAATGACAGATTCGTGGGAAGGAAGCACTTCATATGACTTGCATAAGCCTTTGGGCATCTTCGCAATAACATAACTCTTCTAGTGACTGTCTCCATCATATATTTCACGCGTTCCATAATGCAATAACAAAGAACAAACTAAGACCACCTTTGGCTTTCCACACTGTCCTTCCCTTTCTCACTGGTGGTAGGACGCTAGATATGTAGTATACTAGTCTTTTTCTGAAGTGCAGAAGCCGTCTTGGCTGTCATAGCTGCTGTCACCCTGACGTAACTTGGCGCTCTGTCTTCTGACAAAACGCTCATCCTTAAACAAACGGACCCGCAACAGCATGGGGCACTTGCTTTCTGCCGCGACGATTGCAATATTCACCACCGCAGTGCGTTGGAATATAAGTTCCCGAACTGACACTAGTTTGCTCAAATACTCACTACCGCCAATTCGCGACAAATGAGAAAACAATGAGTTGTTCGTAAAAAAAAAAAAACATTTTCGAGCATCTGGTAAAGACACGGACGGTGTTCAATCGGGCAGTCAGTATAAAGCACTATTTTATGCCGCAAATGTAACAGGCAAAGGCGGGCTAGTTGGTGGTTAACAAAGGAGTGCACATTGCAACCACGCAAAACGACGAAGATTCCGCGTTTTGTGCTGTGCTTTCTTCTCTTCGTCCCTCGTCGTTTTGCGTGGTTGCAATATGCACGCCAATGCCGCAAATCTCGTCTTGCTCGTCCAGCAACGATTTCTGCAAGATGACAGCAGACGAGTGGTTCAACATTGGCTGCCATCCGTACGTGACAGTGTCGCCACGAATTTTTATGAAATGAAATAGTTGCTCTCTTTTCAGAATATACTTGCACTTGCATCTAACCTTACATGTATGAGTCAACACACGGTGCATATTTGGCCCCTCTTGATTTCCCGGTACCGGGCTTCAAGTTAAGAAACGTGAGACGTTCTACTTTTCTGTCCTCTTTCTTCAGGACGAAGTTCGAGCGGAAAAAGTGGTCATGAGAAAGAAGGACAGGCGAGAGGCCCCGGTAAGTCTGAAATTTAACTTATACACCTAGCGATTCCACTGATGCTAAGAGCAAACAATACTCGGGGCTAATCGTGATAGTGAAGCGCCCCTAGTGAATGGCACACAATAGCGCAATTGTGAAACTGTTGCAGCTGGCACTGAGTGCAATGCTTGCGGTCTTAAGATTTTATCACCCAATTCAACGCTGAAGAACTCATTTAGAATTTGCGGTGTTCGAATCTATTGTTCACGGATGGAAGCTGTTCGGATAGCGATGATGGGTTAATACCCAGATATGCGCAATCGCTCATTCTCTACTTTACATTCATAGACCCCTGGGAGTCCTCATACCACTCATGGCGTAGTGATGCAGCGGTTAAGTGATGCACCACTGCCCTGAGATTGCAGGTGCTGCCCCCGGCGGACTTGTGCGACAGAGGTTGCTCTTTCTGAGCAACCTCTCGCGACATATCATTAATTGAATTGCCACCTGTCATGGTGGGCAGTTTGCACGGTGTGCAGTATATACACATATAACGTTCTAAAATGAACAGACACAGCGAATGAAGTAGCAGAAACAGACATTGTTTCACACTCTGTAAATGAAATGAGCACCTATCGTCACCTTTAGGCCGCGTTCTACCCTGTGTATGTTTCAGTGAAGTTCGAAATGGTGTTGCATTTACGCATCTCTAGGCTGACCAAATGTACTACGAGGTACTACTTTTAGTTCGTGGTAAGCAGCTGAAAGTTCTTGCGTTTTCTGTGCCTTGCTGGGGTCGTCGACTGAACCACAGCGGACGCGGGCAAGAGCACCACCCGGCACAAGGCTGCGGGTGCTACAGGCGCCAAGCATGGCGGGCACATCACCCAGGAGCCGCGCAAAACACGCGCGACTCCAGCCACGGTGCGCAGCCGGAGAACCACCCTCGAGGAAACCGACGCAGCAGACGCGGCCGACGACGCCTCGACGGCCGCCGAGCAGACGAAACCGAGCCCCGAGACGACAGACAGCGGCGCCACGCCGGGTGACCAGAGAGGTACGCGATTTGGCCCATTTTGGGATGAGTGAGAAATGATCGTTGAATCCAGAGGGGTAATGCGGTGAAAAATGATTACATTGAAAAAAACGCTTAGTATTAGGCCCCGACAGGACTGTTCTCGCAGAATCCTTCCCAAATATAATCCACCAGAAGATTATATTTACAATCACGTCATACCATTACTAGAGTCCAGAATAACACAGCGCGAAAGGGGGGGGGGGGGGCACAGAAGAAACTTTGAATGCGTGAGAGCGCTGACTAGACACCGATTTACAGGAACTGGTAGTTACCGCCTTAAGTGTGTGTCCCGTACTAAACCAAACACAAGCTTTGCTGCCACCATTAGCCTGGCTTGTATGAGTACCAATTTCGTTGCGAGCGGTTTTAGTGCGAGAACACTAATCCGGAGGTTCGGAATCTAGCGAAATCGTCTGGTGTATGTCCGAGAAGCTGGCGTAGAGCGAGCGCTCCCGCGTCACTGCCCGCTCATCGGCGCCTTCTACGTAGCACAAATCCGTGCTTTCGCACTGAAATAACGTCGATGAGTTCCACACACACATGTCTGTTTCAGAGGTGAGCGTTTGTGCGCACTACCACGTGATTACGTTAACGAATTACATAATCACTAGTACATCTATCACTATGCGGCTGAGCTGGAAGTATACTTAGTGAGAACTAGGGTTGCAAATGTTAGCCTCCTTGTTAGCTTAGTTGACGGAGCAACTGCGTAACTCAGGTGACTGTTCTGGGTGCTACGCGATATGTCGGCACGAGCTTTTCGTAAACTAAAACTTCGCATTGAAAAACTTGGTCTTTCGTGTGGGCACGTTACAACAAGTGGGCCAATACTTCATTTTAGCTTTCTTAATAGGTATTTGTTTTATCGACGCGGGCATGGAACTTTTTGACTCAGCGCGAAGCTAAGGTCGCCAGATGCCGCCGCGTCGGATTTTGTCTGCAGGCGGTGACACGGCTGACGAGCGCCCGGATCAGAAGACGGACTCTGCATCTGAGGCGCAGTCCGGCACCCACATGAGCCAGACGACCAGCGGAACTCATGGGGAAGATGTGAAAGGCATTACTGCCGTGTCGTCCGAAGGTATGTGCGCATAATGAGCATAAGAAATGATTAACTTACAGTACAGAGGACACATCTTAGAACAAGTAAGTGTGCAAAAGTTCCTTGGGGTATGGTTAAGTGAAGAGTTGTCTTGGACCCCTCATGTCAATCATCTCCTCTCCGAACTCGCGAAGTCTGTTGGATGTATTAGAAAAATAGCTTCTCTTCTACCTCTTTGGCTAAAGCAATCACTATATTACTCCTTGTTCTATTCTAACCTTTTGTATGGCATTCTGGTCTGGGGAACAACGACAAAAGGGAACTATGATAGGCTTCAACCGCTGCAAAAACGTGTCCTCCGGATTTTTGTGAACCACACCGGCCCTATTAGATTGTTTTCGACGCAACCACTTTTTCCCAGATTTGCTGTTTTACCAGCAAATAAAGTCTATTTGTGGATACCGGCACAGCGAATATATAAAAGGAAACTCCACAGTGTTTGCACACCTGTTTTTTGGCGCGATATGATATCCGTCACCCCAAACGCAGAAATAAAAAAGTCAGAACAAATTATGAAAAACAAGATCTGGAATATCAGGTAATAGACTTGCTAAATAACTCTGCTTCTATTTTGGATTTTTGCCTACCCAGAAAATGTTCAAACGTGAACTGCGGGTAATATTGTTTTCCGTTTAGATTGTTAAGTAACAATGATAAATGTAAATTTTCTTTTCTGTTAATGACTTCTTTTCACGTGTTTTTGTGATATCTGAGCGAATATTCAATGGGATTAAAAAAAAACTGTCCATAGTGCTTAAGTACAGCCATGTTGTATGGGATGTATGCGTGTACTATCTGTAACTCAGCTTCTCTTTTTTGTACCAGCTCTCTGCTGTACTGCTCTACGCTGCTCCTTTTGTTACGGGGGCAGAGACCTCGTCAGGCAATCATGCCTTTAGTATCTGCCACCCGCAGGATGATGTGATTTTCCTGCAAATAAAAACTGACTGACTAACTGACTGACATCAGTGTCCATGCTGCCAGCTGCACAGGATAATGTGGAACTCCATATGTTATATAGACAATCCTGTCCGGCTGGTGTATGACGTCTGTAACTGCGTTCATCATCTTGTAAATCAGATTAATGCGCTGTGAGAATGCAAACCTTAAGAATAAGGAACACGGGAGCCTTTCTTCTCGAACTTTATCGTCTCACGGACGCATTCTAAGTTGTCCCGACCTCCAAATTTAGAAGGTTCTTGAAGAAACACGTAACGTTTCAGTGTTTACAGTAAGCTACATTGTTAATAGCTCGAAAGCTCTTTACGAGAAGCATTCCGCGAGCATCAGCGTGATCCCGGCACACATGCTACCTGCAAGCAGAAGTTGCTCAATTTATCGACGGTGGCGCTAAGTTATCACCGTGGCTGCGTCGCAATTTCGCGAAAATGGCGCACTACATAAGAGAGCACGCATATACGAACTGGAATTTAAGAAATAACTGAAGTCATAATACAAAACTGAATTGTGAACCTATGACTGCCACTGTGTCGTGTCTTACCCGGTTATGTTGTCCGTCGTGGTGCAGGGAGCTAGGCACTCGGTTCCGATCATACTGACTAGACACGTATCCAAAGGGGGGCCCAATGGGTCCTTCCTCCCCCCCCCCCCTTTCCCCTAAATCAAGTTCAACCGCCCCCCCTCCCTGTTCTTTTGACAGCGCCCAACCAGCTGCCACCAGACCCCCCATTGTGGCATTGTTGATGGCCCAAAAGCGACTTGAGTCAAGCGAGAGGGCAAGGAGGAGGAGGAGGAGCGCACTGCCAAGGGATGCTTGGCGCCGTGCTTGAATCACGAAAGCGGGGAGAGCTGGTGTGAACAGCGTAGTCGTCAGTGCTCCGTCTGCGAATGAGCGTTCACAGGAGTCTCTGCGTCATACCGACATCGTATCTTTAAATGAAAGGCGTGAACGAATTTTCATAGGCGCCTGTAGAGGCTCTGGTGTACGCTAGATGACCACAACGGTGAGGATGTAACTGAGTTGTGATGTAACTGAGTTGTGATGTTGCATCATAGATATAAGGAGCGCTATAAGGCGTCGTAGACACCAGGGGTGATGTGCGCTAGCGCTTTGTATACCAAGCTGCAGCCCAATTTAAAGGTTTATACAACAATAACACAAGCATTTGATAATTATTATCATTGTTGTTGCTATAACACCTCTGGCTGCCTTTAAAGATTTAAAAATATTTCGGCTCATTTGCCTTTCTGCGCTGCAGAAGTATGCTTAAGAAAACTGCGAAGACGCTACTCAGTGACAGATGACGATGCACATAAAAACACGAAAAAAGCCGTGTACCGCCCGGCGGGGCCACTTCGATTGTAGAGCGCGGCCTTCTATTTGGAGAGAGATCCGCACCGTTCAAGAGGCTCGTGGCATTCGATAGGACTAAGAGATCTTCCTTGATCTGCAGAACATGTGAAAAAGCACTGCTAAATCGTCGAGATTATTTCTAAATTACGTCTTTTTCTTTAAAAAAAAATGAAGAACTGGGCTTCTTAACTGTATTTCGCTTTAAGCCTGAGTTTGTTGAACTAGGTCTTTCTTAACGGCATCCCCTTAAACAGCTATCACTCTGCGAGTATCGATTCTGCTATGTAGGCCAGCTGGAATGGAGGCAACTTGCTACCTTGAAATCGAAGAAGGCGCCTATCCTAGTGGCCGATTCTACCCCTGTACGATACGAAACTTTGGGTATATAAGTATGACCATTAATGAAAGGTATCGAAGGAGACTGGATGTGCCGTAATTTCTTTTGACATAGGAGTGGTAAGGTGCTTATTTTGCCTCCACGCTCGAGTTTGATGTCTCTTTCCACCACCATTCCTCGTGAAAATATGTCACTACTTTGATACTGTGATCACTCCGCTCGTATTTGTAGCGCACGCAGACCAATAGACACGCAACCAGGAGCCTAGTGATCAAGGCATCTCGCGGAGTGTTCTTAACATGCTTATGCTCGTGACTTCATCAACGGCAAATGCCCGGCGCTCGATAGTAAAATAGCGCACTAGTCGTGTACCACCCTAACACAGGATTAATTTTAAGCACAGGTTCTTTATTTACTTGCGTAAGATGCGCCTTTCATTACACTGCAGAGAAACTGCGATAGTGAAGTTCGTTTTTCTTCCTAGGGATCTGTGAAACTTATGTCATATTCCAATGGGCGATCCGGAGCAGATCCCTGAACCCGCTAAGTAGCACAAAATCTGTCTCGTCCAATGAGAACTCCGGAATTTAATCCGAATTGCCCATTGTAGCGTGCTGTTTGGTTCACGGAGCAAGAAAATGTATTCAGGATGACCGATTGGAATGAGCCATTAGCCTTGGCGAAGACAAGTGGTTCTTTGCCAACTCCTGCTTCTCACTCCGATCTGCCCCGACAGCCAGCCCGGCGACCACCGAGAGCGGCGGGAGCAGCACGGCCAATCGCGATCAGCAGTCAGCGGGCGTCGGGCCTGAAATGCTGAGCGATGCTGACGAGGAGGGCGCAGCCACTGAAGGCGGCCGACCCGTGTCCTCTACTCTTGTGCCAGGAGGAGCAGCTGACGGTAAATCAGCACGCCCTTCTCCGCCGGGAGAAAACGAGACCACGAGTAGGCCGTCAGGCACACACGACGACAAGACAGGAGGTTAGTATCTCAGTTAGAATATGGGCCAAGTCACTATAAAACAGCACAGGAGAAGAAAACTTCATGGCCCGAGAACGTACCCTCATTATCATCAGCAGCCGAGTTAGATTCAAGGCAGGACAAATGCCTCCTCCGGAAGAAACACCCGCTTAAGCGGTTCTGTGGCCATGTCGTTAGGCTACTGTGCACAAGCTCGCGTGTTTTATCACAGGCGCGACGGCCTTTCGATGGGGGTGAAACATAAGAACAACCGTGTGCTGATTTCGATGAACACAAAACAACTCTAAACGGTCGAAATTAATAGTAAGCTGTCCACTACTGCGGGCCTCAGGGACCGCAGCGTTACTTTGGCATATAAAGATTTATAAATCATTCATAAATATTCAGGTAAAGGTCACTTCTTTCAAGCTACAGTATACTTGCGAAGTTTGCCATCCGATACCACCACCTGCCCCTCATTCCTTTTGCTCTTGTTTGTTTTTATTTTCTCCTCGTCAATCTCAAAGCAGGTTCACAAGACAGATTAGATGGCTTTGGATGTTATTTAGTGGCCGTCATAATGACCATTAACCAGTCAGACCATTAACTCAATAGGCACCATAACACGACAAAAAATAGTCGAAAAAAATACCAGAGGAAAATACGTTCGTTGAACAGCACCAAGAAAACCATCGAACTTTTACCCGTAGCAATATAACGTTTTATGCGCTAGCTAGCTGGCCGATGATATACCGCTGCCAGGATTTTTAACAGTAAAGCGAGGGTTTATAACCCAAACACTTCTCCTTTGTCAGAGCTTTGCGTGCATGGTCGATGTTCGAACATGGCGTTATGATGGCCATAGACAAAGGCTCTGAGTTTCCCAAAAGCTGAACTGTCGGGAGAAGAATACTGTAGGCGCACTCGCTGTTTGGGTCCCTAAACCGCGTGATAACCGATGCACATTTTAACGCCTTCAATTCTTTCATAACCGCGCGAGAAGCAGCCTTGCTAGTAATGGAGACCAAGTGCAGTAAGGAAGACAGAGACCCCGGAGTGAGGCCATGGACTTCAGAAACTTCAAGAGTTCGGTTGATATGCGTCGTGCTTTCATGAGTCATATCTGCACTCAAGTTATTTCCTGTTATAAAAAATAATTGGTTAATGTGGTCAATATGGTTATATATTGTGCTTTTTTCTGAGCCTTGTGTAATAATTTGTTTTCATGTATGCGAAGTTCAGTGCCCGACTTCTCACGTTGCCTTTATATTGGATGCGTTTTTAGACTATAGTAGGATACAACTCAAGAACGAAGCGGCTTTTCTCTCAGAAAGGACCCCCTTCCAGCCAATGGCGTCGGCCGATTCTGATGAACCTGCTAGTATGAGATTGCAGGGAGCAGCGTGAAAATGCAGGGAGGGGACTATCCGCAAACATGGGGGAATATGACTATCCTCTTTAATCTGCCACTTCCTGCATAGCACGCTAGCAGGCTCATGAGAATCACCAGATGCCATTGGCTGAAAGGGGCTCCTTTGAAGGGCAAATGCCGCTTCGTCCTTGATATATACAACCACTGTCCTGAGACACCCTTACAGAAGTGAAAATAAATAGATATATAAATCACACAAAGGCCGCGAGAAGCAACCAATATGTAATGTAAGGCTATAATAGAGAAGACAGCCTTTTTTACTTCTACTATAGCGCTAATAATATATCGCAGGAGCGGCGACACACAGCGACACATTATCCGCCATAGTCGATGAGTCGCCGTCTAACATGCCGGGAGCGGCGGCTTTAGCCGCAACGGCAAAGACTCTTTCGGCGAGCACACGCGATGGGCACAAGACTGACGGTAAGTTTCTGCTTCAGGTCAACGGTGAGCCGCACTACCATTTTGCTTGTGGAAAGGAAAATCAGCCAGTTTGCCACCTTCCTGCTCATGTCGTCGTGAATTAAGTTAAAGCATAGAAATATCAAGAACACGTGTTTTTTTCGCTTCGTTTATAGTCGGATACAACTCAAGAACGAAGCGGCTTCCCCCCGTCAAATAACCGCCTTCCAGCCAATGGCGTCGGCCGATTCTCACGAACCTGCTAGTGTGACAATGCAGGGAGGGGACTATCCCCTTTCATCTACTTTCATCTGCCACTCCCTGCATTGCACGCTAGCAGGCTCATGAGAATCGCCAGGCACCATTAGCTGGAAGGGGATCCTTTGACAGGGAAAAGCCGCTTCAATATTGAGCTGAGTGAAAGTAAATATATGTATAAATGATGCAATGGCCGCAACACACAACCTACATGTAATGTAATGCTATAATAGAGACAGTATGTTTTACATCTACTATAGCACTACTAATATATCGCAGGAGCGGCGACACAAAACGACAAATTGTCCGCCATGGTCGATGAGTCATCCTCTAACTTTCCAGGAGCTGTAGCTTTAGCCGAGACGGCAAAGCCTCTTTCGGCAAGCACACACGATGGGCCCCAGAGTGATGGTAAGTTCCCGCTTCAGTTCAACGGTGAACCGCACGACCGTTTTGCTTGAGGAAAGGAAAATCAACCAGCTTGGCACCTTCCTGTTGATGACTTCGTGAATCGAGTTAAAGCGTAGAAATACTGAGAACACGTGTGTTTTCACTTCCTCTTTAGTCGGATACAACTCAAGAACAAAGCGGTTTTTCCCTGTCTTAGGACCCCCTTCTAGAAAATGGCGTCGGACGATTTTCATGAACCTGCTAGTATGACAATACAGGGAGGGGTTATCCCCTTTCATCTACGTTAATCTGCCACTCTCTGCATTGTGTGGGCATGTGTGCGCATGTGTGGGCTCATGAGAATTGCTGGAAGGGGGTCCTCTGACGGGGAAAAGCCGCCTCGGCCTTGAGTTGTCTCCGACTACAGTAAAACAGTAAATGCATAGTGATATAAAAATTTGTAGCATAAGCAAACGCGCCCATTTGCACGCTTTCAGCTGCCTCGGTACTGCAAGGCCATCCACTTAGACAGAGTACAGATTACAAGTGCGTAATATTATCTCCCAGCACTCCGAATAAAAGATAAAATCATGGAAGTCAGTTAAACGGCTAGAGCATTATGAGAAAGAAATTACAGATAATTGCAATTTACAGAGGGCCGTTTTGTTATTTCACTCCAGTATTTATGTAGTTAAAATTATCTTGGCGCGTTGCCGTGAAAATTGAAAACATGTTCTTCTGGGCTGATGTAAATTAACGAATCTTTTCTCTTGGCTCTGTTATCATTCGCTGCGCCGACTACCTGGTCCCGGCGATAACCAGGGCGTTGTGGCACCTCAGCTAATGACAAAGTGCTAAAAGAAATAGATTTTGGAGCAGAATCTCTATATTATCTCGGCCCTCGATATGTTAGTTCCTGTTTCGTTGGAATGTAGGTCACGTGCAAGGCGCGGTTTGTATATTTCTTGCACGTTAGGCGTACGATGAAAGCTTATATCACAGCGGGGCAAATCCTCCTTTGTAAAGCCTGTCGCTTCAGCTAGTGTAATTGAGGCACCCAAACGAAAGCTTGAGCAGAGGGCGATTTTTTACGGGGCCCATTTCATGCGCACCTTAGACTCAAACCATGCAGTGGCTCACGCCTTGTCTCTACAGCTACCCTATATAGAAAAGAAGAGAAGAATGTACACGAGGCCACTCATTTACCAATACTCTCAAGCAGCGTCACTCATTGGCATTCCGGGATGTCAGTGGTTGTTATTGCTTGGCATAGTTTGCTCTGAGGGGTAGCACCAAGGCTTCTATTCATGTTACCGTGGTGTGGTACTATTCAAACACTGCTTTCTTTTATTCCTCCTTTGCTCTTTCAGCACAAATGCTGTACTTTTTAAACATATACTTAAGGAAATTATCTTAGTTCTGCTTACGTATCTCCTAGGGTGTGGGGTTTCTTTCAGCTGGCGTCCTGTAGTGTCTGGAAGTGTCTACTTACGCGTAAAATACTAGTAAAAAGGAGACTAGACGTATTTCTTTTATTTGGTAAATACTCTTCAGAAAGCAGCTCACATTCTCCACACACATCCTTCTTCCTTTCTGCTCTTTCTATTCTTTTTTTCATTTCGCACAGCGGGGCAATCGCAACACGTGGGCCGCTCAGGCGGAAACATCGGCGGGCCCAACCGCCTGCTGTGCACGGTAGGCAGCCGCGCCACGGCGGAGGAGATGCTGCCCCCTGACGGCCTGTGCGACAGACTTTTCTACACGGACGTCCTCTGGAGGGGGATGGCCATCCGTGGCAGCCAGAACCAGGAGAGCTGGAACACCTTCCAGAAGGTCGCCAGGAACTCCACGAAGACCGGTTACGGCTTCTCCGTTGACTACGGGTAGCTAGCTACTTGTGCGCGCTCTCTCTCTATCCGCGCTTATTCCGGTTTAAATATTTGAAACGCATCACACACATAAAGCCTAGCTTTAAGACAATATCATTTTATTGCATTGCTATGATGTTCATAATGTACACTTAAGCGCAGTCGTCGTCGAAAGGCTCGAGACCGGAAGGTTTGCGTTTGAGGCGTTTTTAGTAGAGAAATTAACGGTACACCATGCGGCCTGAAGAGCCTTGATTAAGCTTGTACTTAGACGTCTCCAACGTAAGAGCTCTTTGATAATACCAGTTGTTAAACTTTCCATAAGGTCCATATATCAAAAATGGTGGTCCGAGTGGGCTAAAATCTTGGCGTTTACGAATTGCCGTGACGTCTGCGGTTAGTAAGGCTAAACTGTGTTCAAGTTGCAGACTTCGAGGTTGTTAATAAGCGCAGAACCGCCTGGCAACAAGATCAATAAAACAGATGCACTAAAAAAACAGATAAAACTGTCTGAGAGATAAATTTAAGACGCAAACGAAACCATAAAAGAAACGCTTTTCAGAGGACATTGGCGATATATGTCGACGTCTCTTATTGGCCGTTTCCGCCATTCCTAAGCACGGTGGAAGTGGCCCTTGGAACTAGCGAATCTTAAGGCGTAGTTTCCGTACTGATTTGATCTAAGAGCTCTGGCCAACTTCCTTCCTCACTCCAGGCAAGTGGATCGGTTCTTCGCAACCATGATGACACCGATGGGTGAGCGGAAGCTGCGCGAACTGTTCGAGGGCAAGATCGTGCACTACGGCATACTACAGGCCACAGGGAGAGTGGCGCAGCTTCTCGAAGACATGCACGGGAAGCTGGGAGTACTGAAAGTAAGTTTATGAAGGCATTATTTGCTCCCTTTATTTCAAAGGACTGGTTTTCCTTTCAGTCATTTGCCATATGCTTCGTGTTGCGTATGTTACGCCAGTATGACTCGGTTGCGTCATTGAAGGTGACGTGCAGTCAGTACTTAAAGTCAGGGGCGTCTACGGGGTCTCAGACCCCCCACCAGTACTGAGGAGGGATCTGAGGCCTCCCGTGCTATAATGTAGGGACTGCATGAATCCGGAGCAAGCAACAATTTTTTATTCTTTTTGTGTGTGGTAGTCGGAAGATTTTCTCTCTGTCGTTTCGAAAATATCGCTGTGATTTTTAGTAAGGATCTTTACCATGTTTTCTAAAACGGGAGACGGAGAAAAATACAAAAGTGGCAGCACTACACAAAGCGTGGAAGAAAAAGAGAAACCCGTGGCCTCACACCTGGAGTCAGTCCAGAAATGGTCGCTCTGTTCAAAGGCTACACAACAACAACGAGCTCACTGGCAGAGCGTGGGGATCGTTTGTTTCAGGTCTCTGACACAAACTGAGCAAGCGATCTTTACAAACGGTTTCTCCCTTTTGTATAAAACGATGTGTAAAACAGACCGCGAGCCGCTTTCTTTTTCTCCCTCCTTATTCCCCTTTCTACCTTTGCACGAATCAGCAGAGACCACCCTTCGATGGAACCAGACTTTAAGTAGTGCCTGCAGTTATCGGCTAGTTTCGTGGCACAAGGAAGGAGGGCATGTGGTTGAGCGTACCTTGGAAAAACACGTAAATAGAACCAGCACCTCACGCATGACTTGCCGAGGGCAACAAGCGCTGTACTTGCTGTTCTGGGCGTGGCTTAGCAGCACGCTTGCAATGTTGAGACGATCAGGAATACCCCAGAGGGAAGGAACTGGTGCGTTAAAGAAAAGCATTTGAGGGTCTCTTAATTCTGCAACTTGAGCCACACAGAATCCTCGTCGGTTTATCGTCCCCGCCTTTCCGTTTCATTCCTCTGCTTTAATTCCGGCTTGTCAATCATATCTTAGGCCACCCAGACAAAAGAGGAAATAGTCACACGGAAAAAAAAAAGAAGTGGTCCAGCTTTAGAAGGCACGCTGTAAACGCTAGTACCAACAATATTGCAGAACGATCCCATGAGGTAAGAATAATGGGGATGGGGGAGGCATTACACGGACGATTCCTTTTGCATGAACTAAACGGCGTCCGGCTGTATCAGTGAATGAATGTAAAATTCAAATTTGTTTATTTCTGCCTTCTGCAAACAGTTATAGACCGACGAACTGCAGAAAAAGCTGCGGTACGTAGCACTTGGCAGCGGCAAGGCAGTACAGTACACACAAATTACACGATGTAATAGGCGTGAAAGGCGCACTGAACAGTACAATAATAGGAAAGCATTTGTTGTCGAAAGCAATGCGCAATAATGGCCCATGCATTCCTGTATCGGGATTCACAAAACATGCATGAGCACAGTTGAAGAGAAGAAAGCATTATTTTTCGCTTTCAGTCATTGATAGGAGTCGCTAAGCCTGGGCGTGTTTGTAATAACCCTAGTGCCTTGAACTTCAGCGCCCTGACAGCGAAAACACTGCTTTATGTTGTCCTACTGGCCAACGCTTCTGGGCGAGGAGAAACTCCTGGATAGCCGTGTTCCGTTTTCTTTACTGTCAATTTTCTTGTTTCTAAGTCGTGGTGATGACGACGCTTTGCATATGCGGGAGGCTGAAGGGCCTATGATATGGTACTTGTGGAATTCTAAAGTGAACACTGCTTTCTGTCTGAGATTTCGTGCTCGCCCATTCGTGCAGCTCTTGAAGCAGCTACAAGGCCAGTTCACAGAGAAAGCTCCAGGGACTAGAGCGAACCTTGACCTCGCGCTTGGCATCAAGTTTCACTCCTACAAGAACCGTATCGACGGCAATCAGCATTCTTCAGCGATGACTGCCTTAGCCAAGTAAGCCTGTCTAATAGTGTCTTCAAACGGATCACTCACTGGGCTGAGGATAGCCGTGCTATGTTGTGGGTTTTCTGTAAAGTCATTGTGAGAGGATGCTTTTGCGCCGAAGCTTTCTGAGAGCGACGAGCTTAAGCTACGGGCTTCAAAACACACAAAGTTTACTGGGAAGGATAGTGACGCTCCAGAAACGGCGCGAGTGCCTTGTCTTCAGCCAGAATCTTGAGCAACACACCCAGAAGTTAGGGACGCTGTTCATTGACAGGTTGCGTAGGTGCGAGGAAACATCGCTGCACGAACCGATACCAAACAGCTGAATCGACTTTTTAATACACGGCAGTACAGACTTCGTCGTAGCCAGCGATCCCGCACATCAACGAATGGTATCTTGTTCAAACTATGGGTGATAGGCTTACGCGTTTGTCTTGAGTTCTATTGCCTGGATGTTCTCTCCAATCAAAAACCAAGAACACTGCCTTTTTTTTTTCTTACTTTCAGTCATCTCCCAATCACGATCTTCATTGTTCACACACACATTCAAGACTGGAAAAATGGCAAATACCCGATTATAGGCACTGTGTGGTACTACTGGAACGAAATTACCAACACTCCAAACGAGCCTTCACTTGTAAGTAGCCGTATGTGTAATCACCTTAGCGAAAATCTTTCCATTCATTAAAAGAGGTTGCAATTCGGCGCTGGCATGACTTCCAGTGCCATTGTCAATAGAAATCTCAGACGCGTGGCTCGCCTACATTACCGTGTCTTTGTCAGTCCTACTGTAATGCTTCTTTCTCTGTTGTCTAGCTTTTGGCTGGCTTAATACTTTCCGTTTCAGCTCATGAAAGCTCAAGGAACTGGGCTGACGCTTTTCTTCGGCATGGTCCGAAGACAAGCGAGCAAGAAGTTGCTCTCAGTCACACATAGATTATATTGGGACTTAAAAAAAAAAGAAACAAGAAAAATGTGTCCCAGCCCGCACCTCTCACTCACACAAGCGGTAGTTATCAGAGAGCGAGTACAATGAGCAGGATTCGCTAGGTTGCTCGCATACAACTATCGTCATTTTGCAAATGAGACTCCAGCAAAGGTGTCTGCCGAAAAAGGTCCAGGATCGCTCGCGAGAAGCTTAGCGAATTAGGTTCCATTTCTGCGCTAGTTTTACCAAGGTTTTTAATCATGCACTAGTTTCTTCACACATTCTCCTTCTACGATCCTGGTGTGTCGAGTTTGGAGCAGCGAAAAATCGTAGCATATGGATAACCATGAACATTAGAGCGGCTACATAATTCGTTGATGCTTTGTTTGCTATTTATTTTTGGCTACCCTTCAGAGGCGCACTGCCAGAGAACTGAAAGATGCCAGCATACCTGCGCCGACGTACGTCATGCCATCATTCACAATGATGGTTGGAGAATTCCAGCAACAGGAGAACGCCGCCGAGCAGGGTTCGAATTCTACTTACATGGCAACGAAAGAGTTCACGCAGGTATGGTGTATTGGCAAGTTCGTGCGGTTAAGAGAACGTCTGATTTTACATAACACACCACAAAGTCCCTCTGTGCTCATAATGAAGAATGCTGCTGCCCGCTCTGCCGATCGTGTGTATGATAACACACACACGTACGGGCGTATGGAAGTAGGCGATTCGGTTCGCCACTTATCATTTTTAAGGCGAAAGCCTTACAAGCCCCATTGGACGATATTACACACACACACACACACACACACACACACACACACACACACACACACACACACACACACACACACACACACACACACACACACACACACACACACACACACACACACACACACACACACACACACACACACACACACACACACACACACACACACACACACACACACACACACACACACACACACACACACACACACACACACACACACACACACACACACACACACACACACACACACACACACACACACACACACACACACACACACACACACACACACACACACACACACACACACACACACACACACACACACACACACACACACACACACACACACACACACACACACACACACACACACACACACACACACACACACACACACACACACACACACACACACACACACACACACACACACACACACACACACACACACACACACACACACACACACACACACACACACACACACACACACACACACACACACACACACACACACACACACACACACACACACACACACACACACACACACACACACACACACACACACACACACACACACACACACACACACACACACACACACACACACACACACACACACACACACACACACACACACACACACACACACACACACACACACACACACACACACACACACACACACACACACACACACACACACACACACACACACACACACACACACACACACACACACACACACACACACACACACACACACACACACACACACACACACACACACACACACACACACACACACACACACACACACACACACACACACACACACACACACACACACACACACACACACACACACACACACACACACACACACACACACACACACACACACACACACACACACACACACACACACACACACACACACACACACACACACACACACACACACACACACACACACACACACACACACACACACACACACACACACACACACACACACACACACACACACACACACACACACACACACACACACACACACACACACACACACGCGGAAATCCGCGACCTTTGAACTTTGCCTATTTGCAACTTTCCTGCCGCGCCCCGAGAGAGCTGATTATCCCGTTGGTCGAAGCACCGTGACCACGTGTTAAAGCCCACATTTTTGCTCCACAGCAGTCGCCGGCGCCATTCCCGGACATGTTCGTCTTTTTTGTGCGATATAGATTTAGCGATAAGAGTTTCGCCAGCGTTGAGGGCGTTTACGTGTTGCGACGACGCCAAGCTTAAGTTGTGCTCATGGGTTCAACAGCTCAGGAGACATCAAAATAATTTTCGTTAAACCGTACGGGAAAAACAACGCGGCCCGCCGAATGGTTTGGCTGCACAGTATAGGCCGGGCAAACTTCGATAATGCGCTCGATCTGCGCCTTTGTGAGCTAAGTGACGGTTCTTCACCACATATTTGTGTTTTTCGAAACACTTGCTGTGAACCGCGAGCGACTGCAGTCTATCTCCGCAGTAAATGACGTTCGCAGTGGTTGCAATTGGACTCGTTCGTTCACGGGCAACGAAAACCGCGCTTCCTGTTGTCGGAGTTCCGCTTTTCGCGCAGGTGAAGCGTTGATGTTGCTGGCATTGCAGGGCGCATTCGTTTGGTAGCAGTTGGACTCTTTCGCCGGCTCGTCTTCGAACGTTGCGCTTCATGCCGTTCATGTTATCACGCTGCTCGCTGTGCAGGCATAACTATGATTTATCGCGCGTCACCAAGACCATTTTCAACGTTCGACGTTGTTAACGCTGATATGGCCTCGCGTACGGCGTGCTGACGTGTTAGCAGTTGTGCGTGCTTTTTAAATTATTTGTGAAATTTCACGCAGTTTTTTTCGTTCCTTGCATCGATTTGGTGTATTATGTTGCATATGGGTGTCATGATTCTTATGAGTGCCCTTTCCTTTTACAGATGTATCTTTGTGTCTCTTGTATGCACTGTATGCGTTTGTGTTTTGACCAATGATATTGTTTGTGTGCCGCCCAGCTGCACTGTTATATATATATATATATATATATATATATATATATATATATATATATATATATATATATATATATATATATATATATATATATATATATATATATATATATATATATATATATATATATATATATATATATATATATATATATATATATATATTGCCTCTTTGTCATGCGCAGGGGGCTGAGGCCTCGTCAGGCGATACCAAGCCTTTAGTCTGAGCCCTCTCTTAGACAAATGTCTAAGAAAAAAAAATAAAGAAAGAAAGATTGTCCCAAAAAGATGGCGTTGCAACAGCCGTCGTCTAGCTACCAAGGCGGCAAGTGCGACGACAACACGCGCAGCAGATACAAAGAACAGCCATAAGTTTGTACCTGAAGGCTGTAATAGTCGCGGGTAATTATTTTATCCAACAGAGTTTTCTCGCGTTTTCAACTTAGAAAACTTATTGCAAACTACGTCATCTAGGGCCTTGAAACAATACGCATAGAACGCGATACGAGCGCACGTAGGCATTCGTACCTCAAAACAAATATAAGTTTATGGACACGTACTTCCTTTTTTTTTTCAATGTAGACGAATGTATTTCTATTATTCGGCGCACACTGTCGACACCAGACGCGCGCGCACAATTACCTCCTCGTCGCTCTGAGTGCAGGATGGTTCGAAAATTAGACGGGTCCCTTCAATGCTTCCTTAAGTTACGGATGCATGAGGGCTCCGCATCTGAGGTAAGGAAACCGTGTAAGCTAGGGAGAGTTTTGAAAATCGCTCCATAATATCTGACTTTAGCGATCCTTCAATTCATGTCACTGCCATCATTCATGTCGTGGTACGCTTAGCGTCTTCAACCACATGTCAGTATGTAGGGTGTCTTGATCGTAGCTTATGTAATTGTTAAAATTAGCAGAAAAACCGTTTGCTTCGCTCTCATTCCCTATGTAATGCATCAATCAGATCGAACAGCAAAATAAAGAGACTGACGTATTGACCGCGGTTTTCACACGTTTCTTTGTCACATCCAGCTGTGCAAGACCAGAACGAGCGTCTCTATTGTGAACGCGGGGATCGTCAAGCTGTCCGCTGCCGACTACAACCGGACGTACACCTATGAAGACGTGGACACGATGAATGCAAAGGTTAGTGGGGAGTGGTACACGTGCGCCGCGCAGCCATTTTCGTGAGCATAGCGTAACGTGGTTGTATTGTTGAGGAACTTTCGGGCGGAAACATCGCCGAGGGGAAACATCGCCGAGGGGATTGGAGCCAGCGCTTCTCGAACGTGAGCCGGATGCTCCACCACAAGACACTAATAATTGTCGATCAAGAATGAAAACTAAGGGTTGCAGGGTAGTGGTGATAAACTAATACTATTGCCTTCATTTTTTTTATGTCTATACGCCAGCTGATTTGGATTGTCGTTTGTACTTAGACAGTCAAGACATTCAAGCTGGAAGTTAAGAGATGAAAAGAAAAAGAGAGTTAGTCTCCTTCTTGAAAACTTACAGATAAGCATTATTATGCTGCTCGACTCCCTGAGCACTGGGCCGTCAAGTGGAGCTGAACTAGTTATGGCAACTAAGTATTACGACAGGCAGTACCAGGTATATTAACGCGGTGCAGAACGTGAAAGAAAAAAAGTCCGCGAAAAATCGCCAAAGAAGCAACCTAGGAGGCAGATGCGCCACCTAGGTCGCGTAACCTTGTGGCTTCATCAAAACCTGCCCACCGGATCGTGAGCAAACTGCGCACCGTGGCAGGTGTAGTTAAATTAATGGTTGCTCAGGAAGAGCAACCTGGGTCGCACAAGCCTCACAGGTGGCAGCACATGCCATCGCAGGGCAGTGACGCAGCGCTTAACCGTTGCATCACTGCGCCAGGTAGGAGTGGCGTGAAGACTCCCCGCGATATATGAATGTTAAGTGGAGAATGACCAATTCTCATGAATGTGCATTAACCCATTAATGCTTTCGCGTCACATCCTTAAGGCGGAGCTTAAGTGGGATGTTTAAAATTGCTTTTGCCAAAAATATCTTGACCCGGTGTGTATTTCCAATAAACTGCTCAGAGATGCACTTCTTTTAGTCATTCAGATATAGTATAATTTTCTTAAGCGTTACAATGTGATGCATATGTAGTACCTTCTGTGAAAGATATTTTTCTGGCATGATTTGCCTAATACATGTCAAGCACTCTATGTTTACACTTTTATCTCTGCTGTTCCAGATTCTGAGTCTTGGAAGTGGAGTTCAATATGAATGATTGTACTGCATGTTATGCTTGTGCATTTCCTGAAGGTTGTACTTTGCTTTCGTTACATTAGCATTGTATAAAATAATCACCATAACGTTTTCTATATGTTGATTGGTATACATATCTTTCATGATTTCTCGGCTGTTGCCTATGCAAACAAGGGGGGCGAGAGCTTGTCAAGCTGCTGTTTAGCAACCTTTTCTCTCACCTCCCCATGTTTTGAGAAACATGACATAAACTGCATGCAGTGTATGCAGTGATTAAAACTTGATGTTCTTGTCTGCAGGCGAGAGCATTCTTCAATCTGTACCATCATCCTCATCAAGGCTGGGCTGTGTTCGACACAGAGTACGAGGACTACGACAACACTTGCGGAAATGGTGCTTTCACCAGGCTCAAGGCTTTCAAAACAACACTAAGCACGTCATTTTCTAACCCAGATGACTCATATAAACGGTGACGAGGAGAATGTGACCGATTCCTTGTCAATACCTCCCTCTAGCCTTTTTTCGAGCACTTGCAAGCAATAAATACAGAAGTAGGGCTGTCTTCGCGAGTTGTTAAGGTGTCATACAGTATTGCAGATTTAAACAACGCTAACAAGTTTAACTTTCCTGGACATCACTTTTAATTGTGTGGCAGCTGTGGAATCTTGTAAGATACTGGTATGAACATACTGATGGGGTGGAAAAATACTGCTTTCAAAGTTTGTCCTGCGCTCGTAACAATGGGACGCGTTTTGACAATAAATAGCAGAAAACTTCAAGCATCCCAAGGAGGGATGAGCGGATATATTTATTGTTATGGCGCAATCTTAAGATATGCGAAAAAATTCCTTCTATAAACGACTTCCTCTTGAAAAAGAATGCCCCTGCCCAGAATTTCTGGGTATGAGACTGATACATGCAACGACCACTCAAGCGCTGCTTCCGCTTCATGTCCCTCTCTTTCGCGTTGTTTGAAAGGTTATACCGTGTCCTCATTGTTATGCTGTTAAACGCATCAGAATTAAGTACATTTGGTTCTCACATTTTTGCCGCTCGAGAAAAGAAAACGATATAGTTACCTCGCAATTTATACGGAGTACATTTTTAACACAGGTAGTTCGTGTAATTTGAGTTTCTAAGCCGACTCCATCGTCATTTAGAATGAATGAATGAATGAATGAATGAATGAATGAATGAATGAATGAATGAATGAATGAATGAATGAATGAATGAATGAATGAATGAAACCACCCAGGAAGAGCATCGAAGGATAGAAATGATGGAGGAAATGGTGCGAAAAGTACAACCAGCAGAGGTAAGGACATACCCAAAACACCGGAACCACTTTTTCTCAAAACGAGGCGCCGGACGCGTACGCCGAAAGCGTGTAATGTACCCGAGGAATGTATTATTGCATTAAATATACTCAAAGCCCTTTCGCACGCCATGATTCATAGCCACTGTGTTTGGTTTGACAGACAAACAGTATATAAAAAGTTATCAGTATTCATGATTATTTGAAGCGTACCGAAAGGTTAGGGTTGCTCTGACTTTAATCTTGCTTTGACACGTAAGAATATATTATCTTTTAGCTCGTTCATCTTATTATTTTTATCGGATATAGCCGTCTAAACCACGCCCTCAAAATCAATTTCCAAGTCTTTCCTTTTTTCCCCGTAACCAAGGATTACATGCAATAATAATAAGAAAAACTTTTAACTGCAAGCAAATTATTTACCATTCTCTTAAGGATGTGCATTACCTCGTAGGTTGTATTCTGAGATGTTTTACAGCTATGGAGACAAATTCGCTGCTGAAAAAGTTTCGCGAGAAGCCGGGAGGGGAAGCCGTAAGTTAACGCGGTCTTTAATCGGACTCTTACCCGATCAATATTCTGGCATCTTCGCGCATGCGCAGAAGAGAAGATCGCGCGCCGACAAATGTCGTTTGGAATTAACGACTAGGCCCTGTTTTCAGTGCCATCTGCGCAGTTGCTAGCTACTTGTGGACACCATATGCATCTTGCAGGACAGTAGTTTGTTGTGCTATAGGTGGAGCAGTCAATTTGAGCGTAGTGGCTATAGCGAAGATCTCCGCCTATGTTGTACGCCTGACTAAATTATCGGCCAAACAAGTAATTCCTCGCGGTCTTCTCGACTCCAGCATTACGCGCGCTCTCCGGAACGAGATGCCCAATTCTTCATCTAATGCGACAGCATCAGGAATGCCCTGAATGCGAAAACTATCTGGCGTCGGTGGCGATTGCATGTGTGAAGCCTGCACCGCATGGGATTTAGGGAGTTTTTCACTCAGCACCTGCCACTGTTGGCAGGTGACAGATTAAGAGCAGGAAATCCTCCTCACCACTTGTAGCGGAGAGGAGGGAGACGCCGGACTAAGAATGACTGAGCAAGAATGAATAAAAGAAGCGTTTAGGAATAGAAACGGAATAAGAGCAGAATCACAATTAGAATTGAATCGCAAATGGAATGTATTGTTTAGTGAAAGACAATGAATTCAGAATTGGAATATATTGACCAATGAAAGAAAAATGCTTCCGCCTCTACATTTTCTTAGGTATTCAACGCATTTGCGTCTTCCTCGCTGATCTTTCACCACACCGCGAGCTCCTTGCTCGGAGTGCGTGGAAAGAGGAAGAAGTTGCGAGTGCTCGCCAGCGATCTGGCGAAGATTCCACGACAGCACCGAGGGCCCAATGCAATGACGCTGCTCGAGTTCACGGGCTGCTCGCTGCTCGGTTTCGGGCCGGCCTTCTCCATGTTCGTGCTGACCGTGGCGGGCGAGCCGAGCCGCGTCATTGTCTTCGTGACGGCCGCCTTCTTCTGGCTGCTCTCGCTGCTCACCGCCTCGCTCGTCTGGCTCGCCCTGGTGCCGCTGCGACAGTACACCGCTCCGGGAGTCGCCATGGTCGTCCTTTCACAGGTACGGCACGCGCCCGATCGCAGCATGCTACATTGGCTCTTCTTCAGCGCTGCCACGTAGCCCTGACGGGGAGAAGCCGTGGGACGCAGAGTAAACTTTCCCTTAGTGACAACGGCGTGGCATGGTGTATGGAACCGTATAGCACGGTATTGTTATCAGATGTTATGCTTTATGGGGGTTTAACGTCCGCCCCGCCGCGGTGGCTCAGTGGTTAGGGCGCTCGACTACTGATCCGGAGTTCCCGGGTTTGAACCCGACACCGGCGGCTGCGTTTTTATGGAGGAAAAACGCTAAGGCGCCCGTGTGCTGTGCGATGTCAGTGCACGTTAAAGATCTCCGGGTGGTCGAAATTATTCCGGAGCCCTCCACTACGGCACTTCCTTCTTCCTTTCTTCTTTCACTCCCTCCTTTATCCCTTCCCTTGCGGCGCGGTTCAGGTGTCCAAAGATATATGAGACAGATACTGCGCCATTTCCTTTCCCCCCAAAACCAATTATTATTATTATTATTATTATTATTATTATTATTATTATTATTATTATTATTATTATTATTATTATTATTATTATTATTATTATTATTATTATTTAACGTCCCAAAGCGACTCGGGCTATGAGGGACGCCGTAGTGAAGGGCTCCAGAAATTTCGACCACCTGGGTTCTGTAACTTGCAGTGAGGTCGCACAGTACACCGGCCTCTAAAATTTGACCTCCATCGAAATCAAACCGCAGAGCTCGGGATCGAACCCGCGTCTTCGGGTCAGCAGCCGAGCGCCATAACCAATAGGCCACAGCGGCGGCGTTATGGCGTGTTATGATGCGGAGTTTTGTCTTTGCCTCCACTCAAGATAAGGTTGCGACGTCTGGTGCAGGAAGTCTTCCGGCTGTTCTTCTTCCGTGTGCTGCGCAAGGCTGAGCGTGTGCTGAACGCAGTGGCGCTGGCAGGTGCCGACGAAGCTGCGCGCATGCGCTCCCGGCTCGCGTTCGCCTACACGTCGGGCCTGGCGTTCGGCACCATGGGCGGCCTCTTCTCGCTGCTGGGACCGCTTTCCGACGCCCTGGGTCCCGGCACCCCGGGCCTGATGAGCGGGGCGCCGCCGCGACTTCTCGCCGCCTCGGCGCTGACCGCGGCCGCCTTCAGCGTGCTGCACGTATGCTGGGCGCTGGTCTCCTTCAACGGGCTCGACACACGCCGCTGGACCTCGCTCGCCTTCGCGCCAGTCGCGCACGCGGCGGCGTCGGCCGCCACGCTGCTGGCTCCTCGGGCAGACTACGCCGTCTCCCTGGGCTCTATGGGGGGGCTGCTGCTGGTGTCCGCAGCGCTCGCCTTCCAAGCGGCCGGGGGAAGCGCGGGAAACATATGGGCGGCGCTTAGCAAACGGGACACCAAGGAGTGACGGGCGGTGTTTCTGGGAGCGGCCACAGGCGAAAGCGCCGCTAGTTTAGTCATCTTCTTTGAACTTTTCTTGCTGATCGAGGTAATAAAAATATTATTAGTGAATAGAAGTTACTAGTATCAAAAACGTTGCCTCGAAGAACGCTTATAGCCACCCGGGACGATGGAAATGAAGAAATCATTGCGAGTGTACTGCTCAAATCTTTGAGTTCCAGAGTATGTTACTAATGCTCAAAGTATGTTACTAGTACTGGTGGATAAAGGAGAACAGGAGCTATTAAGTAAAGACTCATTCTCGGACAGATCTCCTGCTCCTCAATTTTTCGGTAACGCCTGTGACATTGAGATATGGTCGTGGTGACCTTTGCTGCCGGAATCTCTTCTAATCGATGGGAAAGAGTGGGAATAACTTACTGAAAAAAATTCACAGGGACAGGTTATTGCACCATGTTGGAAATAAGATAGCATTTTAACCTGTTCATGGCTTTGCGGGACGTCACTAGCGGGCCTTAAGAGTTGCCCTTCTCGTACACCACCTGCTACCAGCTGCCACGGTAGGCAGGTGACACGTGAAAGGTGTAGCCACATGCATCTGGGAATTGACGCAGATTTTTACCTTTGAGGCCTTTAATGCCATCGCATTAAATGTAAGATACGGTTCCTGGTCTGCCACTTTACTTGCTTATCGCACACGATAGAGCTTGTAGGTATGGGTAATTTTGTAACTATATGGCGTTTCATAATTTCAAGTGCGGAAAATAAATTCCCTTCAAGCGAGTAACTTTACATGCATTTTGTCATTCGGAAGATTGCATGCCCTTCTTAGTTACTCGTCCTAACTAAAGCGGTGATAGGACACCAGTACATTTTATGGCGGAACTGAGAGCGTGGTCCTGCATGTACTCAGTAGGTGTTAGGACGACGAAGACTACGATCTCCCATTGTGGAGCCATAAAAAAACGCGGGAGAGAAGAAAGGCGAATATACAAATGATGATGAACGGAGAAAGCAGTAACGAAGTCAGCGGTTCTTGAAGTACAAAGTACTACAGGGCAGAAAGCAGCCCATAAAATGCAAAGAAGCATCCAAGGCATGGAAAAAAAAAACTGCATTTGTCTAAAACTTCGACGGGAAGTGTACGGTCGTTCAACGGCAAGGACAAAGGTGATCGAAAGCAAAGACAACGACAAATTTTCCCATGAAAAACACCTTGCTCATTTTTATGAGGCAAGCTACATAAACAACAACATGCGTCTAGAATATAAACCATCCGAGTGCCTATTCTCAGATAACGCGGAACAGAAATAGGTGATAGGTCCTTTAGGCTGCTACAGACAGCAGCGGCGAGCAATGATATTCTTATTTGCCTATTTAGACGCTATTGGTGTTCTAGACAAATTCGAAATTGCCCGAACGCTTGATCACCCCGCTGTACATGCACTGAACTTGACTTGGGTCTCGTACAAAGAAGCCATCACGCACTGAACTATTCTGTTACAACTCTCTTCAATGACCGCACTGTTTTCTAGCACCCTTCTTCCGTCTTTAATTCCCAATTCACTCCCCTACGGAGAGTAGCATGTCGGCGAATATTCACGCCTGCTAAAATCTGTTTTCATTAAACAGCTCTCTCTCTCTCTCTCTCTTTCTCAACAGGCGATGAGAGGAAGCGAGCTGCACGACTCAACGCTCAAATAATAACGCTCACTGAGGCAGCCAACCCCATGGCCTACTTCGTGCCACTGCTGGCATCTGGAGGCCGCTTACGCTCAATTTGTCCTTTTTCCCAGTGAAACAAATGTGCTGTACGCCGCCCTTCAGTAGTGGAGCGATTAGGTTTGACTTGGGCGAGCAATGATACCCTGCTTCAAGGCATCCCGCCAGCTTCCACGTGTTGTATTGAAAGCGCATTGCAACAGACGCCAGAGGTGGAGAGGCACCTCAAGTGTTAGCCATGCGTTTTAGGTGGCTAATCTGGCTGGATATATATATATATATATATATATATATATATATATATATATATATATATATATATATATATATATATATATATATATATATATATATATATATATATATATATATATAAAACTTCCGTTTAAAAAATTTACCATTCTGAGTAATTTACCATTCTGTGTAATTCTTTGTGAGTTACCGCTGCATATACGTGACAATATTTTGCTAAAATTCAGTAACCAGAGAGTTTTTCCTGAAAACTAATGCCCTTTTGGCCTAAATCGAGCTCACAAATTTTTTTAGGCAAAATAAAGATTCATGCAATAAGGCGCTAAAGAGGGCTAGGCAAGACCCTGTGTACTCAACAGGAATCGCCGCAGACATCACGAAAGCAAGCCGGTTCATACGCTTCCCCACTTTGACGCCGCCGCTTAGACACGAACCGCATGGTCTTATTTAATAAAGGCCTTTTTCTTTCGCTCGTGAACAAATGGCTACGAGTGGGAACTAATGCGTGTGCGGCACTGTACACACTTAACCAAATTCCATAAAGACCTGTTAGTGTATTAATCAGTATTAATTACATCTGCCTCAACCCGTTGTAATGCGAATGTGCAGTACTTTCACCAGTCAAGACCACCAGACAGGCTTTTTAGCGTGAGGCTTTACTAATGTCAAAGGCACAGCGGCTTTAACGATGAAAGAGGCTTAGGAGAATAAGGCTCCAGTAAATGTTAGGTAAACAGTTTTAAATACAAATTGCGTTAGGCAATGCAAAGCGTGCGTTCTTGAACTCGTTTTGAGCGTTTTTATCGTCGTAGGGCTCAGCAGTTTTTCATCGCAAGGTCGAGTGTGATCATCTAAGTCGTTTGCGTGTTAAACCTAAAATGACACAGCGCTAATTTGTGACACCAGACTGGAGCAATTTTTCAGTGAAAATCTGGAGTGGATATCTGTTTCCTGCTATGTAAATTGAAAAAGAGGTGTCATGAATGGCCACAAACTCTGTGTGCGCAACAGGTGCTGAAGCATTCGGTGACGTCCAGGCAGGACTGCGTAATAGAACATCTCTAGTTGAGAAATTTAAGGGCAGCAACTTAAAAATTAAATGGACGCATTTTGAGAAAGCGTTCACGTATTATATGGAATAAATAAAGTGTATAGAAAAGTCATTGACGATCGAGATGAGCCAGCCCTTTCGGAAATTCACACAACTCGTTTGAACCGTCCGAATAGAGTAGCTGTGCCTTGAAACCGAAAATAAAAACCATAAGGTCTGTGCCATGGATTGGAGACTAACATTGTTTAGAGGAACTTGCACTGGCGGTGCGGGTTCATTGGCGTTCCTGGGCTACAGCCAAAGGCAGTGGAAAACTCGGGCACGTACTGCAGGAGCCGGTTGCAGTGGGAGTCCGCGTTTCCCTTCAAGCCGCCTTCGCATCTGTTGTGGCAAAGCGCTATAAAGAGAAGCTGCGTCGTGCTGTACTGTTCCAGCCCTACGACGGCATTGTCAAAGGCGCTCGTGCTAGCGTACGCGTCCATCAGGGCGCCCACGCCGAAAGCAGCAGCATCAAATGCTGCACTACGGCTAACGTTAACGAAAGAACCGTTGCGCAAACAGTCCATGGCAGCGTCGATTGCCGGCGCTGATTCCGGGTCGCTGCGGTAGGCAGCTATGAGGAGCCTGCCTAGGGCGTGGCCAATTATCACTCCGAGACCACCATAGTTAAGGGCCGCAGTCAGGCCGATGTCGAACGTCGGGTAGGAGAGCGCGTAAGGCAGGAGATAGAAGTTGTATTCCGGCCGCGACAACACGTAGTAGCGAAGCACGGAGACGGAGTGGAGCACGCCGCCAACGTCTTCCGAGGTCAAGCCCTGCGCAGCCAGCAGCTGCCAGTTGCGCACGAGTGACGGTGTCATGTCCGGCCTCTCTTTGTGTCCCGTCGTGTCTTCGGGAGCGGAGAAACTGCGGAACAGTACCTCCTGCGATGTCCAGTTGACAACGACAGTGACGTTACTGGCATGGTGCTCCCAGTTGGTCAGTCGCTTCCGGAATGCCTCGCGAACGGACAGCGCAGTCTCTCGAGCGTCGAGGGTGTCGCCACTATGCTGAATGCCAGCGATGTAGCTTGAAAACAAAGCCTGGGCGTTCAGCACCATAGCGCGGCTGATGCAGAAGGCACCGTGATAAATTTGCGCCCTCTTGGAGCTCTTCCCGTAGTAGTTAGCCACTAGCTGCTCGTTAGCGTACAGAGCGGCCACCTGCACTGTGCACCAAGACACTAGCAAGTGCAAGGTCTCCTCGCCCAGTGTCGTCCACAGCGAAAACACTTCCTTGACGTAGTCGGGACGTGTGCTGGTAAGGTTGAGGCCGTTGGGGAGTCGCACGTTCAGACTCCCTAGTACGGACAACCAGCTTTCCTCTGAGAGGCCGAACTCGGACGCGTTCACAATGTCCATCGCCAGAGATGAAGCGCTGCGCTCTGCTATCAACGAATTATAGCTCGGAACGAGCTTGTTCAGCGTGACAGCTTCGATAGAGGCCATTTCTTCGTAGCTGACCGTTGCTGCTGCGGTGGCGTTGCCTCCAAAGCTTTGCGCTAGCTCCTGGAAATACTCGTCTCGGGTCTTGTTCGAGCTGAATCCTCGGGTCTTGTCTATAACAAATGGAAACGATGCGCCGGGTCTAACAATGAGCACGTCTTCGAGCGGGTACCTCACGACAGAGAAGTCGAGCACTGTTCCCCAGCCGAGCTTGAGGGAGCTGTATAGGAGCGTGTGTGGGAGGTTAACCTCTCCGCGCCGCACCTCTGGCCAGGTGATGCCTGCTGTGGCCAGTGCTTCCTTGACGAGCGCGAGCTGGTTGCTCGCTCCTCTGAGTATGTCGTGACAGCTGAGGTAGAGAGTCGCTGCTCGCTGCGCCTCGTTCTGACCCCGAATGGTGTAGTTGTCGCTCAGCGCATCCGCCGACTCGGTCACTTTCCTGACTACGTTGGCGAAGTGGGTCTCTCGCACGCTGAACAGATGTTTCTTCTCCCAGCCGTGGCACACGAAGCGTGTAAAGCTCTCGCAAGGGTCCATGTCTGCGTTGATGGACTGCAGCAGGTGCCGGGAGTAGGCGAGGCATTCGTGCGTCGTGCACACGTTCTTCTTGGACGGCGTCGGAATCCAGTACATTCGGACGAGCAGGATCGCGAAAAAGCCGAACGCCAGCGCCGAGACAACGATGAGGGACTTCGGAGCGCCTGAGCATGGCTGTCGAGGTTCCTGGAAAACAAGTGGTGAAAGCGGCATTACAGGAGGCTGCTCTAATTAGTAGTTTAATGCGCAGCTGTTCGTTCCTTCTCGATTGTTATTATTCTTGCGCGAAAGGGACGAGAACAAATGAAAGAACACAAACGACGTAAGCGACTGGAAGCTGCGTGCTCTGTACTTGTGTTTTCGCGTGCCTTCAGTTGCCATCATCGCTTTTTAGCAAGAATACGTATGCATTCCTTTTACTTCTGTGAAGAGCAGATATTGTGGAATAGAAACTCACTTTTAAAGTTACATGCTCATAGTTCAAATGAATAGAACAATATTAACTGGGGGAGAGGTTGGGTAACTGGAAATAATGTTAATTAGTCTTTTGTGGGAGACGGAGTTGAAAGACTTCGCAGTGCTCTGGGTAAGAGCAAAACTGAGGCGTCACTAACTGAGGAGCGAGCAGGTGCTATACAGTGCGATTCGGACGCCCCTTTCGGTTCAGATACGATTTATGCGCCACTTTGCAGATAGAGAAAAGCTCAAAACGCCTATCACGCTCTTCAAGCCCCCATGCGTGACCCAAGGAGGACTAGATCAATATCAGTGCACGTTTTGCCATCACGTGACTGATTGCTCCCAGCAATGGTCCTTCCTGTTGCTTACGATTTTCCGCATTGCAAGCATTTCTGTGCGCTTATGCCCGTGGTCTTAGCTCCGTATAGCACTCACCTGGAGCTCAGCGTCACAATACACTCACTTGATTTGCGAATGGCGACGCGCTGAAACTTCGCCTCAGGTTTTTTTTTTTTAGGTTCTATGCGTCACTTTTGCATCAGATCTGCGATTTTGAAGAAATGGCGGCATCTAACTGATCCGGTAACGACCGCCATGCTGGCTTGAGCGGCTAGCCGCAGCTTCGTTTGCTAAGCGAGAGCAGCCGTGGCCTACGCGCTGTAGTAATTGTTTTTTTTTTTGGGGGGGGGGGGAAGGAAATGGCGTAGTATCTGTCCCATGTATCGTTGGACACACCCTAAGAGAATGGATAAAGGAGGGAGTGAAAGAAGAAAGGAAGAAAGAGGTGCCGTAGTGGAGGGCTCCGGAATCATTTCCGCCTACGCGGTGCAATAGCTTTATTTTGAACATTTCCCTTAGAATGTGGGGGGAGGGCTTGGGTGCTTGCGTCAAGAGGAAAATTGGTCACACATGGTTCCGGTGGCTGCTGGCATCCTGCTAGCAATCGTCTTGCTGACAATCGCGCACTGCTGTCGTTAACACAGCGTGCCTGCACGCGCACCAAATTTGTGTCATACAAGCAACGAGCACTCATATTCTAACTGAGCCATTAGACTAGAAAGCAAGCCGTTGTTCCTAGAGTTCAAAAATGTATTGCGGAAATTGGCTTAACGTTACGCCGACGTGCTACGTCGACATACGACATAAAGGGAAACAACGTGCATTCAGAACTATTGCAAGTTCTGAGAGTAATGTTTTATGTCAACGTTTTTTCGGCAATCTGATAATTCTCAACACTGCATTTTTTTGTCCACTCGTACATGCGGTAAAGAGAGGAAAGAATCATCCGCCCGCAAATATTGTTCGTTCAAGGTTCACATCTTCATTCGCCTCTTCGACGAACCCCGTTGTGCTCTGGGAACACGGCAATCGGGATTCAAAAGCTCTTCCAGTTTGAAGTCGGGTACAGCAAGTGGGCACTGCGGCGTCTTGAAGATAAGGTGCTGAATTCCAGCCAAGTTGGAAGTCAGCCCGTGCGTGTTTAGTGCCTGCGGCGTCTTTTTTCAGTGCCGCGCTGTAGTACTTCAGTCATGGATCACCAGTTAGCACCCGCCTCGGCTTCGAGAGGTGGCGGGTTCAAGTCCCGTTGCCCTGTTTAGCCGTCGGTTTCGTCGAATAGGTACAAGCCCCGACCTGGCGCTCGGCTTTCTTAGGGTGGATCGCTTGGGAAATGGGCGTTCGGGTTCAAACTCCGTCACTTCGAGCTTGAACAGGCATTCGGACTTCGTTGTGCGGTAAAGCACAAAAGTGGGCTTTACAACAAGAGGAGGATTTAAGTTGCTTGACGGCGGAACGAATCACTAAACGGTCAGCGAAATGCTTCGGTCCGGGACCGTTTTCCCAAGAATTTCACCCCAGAAAAATCGAGAACCAGACCAGGGGATTCTTCGCTGCGCTGGGAATAGAACCCAGCTCCTCCCGAATGCGAGGCGGATGTTCTGCCGTAAGGCCACCGCTTCCTAGTGAATCCTAGTGTATTGAATTAAGGAGGAATGCTGCACTCGCTACATGTCTATAGCGTACAACCAGGCTGCATGCAAGTATACCTGCGTTTCCTAATGAAAACGGGGCTGCTAATGAACGTGGTTGATTTTTGTGCCATATCGTATATCCTGTTAGGCGCTGCACTTTCAGTTCATTACGGCGGGGGCCTTACCATTGGCGAATCCATCACATAATGCTCACAATGCTAGGAGTGCGGGCTAGGTTGGTTATCCATGCTCAAACGACATAGACGAAGGCACAAAGCGAACACACACTGCCAAGACTCCGCCAGATTGAAAACAAGAAAACTATGAGAACATTTATTTACATTACTCTTGGGGAATGCGATAGCATCAAAATCAGAAAATTTCATGAGAGACCACAGCGCTGGGTTTTTACCGTGATGAGGCTTCTGTTTCCGGCGATGCAATTGAAGGGAGAAAGCGGGCTGGAGAGAGGCGGCACGTCGCGTGACCTGATGGCGTCATAGACATCTCAACCAATCAGACAATTTTTGAAGCGATAGCTTCACTACGCCATGTAAACCCGATTTCGCCGTGCCTTCAACAGCTCTCTACTGCGCAAGCGCTGCGCAACAGTTGCGCCGCGCGTGACGTCACAGGTGCGTCGCCGGATCCGCCGCCGGCTCATTCGCCGTGCGTGACGTCAGAGCCGCGCATCTGCAGTAGAGCACGCGCCGCGCGCCGTTGCTCGGTTGCATATAAACAGGGGGTGCGAAGCGCTCCAAGTCAGATGCGCGATGAGTGAAGAGGCGGAATATCAGCGCATGCACTCAGTACGACAGCAGTACAGGCTACGCGAAGCCACGTCGACGGATCCCGAAGTTGTAGCATGGTACAGGGCGGGTCAGCAGCGAGCCCAAGAAGCGAGGACGATCTGGCAAACTCCTCTCGTCAAACGAGGGGTTGACCAAACTAAAGTGAACTAGTTTAACCCGTGGATCGCTACCGTGTACACACAAGGTTTAACCGGAGCTAAACCACCAGCAATATTTATGACAGACCGCAACGTGGGTTTCTTTCTGTGATGTGGTCCTATTGCGATCGGAATAGAAAGGTCGGCTCTCAGCGCATGGCCGCCGCTTGAAGGACAAAGTTGCCTGGAAGGCTACAGGCGCGACTTCTGCGCAACAGGCAGCGATGCTCGCGGTCCGAGTAGAAGCGGGAACCGGCTCCTCACTATTCCACGCTTCTGCTTGACTGCAGTGATTTGCGCAGTAAAATATCGAGGCTCGTTTGCTGTCCCGCCACCTCCTGTCAGCTTCGCTATCTAGGTGCTTGATAAATTCACTCGTCGTAAACAAGCAGGCGATGAACCCCCAAGAAGTGCGGAGACAAACGCTGTCGCCTCTGCACCATATTAAAGCATCGGGCCAACTATTCTCGAAGTTGTTCCGCCGGAAGCGACTTGAGGAAGCTTATCGTCCGTACGTAATCTGCCGACTTTGTTGGAAAAAGAAATATATATATATATATATATATATATATATATATATATATATATATATATATATATATATATATATATATATATATATATATATATATATATATATATATATATATATATATATATATATATATATATATATATATATATATCACTTTCTTCTACTCATCCGCTAGCGCATGTGCAGCTCGAATTCCCCACGAATAGGTATCCACACTGCGTCTCATAACAGGAAAATTTTGTTAGCATAGCCGCCGAAATTTTTTCGCACCTTTTTGAATAAAGCATGCGGTATACATCACCTCTGGATTCAAAGCATTGACATGAAGTCCGATGTGTTTCTTCACTTAATCAGTGAGTACGAGATAGTGTCCGAACGGCCACATCGTGCTTGTACCTGCCATATATGGAAGCCCTATAGGCAGAGCATTCGCGACAGCTAAAGCAATGCACCATTTTTTTTCCTACTCTCAAGATAGTAAACTTCAAGCATATTCTTACCGAAAACTGATCTGGTATACTTATGCATGCCGGCTTAGAAATAGCTAAAAGCGCATGAAAATGGGGTCTAAGCCTATAGTGCAGCATAAGCAGAGCCCGCCATCCTCCGCCGCCCAAGCCAGCGAGGTGAGGAAAAATCTCCTCTCTTTCGCCGCAGCTGATTTCCTGCTATCACGTATGCATGAGCAGAGAAGAAAGCAGTTTTGTATGTATCCTATATACATATATACAAGGCAGTAGTCAACATTTAGGCCTTGCGCAAAGTACAAACCGCAAATACCTTTGAGCACATGAATTTCGCTGCAACAACATAACTGAAAATTGTAGAACCAAAATATACGCATGCTTTCTGAAGCAGGCACCAGAGTTATATACGTACGGCCGAAAAAAAAAAAACACACACACACACAGGGTGCTTTTTACAGGCGTGTTTGCGCAACCCAGGAATCCTCTAACCAGATCAGAATTCCTGCCTCCTTTACATATATTTTAGAAGCGATGCCAAAATAATTTCAGTGTGGTCGAAAGTAGTGTTTTTAGTGTATATTTACGAGAGAAGCTCCGTGGGAGGTATTGCAGCACTTCATGAGTACTAGGAGATTTACGGAAGTTGTCGGCAGGACGTCGGTTCCGTGGAATCGCTACTGCTACGTGTATAAGTTTGTAGGGGTATCCAGATGCGAACTCTCAAAAGAAATAAGAACGGACAGAGACCAGGCGCGAAGGCAAATTACTATTACGCGCCTGCTTCGTTCAAACTCTCCTTATAGTTCACCTTTTTTTTTGCTATTGGAGCCACTATTAATGCTTTCAGGAAGCAGTCAGTCTCTTTTGCCGCTGTCAAGATACAAAATTCAGGGGGGCACTTTGTTGACCTCAAGTGCGGTGAGGCGAAAACATTTAGCCAGGTGTTGCTGCTTTGTCACAGATGTGTGGTGAAGATGATTAAAGACTACAAAGAGGGTTTAGGCGGTATCCTTCCAGATCGGCGTTCAGGATGCGTCTGGCAAGATTGCCTGGGGAGCGCTCCTCTCGAACGATGGTGGCGCCGCTCAATGACGTCACACGCTTATCAGCCACACGGCTTTATCATTTTTTTGTGATGCCGCCAGACTTATCCCAATTGATCGTGGTTGCGCGCAACTGCCTTCCACATTCTTCCAGACTGTTGTAGTTGATTTGGTGCCGTTATCTCGATGACGTCAACATTTTGACAGCTATAGCGCGACACCTTTTTGAGAACACCCCCGCTGACGAGTCATGAGCTTATACAGGCTTTCGCCTTAAAATTCCTGATGCTAGAAAACAAATGTAGAGCAGTCCATTAAATATAATCTTTGGATTGATAGCAAGGTCTGTAGACATTTTTTCCCCTGTCTTCTCAGTAAACTACGGAATAAAAGCGAGACCGCAGAAGACTTACCACTGCAGGCAGAAACTGGCTCGCGGGGAGCTGTATTGATTGCCTGGTGTTTCGCCGAGAGCCACGCCGGTCAGTGTTTACCGCCGCCGTTGTGTTTAAGGTACTAACACCGGTGGTCGAAAATAGCCCCGGAAAGACGCCGGAGCCTACTCTGTCTTTTCGAGGAATTCCAGTCGTGGTACTCCACTCGTGGGATGTCGCGGGTTCTTTGTCCTTCAGTCTCTGGTTGTACTGCAGGAAAAGCAAAGCACTTTCATCTGCCACGAGTATTCGAGCTTGGGTCCATATATTTACACTGCACAGGCCTGATATGTTACGTTATGATCGGATGCTGATTATGCATTTTTATGACGCAAGGGCATCTATGGCCAAAGAGCTCCATCGCACAAGGTATTTTCGAATTCTCAAGGTGTGGTCAGAGACCCATTTCCCAAGCATTCCACCCCAAATAAGCCGAGCACCAGACCAGGGGAAAGCTTGCACCCATTGTATCACCGGTGGGTGCCCGGCGGCACTGGGGATCGAGCGTTGCACCTCCAGCATGCGAGGCGGATGCTCAACCACTTGGCCACCGCTGTTTTGATCGGAACAAACCGACTAGTGCATTAACTAAGTTTTGGAAACGTTTCTAGTAATGCACGTATTGCGATGTATTTTCCAAAAAAGTGCTGGCATATGATTTCTGATTTCACAGCTGCTATGGGTAGCGACGCCATGGCGTCGACATGACGTTTATAGCGGCTTCCGTTGCGTTCCAGGTACTGACTAAACAATTCCAAATAACTCACCGGGCCGAGCTTAGATTGACGCCTTTGAGGGGCTCCCGGCTTTTCATTGGGCGGTGCGTTGTCGCTCCCTGCGACATTGTTCGAGGCCTGGCCCGGTGGTAAGGTAGATGAGGGCGTTCGGAATGCGAACGTGCGGCTAGCGGGAGGCACAGGCGGCTGCAGTGGATGGATTAAAAGTCATGAGGGACGCTTGCGCTATCACTAATCGATGTTGATAATGTGTGTGAGCGCGAATGTTTCACCCCACTGACTGGGAAATAAACGCTGAAAGCGCAATTGGGGCGAACCAGGGTGCTTACGGGGGCCACAGTCGCGGATTCCGGGGCGCCATTTACGTTTGCTGTGTGCGGGCCAGTTGTGGGAGGGGCATTCGTTGGAACGGTTTGGCCGACAGTGTCCGTCGATGGTCCTGCGTTGGATTATGAAGAAAGTAAGTATGACTAACAGGTATGATTATGCACTCTCAAACTCGTGAAGGCATGCACTTGGCACGAGGCGGGGTATTTCCCGCCATAGCACTTACAAAGTCGAACAATTGCAAAGCACTGTTTTCAATACTTAGCCTTTCTGCGCAGGTCCAAGCCGTGAAGTGCTTTTTCATTCCGTTTACTTCAGTATACGTGATCAAGAAACTGGAAGCAGTGCTTCTGTAGTGTATTTTTCTAGATTCATCACACCGATGCATTTCAGGATTTCTTACTGTTCGAGTGGACAAAAGCTTGTGGGACATGGATTCTCGGGGGAAAAATTTACTTCTGAGTGGTCAGGCAAAGCAGGTCCATGAAAAGCATAAATGCATGTGTGCACATGCGTGTTCCATCTGTTGTAAGAAATACCAGCTAAATGGCTAGCGAGCCACAACAGAATTTTTTTTTTTGCGAATCCGCATTCTGCAAAATATCGTCCATAACTGTACGTCAGGTAGAGATCCAAACGCCAGCCGAAAAATTTCGACAGACCCGCAGCAGCGCAGACAACTCAGTCTAAAGAAGTCCGCTACTCCTAGCTAAAATGGAGTACTCACATAGGATATAACTGAAACCCAGTAAATACCTATCTAACTTCACTAAGTGCAAGTCGCAAACTTTCGGCAGCGATTAGCGGCTTAAGCGCACACAGCTTGAAAAAAAAGAAACAATAATAATTTATAGAAACATTAGTAGATGTCTTGCAGTAAAAAGAAACAAAACTAAATGATCCAGCATCTGATGTGACCGTGTTCGCGAGTCTCAAGTGAAGCGTATCGATACTTTTAACCACGCAGCTACAACACTGGGTTCTCAGGTCGCACGTATATTTGTTGAGCAGTGCTTCTCTCAGTAATATCTCGTTTGTTTCAACAATGGTTGTGACTTCACATACGAGACATTAGGCGCTTTTAAAATCTGCTTAAACTATGACAATACCCGAATTCCTGTTGTTTTCTATGCACAGGTGCACGCTGACGTAAGGCACGCTCTTAACAGTAGCCCAATGGTTAATTATGTCACTGCGAATAGCGGAACGATAAGTGAAGGGTAGGCGCTCACCGGATTCGGGCTGCGGGACTGCGACCGAGGATTTGCGGCGGTCGGCAGCGGCCGGCGCGACCGAGTCGCGTTTCTCCTTCGTCGCGGTTCCCTTGACCCGCGAGTTCTTCCTGCTTCTCGAGCTCGCCTTGGCAGCCGCTCCTGGATTTGGGGACTTGGAGCTAGGGTGGTCCATGACGGCCAGGAGACCTTGAAGCAATGGCTGCAAACGGAACGACGGCGAAACGACTGGACGAGTTCCCTCGGTCTTCTTTCTTGCTTCTCGTGGCAGCACGTGCATTGGCTTCCTCGCTGCTTCGTGAAAACTTCCTCCTCCTCCTCATCATCATCATCAACCTGACTACGCTCACTTCAGGATAAAGGCCTCTCCCATGTATCCCTAATTAGCCCTGTCCTTTGCCAGCAGCTGCCAGCGTATATCACTTTGTGCCGTCGCTTGCTACGCTTGCCTTCTCTTGGAATCCACTCCGTTACCCTTAAGGACCGGCGGTTATCTTGCCTTCGCATTACATGCCCGGCCCAAGCCCATTTATTCCTCTTGATTTCGACTATAATTTCATTAAGACGCGTTTGTTCACTCACCCACTCTGCCCGCTTCCGGTCTCTTAATGTTACACCTATAATTTTTATTTCCATAGCTCGCTGCGTTGTCCTCAACTTAAGCTGAACCCTTTGCGTTAGCCTCCACATTTCTGCCCCATAGGTAAGTGCCGGTAAGATACAACTGTTGTATATGCTTTTCTCTTGAGGGATATTGGCAAACTGCCATTCTTGATCGGAGAGTAGCTGCCAAATGCGCTGCACTCCGTTCTTATTCCTCTAGCTATTTCCCTCTCGTGGTCCGGATTAGCGGTCACTACCTGCCCTATGCACTTGGTACGCTTCAAACAACAAAGTGACAAAGGGGCACGCGACCACCAGCTCCAGTGAGCGAGGAAGATTTTTTTAATGCTGCTTAAACATAAAAGGAGGATGCGTAAACATAAGAGGCGCTGAACTGCTCCGTTAGTCCGTCTTATCCAGTATTAGCAGGCAGAACAGCATTTTAATGCGATGCGTGAAAGGCCCCGTTCTCCAGAAAATGCGGTGTTGGCGTTGTCGGCGTTGTGAGCGGAAAATCACGAGCATGGCTCTGACAGGTGCTGCCCAGAGAGCAACCTAGGAGGCGAGTGGGCCACCTTGGTCACGTGACCTTGCGACGTCATCATAACATGCCCCCCCCCCCCCCCCCCCCCCGGATAGTGAGCTAACTGCCCACCGTGGCAGGTGGCAGTTAAATTAATGATTGGTCGCTCGGGAAGAGCCACCTAGGCTGCACAAGGCCCACCGCTGGGAGCAGCTGCCATCGTAGGGAAGTGGCGTATCACTTAACCGCTGCACCACTGCGTCAGGAGGGGTATGATGACTTCCAGGGATCTATGAATGCAAAGAAGAGAATGGCCTTCCGCATAGTTGGGAATTAACCCATAGCGCTATCGGATCATACTCGTATACAGCAGAGCTTAAGTGTTTACTCCAATTTTTTTTTACATGAATAGAACTTTTACACGGGAATTTATGCACCGTTGTCGCGTGTAAGCGAAACATTTTTGCATTTTGGTTTCCTTATCAATGGCGAAAGTAGTGCTAGTAGCGCTAAAACTTCGGCTGCTTGGTTGTGCCTGTACTTCCTGATTACGGGTTGCTTAGCAGCGACACAACACAGAAAGGGGCGGACACATAGTCTATATGTACATTCTAGCGACACAGCGCTAGAAGAGATTACACACACCAAGTCTATATGTACATGGTGTGTGTAATCTCTTCTAGCCCTGTGTCGCTTTTGAATAGCGCCTAGTAATCGAGTATCCTTGGTCGTTAAAAACGAAACTGTATTTATTTTGTACATGCATTTCTGTCGACTTATTTCCTTGAAGCAGATAAAAAGTTTCGCGGACCATGCGAAATATGGCTCTTCTGCTAAACGCAAACAAACTCTTCGCAAGGCAGAGTTAATGCCGACAAACTGCTGCACTTACTGTGTACGCAAGGAGAGCGCCTTCGTGTGATTAACGGAACAGCATAAAGTCAAGGGACGTTGTATCGTTGCGCTGGAGAGACAGATGCACAGGTGTAGGGAGGAGGGACTGGTTCGGATGTTTATTTATTTATTTATTTATTTCGAGATACTGTCAATCCCATCAGGTATATTCGCAGGAGTGGGTTAGAATTGATGGTCTGTATAGATTGTGATATAGTCATTCACATACGTAAGTATGCAAAAGGGTATCTGAAAGTTTTGACAGATAAAGGGCCGATGTTAACAGCATTGGATCGGGCAGAATGACAATGCATAATTCCCCTAGCTCAGTTTCATATCATGCACAGCAAAAGCGAAACGAAAGACAAGCACGTGAAATATAAAAAATGATAACATCATCCACAGTTAGCCTTCATCACGGATTTCCATAACACATGGCAAGCAAAAGAAGGATAAACACAATAATGACATTTTGATAATGCGCATCACCTTCTTTCAATACCATGCACCAACTAGCCCCCCAGTGTGTGTTACAATAATGACAGGTTCACTTACTCGTTGTTATGTGCGAAAGAAGCCAAAAGTCTTTAAACAGAGGGGCACTGCATTCTAAACAGAAGAGAGTAAGCTTTCCTCTCGCGGGCTCTCCTGTATAAGAGCGACTGCGTTTACACCCTATCTACTCCCATATGGGCGAATTCGTGTTTAGAATGCGAGGACGACTCTATCCAAGCGTTTTTAGTAAAAATGAATTCTATGGCTCTTTCGCGGCATGATGATTTTTGTCCGGAAGTAAGAAACGCATTTATGCTGAAAAATATTTACGAATATATCGCGCCATACGGTTCATACTCATCACGTCCACACCGAAGAAGATTTCGCGATCAGCGTCTCGAAGTGAACGGCGATGTAGCCTAGCCTCTGAGACACGATACGCAAAAAAAAAAACGCATAGACTCACCGCAGTTCTTTTGAAATCGGCTGTTGTTGCCAGACAACAGCATTTCATAGTTTGGGCTTTTCCAGCTCGTAAAAGTTCCATTTTCAGAGAAAGTGTAGTGTTTTTTTGGGGGGGATCATCAGAACGCCGTAATCTGTCAGCGCAGGCTTGAAGCGACAGTTCATAGGGCTCTAGAACAGATGAGCTCAGAAGCATACCGTATACTTTTACCTCCACCGTTTGCCGCGGCCATGAACCATGAATCAGCTAAAAGCCAGCCAAAACAAGAAATTAGGACAGAAACTGTACTATCAACTGGAATTTTATTTAATTGGCAAAAGAAGACTACCACAAAGGTCCGCTTAAAACATAACCCAAAGCAGTATTTTTTTTTTAAGGGTGGTCACCAAACTACAGTCACCGTTGTACTAGCACATAATCTAAAAAAAGCCAAGTTACATCAGGTGAATACTGACCGACGGCTTAGCTAAACACGTGGCTTTTGCCTTAGAAATATGGTATGACTCAACAATGCCGTGCCTCAGCTAGTATATGCCTCAACTAGTACGGTGTGTACGAGTATATGAGCATGCCGCCGAAGATACAGGTGCAGGCCAGCTGCGGGTGCACGTGGCACCTCAGGGCAATCCGCGCATGCGCTTTGGCGGCCAGTCGCCAGGGTAAGCGCCGACGGTGGATGGCATACGCTATGCTAAATCTTCCTAATGCCTTCGACATGGCGAGTGAGGAAGGTTTGGCACATGCCCAAAGATCTTTTCATGTGAGATGAGCGAGAAGACACTGGCGTGAGTCCTGTCAATAGACAAATTTTCTTACTTAAAAAAATGGAAAATGTCAGACAAACAAAATGCTGTTAGCCCTACCTGTCAGCAGAAAGTGTGACCCGTTTATTTAGCAGACGGCTGGCACAATCAAATTCTCCTGTTAAAAATGTCGTTACCCCCTAGTTAGGTCTTGTGGCGCCATTGTCGTGGTTGCTTTGCAGCTTTTGTTAACTACTGCCACTATGCCATTTATTTGGGAGAGTATTCACACCTGCTCATCAGATGATCAGGGTTGATATTTCTTTCGTTTCGCCCTTAGGCAATATAGCTTTGTTTTTGTTTTTTTGCCGTCTGTTAAGAGTCAGCTTTATTGTCATACAATATGGAGCACAACATGGACCAACCTATACAAAAGGAGGCCTCGTAGCCAAATTGGGATGTATCAACCGATTGCAGCCCGACTACCCTCTGTGTGGCAGTGGCCGTTTGTCTTGCAATGGCCTACCTACTCATCGTTTGACGCATAATGTTTAAACAGCCAGCGTGTGCATTTGTTAATACAAACTTTTGTAAAAGCGCTTTGCGTGGTCCTTTATGGTTTGTAGCCATGGAATACATATCTCAGCTGATCTGTTGTCCCCGATGACGAGAAGTTGGAGCATCGCTCTTGCAGCATAAACTTTCTGATGAATCGTGTCAGCTCAGCTTTCTCTTCTTCGGTCAGGTTAGGATAGACGGCATTACCGACCGTGAACAAGCCTGTAAACGGAAACGACACTATCTTAGAAACTGACAATCAAAATCGTGCTCTCCTATGCCAAGAAAACAAGGAAGAGAAAGATATAATGGACAAAGACTAGATAAAGCTTCATTTCTTTTTGTCTCTTGTGCGAAGTCATTCTCTGGACGACTGAAAAGTTTCACGGTCAAGTTCTGGTTCGTCGAATAAGCTGAACGTTTAACTGGCAGCGCATCTTTGGAAGGGCGCAAAGTGAGAACATCACAGGACCAAAGGAATAGAAGAGAAAAACGGTGAAACGGTGGTTGAAATGTATTAAGAAGAGTTTTTGTTTGGCAAGAATCCCGGTGTGTGTACAACCGCGAAAAAAAATGTAAGCGTCAGGATGCGCTCTCCAAAACAAAAATAAATAAATGCACGAATTTACAGGAGTTCAAACAATAATTTTAAGTAAGCATGTGCACTGATATAATATGTGCGTCTTTGTTCGGCTTCTTTACCTAATTCGATAAGCTCAAACAAAATGATCTCGAATTGAGATTTTTCAACATTGACACTAATTGAGAACTTTATCAGATCGCATTTGAAAGAATAACATTGTGTTGCTTACTGAATTTCTTGTATATATTAGTTCATTATTATATATTAATCATCAATGTATAGCAGAGCGACTTGGTGTCCGTCAACCCAGTTAATTAACTATGCTAGGACTGAAGAGAGGCTTCTACAACGTATAGCTTAATGTTTTTCCTCTTCGCATAAAAAAATAATCGCAAGCTGATAAACACTACAGAATTAATGCCTGGTTCGCGGCACTACTACTCCCACTCTCAGGGTTTACTATCAGGTTACAATCAAAATTAGACGACTCCGAGGTAATGGCTGTTCTATATTTGGGCTTGATGATCAGTAGCGAAAGAGTGACACATTCCGGCTGCGTTGCTATGCGCCGTTTATTCTCTGAGGACCACAGCACCAAAACGAATTGGATGTTCAAAGGAGACGATTGGACGATTGGCAATGCCTATAGTCTCCTTTATATTATAAAGGAGGCTATGCAATGTCACGTGGCCCTCGCCCGCTGCCCAGCAGTATACCCTCGACGGCTGGCTCGATCCTAACCATGCAGCTATCCTGGACACCCAGGACGCCGGCAGCATACACTGTTTCGTCCACCGTGCTGCCTTCTTGCACGATACGGACAGTCGTCGCGGGATGATTTCCGCCTCCGTGACGTCTGCGGGGCACTCCAGCAGAGCTGAGGAGGCTTCTCACGCGGACGACAGAGTCACACTTACAAGGACTGTCCCCATACTGTCCGTCCACGCATTCACTTCCAGACCCATCCCCAAACGCTCTTGCCAGTACACGTCGAGGACACCGCCGAACTCATCACACTCGTCGACACCGGAGATGAGCGCATGGCACCGCTACAACGTCACGCGCCGCACCTTCCCAGCCCGAGGACCACGTCACCGCTGCGGGGCTTAGGCGGGTTATCCGTATCCGTTGGCACAGTGGATCTCTGCCTTCGAACGGAGGCTGACAATAAGTTTCTGACTTCGTTTCTGGTGCTTGCGGGCTTGACCTCGTCTTGGGCATAGACTACGTCTTGTCGGTTGAATGACGTGGCCCTAGCCATCAGACATGGACAAGTGCAACTCCGGTCCCCCCCGTACTCATAGTCTTCCCGTAATCGAACAACCAAAAGGTGAAACTGTCTGCCAAGAAAGCGTGTCTGCAGTTCTCTGACGACACAGTCATATTTTTTATCAGAATGCTGCTCAGCTCCCCGGAACCGACTTGCTTTCGTATGCCTGAGCCGACAAGCTCAGACAGACGAAAAAAAAACGACTTTGTTGTGCATGTGCAGCATCTAAAGAAAAGGGTCCACCGGCCCAAATAGACGATGTGGCGCCTATTTGGTTTTAAGATACGCAGTTCCGTTAAAGTGCGGAGCAGGCGCGAAGTGGATGCAGCATCGAGGTTAAAGAGACGATGAGAAAGGTATTAAATGGAGTCAGCGTACGTAGGGACGGCTACATTCCGACGTTCTGTGCATAAGTTTGGGTGAGGGTGGCTGCTTCCTGTAAGGTGTTCTCAATGTCGCCGTCATTGCCATGGGTGGTCCACAGTGTGATGTCGTCGGCATAAAAAGTGTGCTGAAGGTGGGGAATAGCTGCCAATTTTCGGCCGAGGGGGATGAGGGTGATATTAAAGAGGAAGGGGGAGAGGACGGACCCTTGAGGGGTTCTGATACTCTGAAGCGTGTAGGAGGGGGAAGAGAGAGGCCCAAAATGTATCTCAGACGTGCGGTCAGTGAGGAATGCTTGAATGTTGGTGTACGCGCGCGCACCCACATTCACCTAGACCTATCCAAACACGACATAAATGCTTTGGATGCCTTGATCCGCAAGGCATTCAAAGCCGCACTTCATCTTCCCCTCAACACCCCCACAGGTAGATTACTAGGCCTGGGCCTCCATAACACGAACGGGGAACTCGTGGAGACGCATCGACAGGCCCAATACATAAGGCTTACACAAACATCCACAGCCCGGTATATCCTGGACTCCCTCGAAATCAGAATACCGTCCAATGACCCAACCCTCCTCCCCATACCTCGATCCCTTCACCGAGAGCTGGTCATCAACCCATTGCCAAAAAATATGCACCCTTCCCACCATGAGAAGCGCCGCAGAGCCCGTGCGAAGGCACTCCCCCGTGTGTACGGCTCCGAGCCGGACGCCGTACGGGTGGACGCCACCTGCATGGTTGACGAAGCAACAGCAGCCGTGGTGGACTCCTCTTCATCCGCCCTCCTCACACAACCTCTCCCCCAGACACCACCTCAGAGGCTCCAGAGGAAGCCGCCATCGCAATTGCCATTAGCCGCACGGAAGCCCAGTACATTTTAAGACTCTAAAACTGCAATTCTAAATTTTGCGCGAGGCCGAGTACACGTCCCTGCTTTTGGCATACTGGGCTCGCCCGATGCACCCGCACCCCGCCATGTAGAGCTTATATGGGTGCCTGCGCACTCCGGAAATCCTGGAAACGAGGCCTCCAACCTTTTAGCCCGAGGTTCTTTAAACCGGGCTCAGGTGGCCTCGGATCGGGGATTCGCGAGGGAGCGAATGCACTCGTTCAGCGAGATGACGCAGGCCTACAGAGCCTCGCGCCAGCTCTAACCCCCGCCCCACTCCTCCCTAGATAACGAACACGCAACACTCCGGCGCAAACTACAGATACACACACTCCCTTCACCCCTGATCCTAGCCCACTATCATCCCTCCTTCCCCACTCCTGCTTGCACCTTGTGCCCAGAACCCTTCGCCTCTTCCCTCCACATCCTCTCTCTCTGCCCGGCGGACTCTCCCCCGCGCGGCCTAGATGACCTCAAGACCTGGGAGGACTGGGAGACCCTGCTGCGCTCGGAGGACCCGGCCGTGCAGACAATCGCCATCGGCCGGGCTACCAGTGTTATGGACGTTAGGGACATAAACACTATAGTGCAGTGGGATCGTGCGGGGTCCCAGGGGCGTGCCCCGATTTCCTCTCCAACAATAAAGTTTTTCTCTTTCTGTAGTGTCGTGCGCGTCTGGCTTGGACACATCCGGAGCCTCAAGTAATCACGTACGGAACGCCGCCTGTATGTGGACAAGAGTGCGTACGCTGTGATCCATTTCCTTTTGACTCCACATGGAACTAACGAGTCAAGCGGACGGCGACGGAGGGGAGTTCGGGGTGCGCAGACGACCCAGCTTGGCCGGGCCCCATTGTTCGCAGCCCGCTCCGAGAAGCAGCAACGAAGGCGCGTCGGCTTTCATCCCTACCGCGGCGACGCTGCCCAAGGCCATTACCCGGGCGGCGGTCGTTCAGTGTGTGGCTAGGAGGCAATTTTGAAGACGCGTTCCTCGTGTTCACTGTGAGCGCTTATCAGCTCCATATGACTGCCAGGCACTTCCTGTGCACGTGAGGCATCAGGAAGAATTGGGGAGCGGTGGAGCCTTAAGTGGCACGGCTTTCGACAATCTGTGCGGCCCTCGCATGCTCTTTAAGCGAGTAATCATGCCGCCCCGCGGGGGAGGATGGAGTGATCCGAGAGGGGAATTGTTAGTATTCGTGACAGTGACCTGTCCCCTCTCCCCAATCTTTGATTGGGCGTGTTTTACGCTCCTCTGTCTCTTTTTCAATGTGTTTTCCTCTCCCATGTGTTTTATTGGATGTGTTTTCCTTTCCCCGGTCCTTGATTGGATGCGTGCTTGTGTTTTGACCTAATTGGTTGGTGTCCCCACTGAGGGCGGGGACTTAGGGATTAAAAGAAGACGTTTTGGTGGGACCGGGGGTTGATTTCGTCTGGTCACTCTGCGGATCAATCACTATGTACATAGTTGTTCTCCTTGTACCTTCCGTTCTGTCTTAACTTTTTATGTGTGATTAAACAGTTTACTTCCTGAAGTTCCACGAGTAATGTGACTGAGCAAGTTTAGAACCTCAAGACGTCGGCATCCAACAACTTCTACATTTCCCCTTCGGGCTGACATCAAGGAAGAGAAAGGGGTAAAAGGAACGCAACTTGTAGTGTCAGAGGTTTTAAAGCTTACTTAAAGTCCCAGTTTGGGATGCTTATTTTATGCCCTATGAAAGAAGTATCTTACTGGCATGGTCGATAAATCAAATATGTGCATGGAAAAAGCAAGAGCTTTGTACGCATTGTCGTCATGAGCCCACGAGGAGACGCCTCCACTTTAACTGGCGGCGAAGCGAGTCGAAGTGGGCGGCCAGCTGACGACCTCTTCAGATCTTCCGTTAGCATGTCAGCACGTGATAGCCACCGTCTTCTCTTCACTTTAACGCGAGTTGTGGCGCTGCCTACGAAGTTATGCGCAACAGGCCACGTATTGGTCCAGTTTTTTTTTTTTTGTAAGGCGAAAACATTTCAGACGGAGCTTTCTTGGTGCGTTAACAAAACTATTAAGTTTAACATTGGATTTTCTTGCATTCGCAGAAACAGCGCATGCGCAGAAACTCGACCAAGTATAATGTTAAAAGCGGTGATACCTACGGCTTGTAACCATGAAATACAAATCTTAGCTGGTGTGTAGTTCCATTGGGGGAGAAGTTGGAGCAGTGTCCTTGAAGGAGAAACTTCCTGATGAATCGCGCCAACTCAGGCTTCTCATCTTCGGACAGCAGAGAATAGATGGGGGTAAGGAGTAAGAAAAAGCCTGAAAATTCAAATATCGTCATCAGTGCAACATATCTAAATTAATCAGCCTCAACTGTTCCTCTCTCTTTTTTTTAGGGGAAGGGGGTGGAAGGAATTTGAAGTAGCCCAATTTACTTCTAGAAATTCCCACAAAATGTGTACCATATTTTTTTTTTGTGAAAGCTGGCCAAGTCGAATTTTAAGATATCAATATGAAAGCGTCCAAGCCCTCATAGGAGCATACACTGCTGAATAAACTAACAGCACTTGCCATGCTGCCAAGTATTTGAATGCATTTAATTTGCTGGGAGATTAGACAATGACCTGTGGCGAATAGAGTTTTATAGTCCTAATACCGCAGCCGTGGCTTCTGGGGGTGATGGGCTCGACTCCACAGCAGGCCGGCTATCCATCGGTTTCTTGAAAAAGATACAAGCTTATTCTCCCACCTGGTGCTCGCCTTTCCAGTGTGGATAGCTTGGGAAATGAGCCTGCGCACTCAAATCCCGCGACCATGAGCTTGAACGGGCACTTCTCAAGAAAAAAAAAACGGGCCACAATAGGCTTTACCGTAGAATGAGGCTTTCGGCCATACAAGGATCTATGATCAGTCGAGGAGGGGGGTTGACCAAAGGCCCTTTTTCTAAGTCTTCCAAAGACTACCAAAGGGCCGTGCACAAGACACGGGGAAATCTTAGAAAACCGGTGGATCACCGGTGGCACTGGGGATCGAACTCACCACCTTCTGAATGACAGGCGGATGCTCTATATATTAGGTTAGAGCATCCTCCTCGCACACGGGAAGTGCTGGGTTGATCCCCAGTGCTGCCGGGTACCGGCCGGTTTTCTAACAAGTGCAAGATTTTCGCCAGCCTGGTGCTCAGCTTTTCTGGGGTGAAGTCCTTGGATAAAGTTCATTGGCTAATTTTCCTCCTCAACGGATCATCGATCCTCGGTGCTCAGAAATCCGCCTCGCGCGGTAAAACCTATTCTTCCTCTTTTTCGTGTATAGAGGGTGGGCTCATAGGCCAATTTTGCCAGCATTTCACCACAGATAAGCACATAACTAGGCCAGGCGAGAACTTGTACCCATTGTGTCTCTAGCCAAAAGTATACCAAGTGGCAAGACTTCATTAGGGCAGCGGAAAAGGAGGGCTTGGGATACCTCCCAGGGCTTTCACCCTTTAGCCCCCCGACGGACGTGACAGTATCTTGAGAAGGCTTGTCTCAGCCGAAATCCTCTCCAGATAGATTTCTTACAGGCGAGAAAGGTCAGGAAGAAAGGAACAGACCAGTGGGCAGAGCTGCTATAGAGTTCCGCCAAAAATTTTTGTTCCTTTTCTGATCACTTGAAATTTCACGCTCTGGGTCTACAGCTTTTCGTTTTGTAGCATTTGGAATAGCGAGAGAATATGTGGGATGTTTCGAATGAAGGAGATGCATCAAAAGTTTGGTTGGGGTTTTTCACATTCACAGACTGATTGCACTGAACATCTTTAACGCAGTGCAACTTTCTCGCATTTGCCTTGGTTGTTGTATTCGGCGCAGAAAAGGACAAGTTGTGCAATCTTTGGATATACTATACAGGAGGTAATTAGTAAGGGCCAGTCCACCGAAACAAAGTGGTGCTCGTGCGTCATAAATTATCTTCCGATTTACATTTGGCCTCAAATAGCTATATGACTTCTGACCGCGTTTTGGGGCCGTGTGAGCACTATTAAAGTGAATGCGTCAGTACCCCGATGTCGGAAAAAATTGCCTGGCGTCGGCGTTGGCGACCGTTTGAAGCCTTGCAGCCGGATCGACCGGAGTATGCAGGTGAAATGTGGCGTCTGCCAAATAGGTCACGTGAACTTGTGACGTTATCACAACTTCCCCACTGCAGCAGGTGGCAGTTAAAAGAATGAATGGTAGCGAGAACCTGCTCGTGAAGAGCAAGCTGAGTCTCACAAGCCCTACCGGTGACTGTGCTTGAAACAGCATCGCTCAACCGCAGCACCACTGCACCAGGAGTGGTTCGAGGACTCCCAACGATCTATGAATGTACCGCGTCATATCCTTAAGGCGGAGCTTAAGCGTCCCCTTCCCTTTTTGGAGAAATTGGACTATGCTGTTATAAATTCGTGAAAGAGTAATCACAGTTCACAGTCAGCAATAAGTTGGTCTGCTAACATTCTTGATGAAATGGCTTAAAAAAAAGATTTATGTGATGAAGACGGCTGAATTTGTCAGGGAGTCTGTGAGCTTGTTTTCATATGTCTTTGATTCTTTCATTTTCACGACTACTTCAAAGTAAAGAACATAAGCCATAATATCAAGTAATTAAGTTTTATGCAATCTCGACTAGTGGTCTGTACCTTCAAGCAAAGAACTTGGAAAGTTTGTCATTTTCTCTGCACCAACGTTGTCTATATATGAAGGCCATTTATTTTTTCACACTTCACGCTGAAACTTCACCAGGCTTTGTGTGAAACACTAATTAGCAGCAATCAGCAACGTCACAATCAGACTTCATACGATAGTAGGCGTTTTTCCAGTGATGAAACTGGTTTGCTTTGGTTTATGCGGTTTAACGCACCAAGGCGACTCAGGCTACGAGGGACGCCGTAGTGGAGGGCTCCGGATAACTTCGACCATCTGGGGTTATTTAACGAGCACTGACACTAAGCAGTACACGGGCCTCTAGCATTTTGCCTCCACCGAAAAGCGACCGTCTTGGCCGGGATCGAACCCGCGTCTTTCGGGTCAACAGCCGAACACAATAACCACTGAACCACCGCGGCGGCTGGAGAGAGAGAGAGATGCAACTAAAGTATGCGCAGCCTTGCAAGTAGCTGAATCAATCGCATACTTACGCACAGCGTCGTCGATGCTCGCACTTGCGATCTTGATTCGTACGAGCTCGCATGACAGCGACACCAGTCCAGTAGTGCTGACGAGGTCAGCGAGGCGCTTTCGGCAGCTGGCCGGGCCGCTCGGCTCAGAGAAGACCGGCATGGCACGCCTCAGAATCTGCAAGAAAGAAAGTATGGGAAGCAAACGTATGAACAAACTTGGATAGAAACAATAATGTGAGCTAAGCTGTTTCAAGCTGGCTAGAGATAATCTTCATTCTACCCTAATCATCTCTTAAACAGAAGAACAAATGTATTCGAGAGTTTAAGAAGATCAGTATTAGCCATAGCACTTGATTTCTTCGCTTTCATTGCACCCAGCTTGGAATAGAATATAATTGTGAGCGTGCCAATTATACAGTGTATCACTGAATATGGAAAAGTTTCAATATGTCCTGTATCATACCTTTAAAATTCAGTCATAAATATTGTAATAACTACAAGACTTTACTTACATCCCTGTACTTTGCCCACGAGTCAGAATCCAGCAACGCCTGGTACAATTGTGCCGGCCCTGGGTACGGATTGAATATGACCAGACACTCGCCACCAGGGGTCAGGAGACGTTCAATGTTTCTCAAAGCTGCGCATTTATCCTCTATCCAGTGAAGCGCGAGAAAGGAGTAGACACGCTGGAAGCAGCCTTCCTTCGCAATGAAGTCTGTCACTTCGTCGTCGATAGCTATGTCCAGCAACCGGTGCTCAACTTTCGGGTGAGCGTGTACCCTCTTCGCGTAATCGATCATGGCCTTGGAGTTATCGGTCGCTACAAGCCTCTTCAGCGCTGGAGGGCACAGGGGCAGGAGGTGATTGCGCACGAAGTTCCCCGGCCCGCATCCAACGTCCAAGTACTGATGCTCGCTCTCATCGCTTCCTTCCGAGCAGGTGAAAAACGAAGCCTGCCAAGCCTTGAGCAACTCGGCTGTGGCCTGTCGGTCAGGAGCTCTGACCTCGTCGTACACTTTCGGCATTTCGTCCTGGACGAATGGTGACAGGGACTCAGCAGATTGTAAGTTACACGTCATGGCGATCTAAAGCTGTCTTCGCCTGCGTCAAGCACAAGAAAAGGCACAACTACTGTCACGAACAACGCGGAGAGTGAGCTTCAGAAAGCGCACTACAAGCGAGATCTACTCTTTCAAATCTCTTTCCTGTTTTGAAAGTGTGACCTCCTGTGCATCCGGCAAGCATGACTGTTTGTGAGTTCGAGAATACGTACAGATGGAACAGCCCACACCCGATACAGTGTACTTGGTCTACTCTGTCAAGAGTTAGGAAGGACGTTGGTTTTTATACCTTGTGGCAGGTGCAATTTTCGGGGTGTTATCCGTTGTGTTCTTATAATAAATACATTGCATACATTATACCTGTTACTCCATCTGTAAGGATCAAGCAAATGTTTTTTATATATCGCAGGCTTGCTGCGGTGAAGGGCTGAAGAAAGTCAACATTGTATTGCGTGTCCGTAAGACAAGCAGCGATCATAAATAATTAAACATGGCTGGAGTTTTCAGCAATTCAAAGTGCCCAGCTCTTTGCCATAGGACAGTGGAACATGGAGATCGATCTTCGCACAGATGGGACTGCAGATCGACTTTCGCACAGATGGACAAAAAACATTTGCCGACACGTTCGTTTTAAAGGTTATCTAAACAGTGGGCAACGTCGGAAAAGACAACTCGAAAGCACCCGAATGCGCCTTAAAGCTTAGCTGCACGTCAGTCGATTCCATGAAAGCCCTTTTTCGAGAGTATTAGAGAAATGAACTACTCTACTCACATTCAGCCGAGCAACGCTGTGTGTGTGCGATTTCGCACGCCAACGGCAGTGAGGCTACAAAAACAGCCGTTCCACAAATTCCCCCCCCCCCCCCCCCCAAGTTTTATTGACCAATCAGAGGAGCGAGTTGTACGGGTTAACACCCTTTTTATCGCAGTTGTAGGGTTAAGCACCGCTGATAACCCTTCCCGCCATGCGAAACCAAGCTGGCTACGATGTCGTCATGTTTACGGTCTCATCATGCTGCTCTCGGCTACTTATCGCGCACTCCGCAATCTTTAAAATCTGCTATCTACACAGAGGAATTTTAGGGGTCGCGTCCTCGTTCAAGTTCGCAAGGCATCGCATACGCCCTTCTCCGTAGTCACTAGTCAGTGCTTCTTGGAAGGCGTCTCCCCCTTGTCTGACGGCAGGAAGGCGTCACATGAGTAAAAGAACCAGACGCGTACACGGCATCAGCGTCGTGTCTTGTTCGGCTGTTCTTACCACGTTTACAGTATTCAGCTGACACGAAAATTACAGTACAGAACAAGGTAACTCATTTCCAGACCCGTAAAATGGGTTTTTATCAGGATGACTGTGAATAAATTTATTTTAAACCTTCACAGGGAAACACTAAGACAATACAACAACACAGAGAAAAAGGCGCGTTGGTGATTGTTTCGCAGGCTATTTCAGAGCAACGTTGCACAACGTCCGTGTCGTCTGTCTTTGTCTCGTGTCGTCTGTCGTCTGTCATTGCTTGTCATTTGTGTAACGTCGCGCTCGAACATCACGCTAATAGATTACGCTAGCGGGCATAACTGTGTAAATGCTACCATGCAGAGCAATAGTATATGAATATGCGTGTGTGTGCTCTCGTGCAAGCACGCGTGAAGGCATGGGTGTGGGGGATCAGTGGGCAGCTGGTAAACAGTTCGTCGGAGGCATACTTATCAAGTGAACTTCAATAACCCAGCACAATAGCCAAACGGGCGAGTTGGTGGTACATATTGGTGGCAAACAGCGCAACGACGCGTACAGAGTGGAAGAAAATACAGGACAAGCGCTAGTTGGTTTTACAGAACGAAGACAAACAGCGCAAACTTCACAAAGGGCACAGAAAGAGAAGATAAGTGTCAGCGCCAGTGTCTCGTCTTCCCTTTCTGTATCCTCTGTGAAGTTTGCGCTGTTTTTTTTTTTTGGCCTACTTATCATACGAAAGAACTCTTATCTTTATATTCGTACCTTCATTGGGGCATTGCACTACTCCTCGCTCGTGTGTTTAACACGCCGTGAAAGCGCTTGGACACTGTGCATGCCATTATTTAGTAATATCGGACGTTCCCTCACGATCGCGCGGATGACATCGCGAAGCGGGGGTGTAAGTGTTAAAAAAAAAAACTCTCACCCCAGGAGGTACGAGACGTGCTAAAATAAGAGCAGACTCGACAGATTTGTTTGCACCACGCATTCGATGCTTGGTAAGCTATATGCACGTGAAGTCACCATGAGCGAAGTAGACGTAAATGAAAATAGTGAATCAGGCTGCTCCGCCGTTTAGTACGGCCACACTCAGTTAAGATCTCCGCAGAAAATTTGTCGTGCATCTCTGCACCTTCCAAGCTATCCAAGGTTTGTGGGATGATGAGAGACAAGAAACGTTGTTCCTATCACGAAGCATGCTGCTAAATTTAGGGATAGCAGGAATGACATTATCTACAAGAGTCACTTAAGTTGTAGATGTCCTTAAATGGACAGACTGCATGTTGTTTCATCGAACGGGCGCATGAGCATAAACGATATGTTCATAGTAATTCATGTAGGCCCCTAGCAGTGCAGATCACAGTAGGCGTTGCAAGAGTTGTAAATAGCGACCGTCCTATTTTGATAAAGCAAGTTTTTCGGCAAGAGCGCATTAAAGAAACAGAAAGGGAGGTCATTGAAGCCTATTGCATTTCTAAGGCAGCAGAGCAGTGCTTAAGCCCACCATCAATTCATCTTTCAAGAAAATTAATTGGTTTTCTAGAATCAATGTGGTAGTTTTCGTATTTTGCCGTTGTGCTTTTAACATTCGCTTTCCTTCCTTTACGGAAATCCTTTTGTTCTCATTGACGAGGTAAAAGTGCGGAGCTTCTGACTTTTTACCTCTCATCATAACCGACTCAATTTTTTCCGCATTGAAAATCTTCCATTTTCTTCAGCCTTATTAGCAGTTACAATGTTTTTGGTCTGAATAATGTGACTGTTCCTTTGATATGGACCGTTGTAGGCCCTTTGTCTTGTTGTTTTGTTGTTGTTATCTTGTTTCATTGCACCGTCACGCTTGCAGACTGGCTCTCGCGGGCGTCGCGCCACCACCGTCGACATATCGGCCTGTCGGAGCACCGGGGTAGTCGCTCCATGCCAGCAGCTGATTTCATTCACTCAAGCCAGGATTGAGAGCAGCACAATAGTGGCGCGCGGATGCGCTAGTCACGTGATTTTTTTATATTTCGGGGGCTTTATTTGGAGCTCGGAAATAAGATACACGTGAGGCTTTCGTTATCGCAAATAAATGGAATGGGGGTTTCTGAAGGTGCTCTCCAACTTTGCTCTTCACATTTGCTTTCTAAAGTCGATATTTACGCATTTAGAAAAATGATCTTAATTGCTAACTAATTAATTGCAAAACAAAAAATTGCCTATGATGCGCAAGCCGGTTTGTAGATGTATGTAAGCGGTTTCCCTGGCCTACCTCAAATATCTTCTTTTTTAACCCTTGGCTTAAGTTAGCCTGGACACCCTGTATAACTCCTTGCTTAACGGACGCTAAGTGCTACGGGTCCCCGTCGCAGAAGCATGTGTATCGTTCTAAGCATGCAAAACATACTACACGTAGCATACCGTGTCCGTTAAGCAAGGAGCTATATCCTTCTCCTATGCGCATGCGAATACATCGCTCTACTTTTACTTCTTTATAACGCATAGGATAACCTGACCCTAACAGACATACAACCTGAAATTTCAGTGCCCATACTGCCAGGTAGGGAAGCGATTGAATAATTTAGGATATTGCTATTGATTTATTGCAAGTGACGTAGTATGCGTGTTAATAATAATTAATAATAATTGATTTATTGCAAGTGACGTAGTATGAGTGTGCCGTTTTCTCGTCCACCCTTACACCTTTCTTAATAAATCAACAAGTTTTTTTTTTATTTCCGCGACGTAAGGACTAGTAGTGACGCAATGAAAGACGTTCATAAATTTTTTCAACATTTCCTTTGCCCGGGCATTGCAGAATTTACGCACCTCTCGCGGATGCAAATGAAGTGGAAGAAGAAGGCGAAGAACGAGGAGTGATTGCGCCGTCCTCTTGAGCATGGAGGCGACCACAGCCAATGTCCAACTCGGCGAATCTCTCTGTTATGAGGCCGCACGCAAGGACCGTGCCGATTTCGTGCTCCAGAGCGAACTCCTCCCAGAGAGCCGCACCGCCACGCTCCAGTCCACAGGGATCCGTACGCGGAGCCGGAGCCACGGGGGCAGCAGGAAGAAGGCGCGGCCAAGACGCCACCGGAAGAAGTCCCGGAATCGAGACTTGGAGAAGCCCGACGCGGCATGCACCACAGTGAGCAACGCTGGCTGGCCAGCCGACAGTGAGCAGCCGACTAACCGGGAAAGCACGCCGACCACGTCACCAGAGCCAGATGTTCACTTAATCGAAAGTGCTCAGCAGCCTCCTCAGCGTAAGCATGGCATACGTAAGCATAGCAAACGCAAACATAGCATAGCATAGCATAGCATGTCATAGCATAGCGTAGCACAGCACAGCATGACATAGCGTTGGAATAGCTCATGTGTCGTTGCGTTACCTCTATTAGCGTGTCTTAACAATTAGACCCCCCCCCCCCCTTTTTGAAACACACCATGTTTCGAAACCTAGCATGCTAGCTGTACCATTGTTTCGAGGTGTAGACTGTCGCGTCGCTAGCTCAATTTAACAGATAACTACCCACTTAATTGCAAACAGCTGGCACGGAAGATGGCATTCTTGACGGCACAAAACAAAAGACGGTTGGAAGGGAAGCTTCAGTCCATCAGCCACTGTTTCGTATGGAGAACTTGTCTTCGTCCTGGCGCCCAGAAAGACAATAAACGTTGGCCAACAGACTGAGGTTTTCTTCCCGGCGCTCGTTTATTTTCTGAGACGTGACTAATAGGCATAGTGCGAAGACTATAGGTGACGCTTCGGCGCACTGGAGGGAGCTGATGCACGGTAAATTATTCAAATTGGCCGCGGAATATGCTTTCGTCTTTGAATTTGAACTCTGCGACTAGTGTGACCGAGGTGCTTTGGGCACTGTCAACATGGCCCTGCGTTTTTCCGCAAAATGTCTTATTTCTGGTGCTGATTTCACTCAGACTATACCACTTTGGTCTCCTGGCATGCGCTGGTAAGCGAATGTCAAAATTCATTTTGCAATTCCTTTCACACCCAACCGATAGCTCGTTCATATTCACGCGAATAGTTATTCGCCTTTTCAAGGCAACCAGAGCAGCAGGTTAGACAAGTTGGCATGCGTGTGTGCATTGTTCTGGTCTAGACAGCTTGCACGTGGAGCCATTTAGGGCTGGGGCACATTTCGGTTATCACTCAAGTAATTCGCAGGCTTTAGGGCTTATCAGCGAAGCACAGTTATGCTGGGAATGGGATAATGAGTTGTATAGCTTGCTCGTGCACGTGGCACTACTTCTTTGAGAGTCTAAAATTTTCTTGTTTTGTACTACTCCCCTTGCTTAGGGTAATTAGGTCACTTAGGAAAACAAGCGCATATATTGCTGTTTGCAAAACTAGCGTTTTTATCACGTGGATATTTCATAAATAGGTGACATTTGTCAATGCATTTTGTTTAGCATCACGTTCAGGTGAAGTACAGCGTCCGTCAAAAATATGCAGCACATGGGCTTGTGTTTGAGGCGTGTTTTGCTGGGCTTTATAGCAGACTTGTCTGTGATAAGTTTGGGAGGGATGGGAACGCGAGTTCCTCCCACCTTCGGGAGATTAGTGTATGTGGGGACGAAAAATGAGCTGCTCTGGAAAGCTCAGACGCAAATCCCATTGGATGCATAGTTTTGAAAAAGGCTGCACTTGTTTGTTTGCATCAACGCAAACGAAAAAACCACAATTGTGCTACAGTGCCAAAGAGACAAGATTTCTAAAGAAGATGACTGGCGCGATTTCTTTGGCAGGGATAGAATGAAAACGCAAAAACAAGGGCCACTAGAGCTCTCGTATTACACGCGCGAAAGATGCCGTTATCATTCCTTCCAATATAAAACTCTCTGCTCTTGGCTCAGTATTGCCTTGCCTTAGACAATAAGCGCTTGCATTTATTTCGCAGAACGTAGAAAACTCGAATGCTTCGCAAACGCAGTGAAAAGTAAACCGACCCAGAATGCCACTCCTGTGCAGTGTTTAAGCGCGCACGAGGCAGGGATTTAGTCGGTAAAGCCATTTTTTGTCACTATAAGCGACGCCCGCTGTTATTTGCAGTGCCCGGAGGAAGAGCGCGAGCGTAATATTATAGACAAATAACTGAGTAGTAAGAAATAGTATCATGCATTCCATTGCCTGTTCAAAGGTTCCTTCTTCTGTAGGTTTGCTCCTGCTCGTAGTGCGGCCCATGCTTCATTCCACATAGCTCAGAATTTACGGAGGGAAAGTAGAACGCTGTCAGTGACCCTTTCACAGTTGTGAGGTGCAAAGGGGGCTACCGGACTAGGTAGTATAGACCAACAGCAAAGCAGACGGCAAGGAAACATGAAAAGGACAGTACGTTTTCAGTGTGTAAATAACTTTTAGAAGTTAGAAGCAGGCACCTCGTATACGTAGAGTTCTAACCATTCTTTCTGCCTCTTCGCCTTTTCTTCTTTATTGCCTTTTCAATTCGCTTCTTCATCTTCCTTTGCCCATTCTTTCACGAGCTGCCGGCCGATGTTCACATGCCTGTCACAGATTATGCAATTATTACCCCGCTGTTATTTTTTTATTCCCTGATTCCGTGAAATAAATTCCTGCTGACCTTCCTAAACGCAGCGCTGTTAAGTTTAAGCGAACACCTTCTTTACCTCCGGATTTGTAGAAGTAAATGGAAAGACTGCGGAAGTGGTCGCGCCCGATAAAGTTCCAGAAACTTCAGCGCCCGACCAGGCCTTCCCTTCTTGCCGGCTGGACGATGCTCACGGAGCACCCACGAACCCTAATGCCGTGGGCCCGACATCGCTGCACACTCCGGAGGTGCCCGCTGTGCCTGAGGGCCACGTATGCATCCCAAAGGATGTCCACGGCATGGCCAGCAAAGAGAGACTGGACGTAAGAGCTGGCAATCTTCGCGTCTGGTTTTAAGACACCTGTGCAGCTCAGTGCAGGATGGGGCCACGCAGCCAGTTCGTGTTTTAGACATCGAGCATTAATCATCACTACTAACATTTTGGCTCAGGGTTAGCTCGTTAAGGCCAGACTTGTCTTTGAGCCATTAGCCCCCAACAACTGTACTACTGCTATCACTAATTCATCCCAATGAGTTTTGTATCGTTACGAGATAGGAGCAGCCTCTTCAGAACGGGCCAGAGGCGAGGAGCTCCAAACTCGTTTACTTTGATAATACTTCTGTTGGGTCTGGGTGGTGCATGATTGAATGGTGATTTTTAGTTCGCTTGCGCATGTGTGACAAAAGGTATATATATGCGTTGTTTTAAGGAAAACAAAACAGCTGTTAGCGTTGCGCCTGTACTGGTGTTTATTTCGTGTACGTGGATTGTCTTATGTTTTGCGCACATCGATCATCAGGAGCATTATCGTTTACTTTGTCTTTAGAATATTGCGCCAATATTAGAATTTGTTGTTTTCTTGATTGAAGCGTTCCTGCACCTTTCTTCGGAAATAAGTGCAGAGTTTAGCTTGAGCATGTGGGCGTCTGCTCCCTTTCAGCATCTGGTGTGCTTGAGTGCTTCCATAGCCTATGAAACAACCGTCTTTGATTATGAGTACGCGAAAACTCGTGTATATAAATGCAGGATCTATTACAGTGGCCCCCCGGAACTTAATAAACACTAGGTGAAATTGACTTTAAGCATTACGTTCTCTTTGTTGCTTCAGGAGACGCGAGTTTTATGTAGGAATATATATTATGTTATAGCTATTGTGCGAAATGTAGGTCGACAGCATCATGCCGACCTAAATTTCTGAGAAAAAATAGCCGAGAAGAAAGTCGTAAAGTCCACTTGTTATCACTAAATTAAACGCGCATGTGTTTCCTTAAGCTGGTTCGTAAGAATTTCTTCTACACACAGCTGCCTTTTTTAATGATATGCAGATGTACGATATCGGATTACGTCTACTTTTGAGCTGTAGGCCACCAGTGCGTTCGCCATCACTCTTTGGCCTATTTATCCGGACTATGAAGATGAAACTGACTGCTCTTTTTCTTTAGCGCACGCCCTTATCCCTCCCCTAATCTATTCTTCTTGGGAGATAAAATTTCCGTGGTATCAGGGACGCTACGAGGGACGCCATGGGGGAGGATTCCGGTTTAATGGAGACCACGTGCGCTGAAAGCGCACAGCACGCGTCGTTAGTGCATTTCGCCTCCATAGAAATGCTGATGCCGCGGCCAGGATTCGATCCCGCGACCTTGGGAACAGCTGCCGAACTGAGCTACCGCGTCTGGCGACAGGCTAATTAAAAATGCTTGCATATCGTATTGATTTGTGAGCTTTAAAATCCAGCCGTAAATGAATACGTACGCCGAAACATCGTATTTCAAAATTTAAACCCAGTCGTCTTTCTAACCAACCATTCAAAAAATATAGACCCAGTCCAGCCTTAAACAATGTAGCTCGACCTTACTGCGAGTATGAGCAAACCGCGAATTTGTTTCTGCTGAAAACGTTCCCTTACCAGCGACTGTTTCTGTTCAGGACTCAAAACCCGCAGCGAAACCCCCGGACGCCACAGATCGAGCTCCACAGCCCGCCGAAGCTGAGCCCGGGCAAGCAATCGCGCTCAAGTCGTCGGTCCGCTGTACGTGCGCCTGGGAACACGCTTGATTGCAGTGATAAAGAAATTATGTCATTCACCTATCGATACCCAGCTTATCTGGTCGCGGTCGCTGCCTTTCTACTCGTGTAAGTGACCGCAGAAAACGGAATAAAATTTTTTTTAGCTGGTTTTGTCTTTTTGAAGGAAAATGTTTTTAACAAGAGGCCTGATGAAGTGTTTATTTGAGGAGGTTAGGTTTTCCAGAAGTATTACAGAGCTGTTTCCTCCATTGCGGTATTAGCGAAGAAAAAATTCCGCTCAAATTTTATTTGTAGCAAACCGCAGTTGAAAAATGTAAGACAGTACTTGTTGGTGGGTGGCAGCCGAAAAATTTAAAGCCATTTATTGCTTCTTATGGAACTCCCGCATCGTCCAAAACGAAAGACAAAATATTTCATTCAGTATGGTCGAGTGAACATGTTGAAACTTGTACCAAGTAAAATAGTTAGCGACTGTCACAGGCTTTTTGAGAAAGTAGAAATGAGAGGCTGGGATTTGTTTCGAGGAAAGATTTTGCCTGAGTTCGTTTTATTGTGGGCTACAGGGAAGACCAAAGCTGCGCAATGACCCTCGGGACGCGATAATGTTCATGGGTCGATGACGTGGAGCATTACTACCGCAGTTCCCCGAACAGTCCAAAGCCAGAGATTAATACACAAACACAATTAAGCTTTGGCCACTCAGTTAGTGAAATGCTAAAAAAAGTAGTACTAAGTAGGTTCCAATTTATGCGCTAGGCATAATTTGTATGTGTGTGGAAAACTACTGTCACTGCAATAATTCGCTATCAATTGGTAACGGTTCACGATACGGGATTTACTGCCGCTTACTTTCCTTGGCAGTGCCGTTTACTACATATGGTTATATGCGTTGATTCCACCTGTTTGGGAATCTCACCGGACGAAGTGTTCTTGCATCATAGATGGGCGTCTTGAGTTCTCTGCTCAAATTGCCGCTGTCCCAATACACGGGTAAACATCTTTCCAGCACGGAATCTTGCAGCGACCCACGGATCTCTTTGCTTTCCTAGCGTGTCTACGACGTTCACTATCTGAATCTATAACTTGAAGACAGCAACGTGAGCCTCATGTTCGTCGTAAGACAGGAGGACCCATGTAGCTGACTCGTTCACTTTAGGTGCGTAGAGGACGGTAACGAGATGTCGGCAAGCAGGCTCTCCAGGTTGTCCTCGACCCAGCAGGCGCTGTTTTAATGGACACTTTTATACCGTGTACCATGTTACCGTTGCAGTTACCGGAGTACCGGGAGCCCACCTACCACCGGTGAGTACGCCCCGATTCGTCCCCATACTGCAGGCATACGCTCAGCTGCCGGGTACATGGCGCCACCTGGCGCCGTCAAGGCGATTTGCGCATGCGCATTGGCGGCGCGCGGGCTCCCGGTACTCCGGTACTCCGGTACCGGTAACGGTAACACGATACGCGGTATGCAAATGGTGTCTAATAACTTCAGTTGTTGGGATCACAGCATACAAAAAGTGTACGACGCATTTGAGGAAGTCAAGAAATTTGGGTCTTCTGGTTTAGCGAAAATATTCTAGGCGCGTTTTTACAAGTTACGCCGTGACGGGGCGCTTGAGCAAGCCTGGTGGAACGAGTTGTAAAGAAGATAAGGCCTGTGAGTGTGGCGTTCCTAAATAACTAGAATGGAAGGGGCGGACCAAAACGCCCAAGAACGACATTCGGTTCACAATCTACTAAGACGATGAACTATATATCTTTTTCAATGCTGTTTAAAAGGGTCGCGACGAAAGGACACAAATGGCATCATATTGTTCCTGAAATGAATCCAGCCCTTGACCAGACGAGTCTTCGGCAGTGTTGACTTCAATTCAAAACAACTGGACGTGAGGAACCAGAACGCTGACAAAGAGAGTAGAGTGGCTGTGCAGTATGGCTGATTGCACAGAAGCCATAACAACGTCTGTCATGAATTCGCGGGAGGTTGAGACCAAGTTCTGAACGCGTCGGTAAAGCGCATGTAAACTGGGATAGCACATGTAGCAACATGGTTTGAGAAGTTCGAGAGTTAGCTAGCGACTGTATTCAAACTTGTAGTAAAAATTTTAAAGTCCAACCTCCTAGTCTTGTCGCATAGTGTATATGTATACTCTACTTCCTGGACTTGAAAGAAGTTTCTGTATATAACGTTTTGTTTACTTAAGACTGCAGCGCAGTAGCAACACATACAAGACAAGAAAAGGTAGCATACACAATATATATGAAACCAGTGGCAGTGGTAATCACATGCAGTCAACATCACATGGTGTAAATGGCCACGAACGCGATAGCCTTATTACGTTGTTATGTTATTGTCCCTTTTATGGTCTTTTACACCATGTCACTTAGACTGCATCTGATTACCACTACAACTGTTTTATATATATTGTCTATGTTTCGCTGAATAAAAAATCAGTTGTCAGCGCCTGTGTTTGCGTCCTTTTGTTTTCTTGTGCGTGCTGCTACTGCGCTGTAGTTTCAAGTATGCACAATCAACCTGCCAGCCATTGCGTATTATTGTTTTGTTATTATCTTAAATATTGCCAGAAGGAACATATATTACACGTCCGGTAACCATATTTAAGACATTCTATCAACGCAGCGGCTTCCCTGGGGTCTTTTGACGGTTCTTTCTTCTTCCTAACTGCTGTACTCATGCGCCATGCTCATAGTCTCGATTTTAGAAAATTTATAGAGGAAGCAAACTGACCATTTCAAATACCATCTTTCCGATAAAAAAGCACTTTTCCTAGCCGAGAAAGGAGCGGAGATAATACTCATGGGATAGGACTAAATGAATAAAATTCTTTCGAGTTGTTTTACTGTATGTTTCACTAGAAAGGTCAGTTGGCTGGTCAGCCGATCAGTGCGATGAGGCGATAACTATGTGGGCATTCGACGTGCTTGTTGTCACTAATTATATATTACTACGTCTTTAGGGGTGAGCCGTATCAGGTCAATTTTTTTAGCATTCTGAATAGTGTAAGTACGGCGTTGCTCGAGGTATGGTACCAAGTAATGTCCAAAAGAGGCTGTGTGCACGTGGAAAGGTAGGTTATAATTCTACTCTACTATCTCTGTTCTCTTCCTCGCAGTTGGAAAAAAGATGCTGCATGAATTTGCTGTCACCACCTCGCTCACCGATTTGACACTCCGATCACCGACGTTCCGCGCCAGCCTATTCGTTTTGGCGACTCTGGCTAGTGTGTTACTCCTGCTCATGCTCCTGATGCCCACCCCTAACACACTGCCCGGAACCTGCTCCAGCTCCTACTGCAGGCGAGCGGCCACCGACCTCGAAGCTCTTATGGACGCCGCTGTAGACCCGTGCGACGACTTCTACCACCACGTCTGCAATGTATGGCTCAGTAAGCACGACAAGGGCGTGGACTTCGCCCACGCTGCTTTTTGGAACGGCCTCGATACCGTGCAGCTGGCGCTCCTAGAGCACAAAAGGACTGCGGAAGGCTATGCCAACCTGCATGAAATCTCTCAGCTCGCCGCAATCTTCAAGTCTTGCTTGAAGTTCCTGGCTTCGTCGTCAACCTTGGCCGAAGAAAACCTGCCAGAAGCCTTTGGCAATGATGCTGAGGTACTCAAATTGAAAAACGTAAAGGAAGCCTTGCAAACAGTCGTCAGGTTGTCCCTGATAAGAGGAATTTCCACCATGTTTCAAGTGAGCCTCATTAAGCACCGCAGCGAGAATGTCAGCCTGTACATAACGCAAGCGGTGCCATTAGCAGAGAAGCTAAGGCAGCAGCCACATAGCTCGACGTTCGTGCAGTTCGTGGCAGAAATCCTTATTATCGTTCTTAGGGTCTTGCCTGCGCACATGACACGCAACATTAACGCCACCGCATTGCGTCTAGTTGAATTCGACAAGAAAGTGTCCGCCGGGGACCCTACACATGTGCTGGCGACCATAACGGATCTCCGCAAACCCCTCGAACAGCTGGTAGGGGGCGGCAACTTTGTCCATCTTGTGAACTCAATCTTGCCCGAAACTTCGACTCTCGTTGGCACATCGCAGGTTTTCTGCAGTGGACTGAACTCCATAAGGGCCACGCTTGAGTACTTTAGACAGAAGCTACACCTAGGCCTTCTCTATATCTTCGTGCACGTTCTCATGGAAATCGGTCAGTTCTACTACGCAAAGGAGCTCTTTGGAAAGAAGCCCAGATACGCTGCGCAGTTCTGCCTAGAAGCTAGCCGAGACGTTATGCCACCGAACGTCTGGTCTGCAGTCTTCAACAGCCTCGCAGCTCTTGACAGCACCAGAGAAGCAGAGAATTCTTCAATGGAGTCGATGTTCGATCATATCCGCAAAATGTCATCTAGCCGGCCGCCCCTCCTCGGTATGGAGGAGAGCGACAAACTGCACGCGCTGTCTGCGCTGTCAAGCGTGCGGCTACTCTCAGAGATCGGCACACCAGATCTGCTGTCAAACGGCTCAGAAAGCAAGCACGCGGGCTCCACCAACCCCGAAGGGTTGTTCGGTAATATGCACGTTAACCTCAAGTTGCTGGAATCTTCGCGGCGCTTGTCTGCACCCCCTTACCTCGAAGACATGGTCCGGAACCTCTACGCGACGACGGGCGACTGCGCTTACTCTCCCTTGCTGAACGCGGTAGTCTTACCATCCGCACTGCGGCACGCTCCTTTCGCCTATTCGAGCGAAGAAGTGCCCATCGAGTTCGACCTGGGCACTGTGGGCGCTTTGCTGGCGAGGAGCGTGTTCCAGGCAGGTTTACCTTCTCCTCGAAGTGCTTTCACCTGGAGCACGGAGAACGTGGCCCCGTTCGTTCACTGCCACGAACAGCAAGCACCGCTATTGCTGCACACCTTGTTCCAACACATAACGCCCAGCCAGACCCTGGATTTGTTTGCCTGGGCGAGGTCCGTCAAGATCGCGCACGGTGTCATGGTGAATGTGTACAGAGGCGCTGGAAACATGTCGACATCCGAGTTCGAATGGAAATTGGCGCAGCGGACTTTCTTTCAGAGGTTCTGCCTGACGACTTGCAACACAGCTGACGAGAACGGGCCAGGAGCGAACGCGAGATTGCGTTGCCTGGCTCCAGTTTTGGGCATGCCGGAATTTTACAGTGCATTCAATTGCCCGGTGCGGGAAGTGAACATCCTAAGATATTGCCTTGATTCTGAACTTAGTTAATATTTTTAGTGGTGAACTTTGACAGTGCAGTTTGGTTAGCAGAGGTGAAAGCACAAAGTTATCAAGTATGAACGTGTTATGTGATAGTTAGAGATGTGCTTCGTTTGCAGTTTTCGTCCAGTGTTTCAGTCTGTTTCAGCAATAAGCGTTACGTTTATCAGCCGTAAGTCTCCTGTTGCATACGTTGCAGTTTTTCGTGTTTGCCCTGTTAATATACACTGTCATGAAATCATGCAGCTAATACTCTGATCTAGACAAGAATGATTTATGTTCATGCATTAGCGTCGATTTCAAGATCAACCGCGCGTCACGCTAACCATGACAACGATTTTGTAGTTCGTACTCTCCAGAGCAAGATCCTTGTCATAGGCTAAGCGGAGATCTTGTACTCCTTGTACGTTACCGTAACGCAAAACACCATCTGTTGTAGCTCAAATAGCATAGCATAATAGAGAACGATGCACATTCTTTCATTGTGCGAAGCGAATGTGAGTAGAAATGAAACTTGGTAACTGTTTGAATTTGTATGCATCTTGGTGGCGCATTCCTGCCATTACTGTTTTATAAAACTTGTTCGTACTCGTCACCCTTCCCTCGTAATGCCTCTGTACAATACAACCGACACAGTGGAAATAAATGACCATTCGCGTTTCAGCTTAATATGAGTTGCAGTTTCTTCTAGTGGGAACTAAAGGACTACCATCTGAAGATGCGGTTTGGTTGGGTTGTGTGTGTACCTATTTTTCACGTAACCTGAGAAACATCTCTTGTAAACTTCTAAACGGCCACTTGTCCTCCTTGTTCAGATGCTCGGTACAAAGGGTACGAAAGTACAGGGAACTTAAGCCACTGCTATTACATGTTTTTTTGTTTCGCAGCGCTGCAACGTCGTACACTATGACGTATAACTTCATAGCCCAAAGATGGAACATTATCACATGCTAACGGCTACATGTACGGGATATGTGCGTCGTTGATGCAGGAGTGTGGAGATTGTGTAAGTTGTGTACGAAGAGAAGCGGCGTGTCTTAGGACTTCTCCATAGGGAACCCGCGCTGTCTGCAAGGGGCGCTCGATCCTGAATGACACGTAGCACCAGCTTGCTTTAAAATGCCTAATCACTTAGCATTACGGAGCAGACAACCGTTGGCGCATGGGTAGCGTGTTCAACGACCCGTCAGCTTTTTCTTGCGTTCATCGGGTTTCTATCTCAGCTTTACTGTTTCAAAGAGCAAAAGTTTTTCAAGACTGGTCTAAAAACGCGACTTGATCGCCGCAGTTGCGTGCCAACGGTGCCACCTTAGCACCGCGGGAACCCGTACTTGAAACCCATACTGTCATAGCACTGCAAGAATCATGCTACCGTTGATGCTGCACTAAAAGTTTTGATGTAAAATTCCTGCGTTAGCGTTTTTTCTTTTTGGCCCTGTTTGCCGGAGCACGGCGGAAACATTTGCACAGCAAACTTGGTGTACGTTGCTAAAGGAACGCCGTCAAGAAATCGCGGCTCGCGCTAATGCATGTGCCAACATTCGAGTGTAGTTCATAGCGCCATACATGCGCTACGCGCAGTAAACGCGTTACGTGTTCAACGCTAATTTTAGTACTTTCGAAAACATGCGGCAGTAGCTGAACCAGGCAAAAATGTGCCCATTTGGGTTGCACTTCGCACGTCAGAAAACGCATGTCTTCAATGTGAGGTTACAGAAAAGCAAACATATCTGGAGTCAAACGAATACCTGTACTCTCGCCTCAACCCATGCGCACTAGCTTACGACAGTGTACATTTGCCGTTACATGGGTTTCGTTGTGGCTTCCACTGTTCATGCCCTTAATATTAAAGTAGGTGTGAGTTCCGCAAGTGCATCATTGCATGCACCTATAAGGCTTGCTTTTTGGGCACTGCAAGCATGACGCCGCTGTCGTGATAAACGACAGCGATAAAGCCTTGTACCGTGAAAATATGCAGACGTGGAGAGGATATACTGACCATTTGCAGCAGAGTGGTCGTCCTGAGAACGTGCTCTCCATCTTTAAAGGAACCCGACCGCGGCGGCTGCGTTTTTATGGAGGAAAAACGCTAAGGCGCCCGTGTGCTGTGCGATGTCAGTGCACGTTAAAGATCCCCAGGTGGTCGAAATTATTCCGGAGCCCTCCACTACGGACCTATTCGTTCCTGTCTTCTTTCACTCCCTCCTTTATCCCTTCCCTTACGGCGCGGTTCAGGTGTCCAACGATATATGAGACAGATACTGCGCCATTTCCATTCCACCAAAAACCAATTATTTATTTATATATTTAAAGGAACACTGGGGACAACTCATGAATAAAAATTCATTATCTGGCTCTTAATTGGCATGTTAACGAAGTACTTTGGTTTGGGCTAGTTGGTTCATAGCTGTATTTGATGTCAGGATGGCGCGAAAGGATCAAGGACGAGAGAGGCACAAGAACACAACAGGACAGGCGCCAACTTGCAAAATGAGGTTTATTCGCCCAAACCCTTACATTTTATGAAGCACCCGAGCCGTATCACGGCAGCCTATCACACAAGAAAAAACTTGTCAACAACATCAGGAAGGCGCTACTTCTAACAGACCGGAAGATACATTCAGCACTACACATCTGATAATAGCAAACTCTTCGGACAAAGCCCCAAGATTATCTGAGCGCAAAACCAAATAGAAACGCAGTTCATCCTCATAACAAAGACGCACGCTTGGCCAAGGCAAACAGGGCGGAATCTCAAAATTCCTGCTCTAACACACCGTGTGACAATGAATGAATGACCAACAAAAAACTCCGAGGCAGTGCGTACCACTCTGCGTAACATTGTTCTTCTTGCCGCGTATAAGTTTTCACCAAGACAGGTGTACAGGCGCCAAATTTTTGTCCCCCGAGGGCGACGCCAATGAATCGTCCAGACAAACGCTTCATGGGGGGGGCTCGCCGCTGCGATTGCGCTGTGCTTCTCAGGTGACGGGCTCACATCTATTTCAATTTCATTAACCACGTCACGTGTTTCGGATGTTTGGAAGTGCTTTTGGTGTGCCCGACCGTGTTGACTTGCTGCTGGTTTCAAAGGGCCAATATTAGTGACAGCGGTGGAAAATGAAAGTGGGTGGCGAAAGTTGGGCGAATTCAACCAACGCAGCTAGCCGTGTTGGGTACGAAGAAATCTTGGGCAGTGCAGGACATCGATGTAGCTCCGAGCAATACAATCTTCGGCAAAAATTAGCTGTGGTTTAACTACGGTTGAACCTGTTTAGAGAGCGAAAGATTTGATGTATCGGGAAAATAGACGCGGCTTAGCGTCTGTGACGTTGAGTGCGTTCCGGACAACTGCCACCACCGGAGATCGTCGAAGCGACTGCGTCTTCATTCCCCTCCATGTCGCCACCGTCAGTGGCGAAAGCAGCCTCGGTAGGCGCCTTTTAAATGTACTGATTGTTGTCATGCTAAGTCATGTGACTTACATTGCGCTATGCCGCATATGACATCACCCGTTAACCCATCGTTATTTTTACATTTCGCCAAAATCTTTTTCGAGGTCAATCTGAAGGTAACATCATGTGTTTAGCACTTGTAGTAATCCGTTGCTATAGCAACATGTATATCAACTGATTATTTACGGCAATTAATGTGTCTAACTAGTGTTACTTCATTAGGCTAAACTTCCTCTCTCCAATGATGTATTACATGTGGACATTATTATGTTTACTACTAATTATGCGCATTACTATCCTATTACATCATCATGGTTAACCACACTAACTATATACGCCTGTATACTATCTTAGCCTACCCAGTGGAGCTACGCCGCGGCGAATCGCGGAGCTCTGCGTTGCGACCGCCTGTTTCTAGACGCAGATCAGGTTGCTAGGGACGCCTTTGCTAACCACCTGCTACTCCGCTAGAGGCTGCGGCAATACGCAAAGGATGATGATTATGGATTTTTATGGCGCAAGGGCAGCTATGGCCAAAGAGCGCCATGTCACAAGGTATTTTTTCTTTTTCTCAAGGTGGGGTCAGAGACCCATTTCCCAAGCATTTCACCCTAAATAAGCCGAGCACCAGACCAGAGGAAAGCTTGTACCCATTGTATCACCGGTGGGTACCCGGCGGCACTGGGGATCGAACCCCGCACCTCCCGCATACGAGGCGGATGCTCAACCACTTGGCCACCGCTGCGGTTAATACGCAAAGGAACTTTGGTTCGGACTAGTGTAGTAGAGCTTTTGCTCTGAAAGAGAGCTCTTTTGCGCCATCACACATGAGGCGAAAGGAGAAAAAAAAAACAAGAGATCATGTGTTTTGAAAGCAGTTGAGGGAGCCATTGTTGATTCACGATAGCAACGTCGGCATTCATGGTAGGGGTGGATGAATTAGACCAGATGATAGGATATTATAATGTTCTAATGCGTAGCGTCCGCTAATGCAATACCCACTTCTTTCATTGCATTCGCATTGCATGTATGTATGGTTTTATTTTATTCCCAACGTACCGTAAATTGCATCCCGAGATCCCAGATCTGGCAAAAAAAAAAAAACGCGCTCCATTTTATCCCCTAACTTGCAGGGAAGAATTGGTGCAACAGCTTTTCAATCTTGATGGTGCTAAACAATCTCGCACTGCCCAACCGCCCTCCGCACAACACCTGCTCCACGAGTGGCTAAAATTGAATGAACGTAAATATTGTAACATATATGCTACGAAGCGACGAAAATCCAAGTTAAAACAACTGTTTCCTGCAAGCAAATGTAAAGTGCATTCGCGTTTCAACGCTTCCCGGAACTGTTTTATTGAGTGGCACAAGAACCGTGAATAGACCTGAGCTGCAAACGCTGGTCCGACAAACCACTCATAAAAAAAACGTTATACATAAAACTGCCAATTTTTTTGCCTAAGAGTTAGAAACGAGGAATTCTAGCACAGTTTGTATATTCTGTATTTTTTTTACTTCCGTACTCAGCAATTTTCAGCTATCTATTATGTTATGAAGGGGAATTTTTATTTTGAGATTTTTTCTTAATATTGTGTATTTTGTTTAGGCATCTCGTTTTGTTTGGCGTAGAAGTGCAAATATTTCACGTAATAAAAATATATTTCCAAACGCCTATTCGAATTGATGATTTTTGGACTGTCCGAAAGAGAGTTCTTTTCAACCGAAAATCCTGGAACGCTTGGGTGTACCCAAGAACATTCAGCAGGATAGATGAAGATCGGTTGCCTTGTGAACGTTGCATTCAAGAGAGTTCTGGGAAATCGTAACCGCTGCACTGAAAAATGTTGTAGTGCTGTTGCGTTCTGTTTTATGGCGCGTAAGTGACCAATGCTATCATGCGCCAACCTCACAGTAGAATATACTGAAAAACGTCACCAACATTTGCGAAATCAAGTTTCGTTCTTGTAGTTCACACATGAATATGTTGAAATACTTGCTATATTTTTTCATAGATTTCACAATGTTTGTGTCTTCTGCACTCAGATAAATATTTCGTGTTGGCGGGCCTTTCCGTGCCTCTACCATACTATTAATTATTAATTGGTTTTGGGGGAAAGGAAATGGCGCAGTATCTGTCTCATATATCGTTGGACACCTGAACCGCGCCGTAAGGGAAGGGACAAGGGAGGAAGTGAAAGAAGAAGGGAAGAAGGAGGTGCCGTAGTGGAGGGCTCCGGAATAATTTCGACCACCTGGGGATCTTTAACGTGCATTGACATCGCACAGCACGCGGGCGCCTTAGCGTTTTTCCTCCATAAAAACGCAGCCTCCGCGGTCGGGTTCGAACCCGGGAACTCCGGATCAGTAGTCGAGTGTCCTAACCACTGAGCCACCGCGGCGGGGCGCCTCTACCATACCTACTCGAAAGAAAGGATATCAGACGCAGTCAAAACACGACATCCGAATCCGTACCTTTCTTCTGATCACGCAAACTCGAGAACCCACTGCGCTGGCGCAGAATAGTGGATTGAAGGATTTCGCAGCGCGTGATAGCATTCCCAGAACCAGTTTCCACAATTTTATTCCTGTCGCCTCAACATCGACATCACAGTGTAGTGGGATACAAACACGTGCCATGTTTTATCCGCAGCTATTTGCGCTCTTCCTTCCAGCCAAGTGCAGCCACAAGCAACATGCTGGCCGTTTACAGAGCGGAAATCCAGCTGGCGCTTCTGAGAAAGCTGCTTTCGCTTGCCAGCAGGAAAACAAGAGTGGAGCTGGGTGAGCTATTTCAACAGCTGGAGGTATTGACAGTCTTAGCAGCGAAATTCCGAAGCAGGATGGGGTGGGAGGAATGAGCGAAGGGAGAAAAGGGGGCTGACTCGGTAGACTACCTAGCGTTCCTCGCATATTGCCATAATGTACGTCGCCACATTAGGTTTATAATTTGAGATAACGAGTTAGCGATTACACCGGCAATTACCTTAAATGGCTCGGTTTGCATAACGTCAACAACAGGAACACTATTATCTTCACGAGAATAATGCCAATTCGCTTGCACTAAGAGAGTACAAGAATATGTAGCCCTTTGTAGGAAAGCGGAACAAGTGTTGTCCCACTTACTGCATGTGCCGGCAAATCAACAACGTTGCACCTGCGTGACATATTTTTGCGTGCTGAATACTGCCGCCCTTGAAACAACCCATTCAGCCTGTTTTTCTCTTTCGCTAATAGCCCTTCTTGGAATATTGTGCGTTTTTACAAGCGCGGGTGTACAGCTCGACGACACCCACGATGGCAGAAAAATTAGAACTTGAAAAATTGTTGAGCTTTTCAGCCTTCTGTATCAGTCAACTGCATCATAATACTTCTTGAAATAATTTTCTATTCTAATGCAAGTTTACAAATAAGGCAATAAGACGGAGGCATGGATACATGCCAAATTTGAGGTATTTTCTCGAGTTCACCGCTGCAAATCTGTGGCCTTTTATTCTATAAAACCAGTAGTAGGAATGGCTTGGAAGGGATGTATTGCAGTTTCTAGAGTCTTTATGAATGCGATTCCACTATAAGCAAAAATGGGAGACATGCAGATTGCTTCATCCTTGAAAAGGTTAATTTTTGTAACGACGCAAGTTTTGGGTAGCTTTAAAGGTATGCGCGGACGTTAGCTGTGAGTGTCAGAGCACCCGCGGCTAAAAAAGGGTAATTCATTATTTTGATTTCTAGGGCAGCTTCTTCATAAATTTCGTCGCTGATTCAGGCAGAAGGCTGAGCTCGTTTTCACCGGGTGCTGCTGACTGTCAATTTTTTTTTTCGCAACACAGCATTCGTACTCACTTTCCGACAGCACCCAATTTGTTTCCAGGTTATTTAAGTAAGCGAAAAATATTGTCACAAATGGATTGTAGAATACAGAGGCTAGGCACAGGCCGCGGCGATATTAATAATTTTAATTTTAAAATTTTTGTTTAATACTCCAAGGGAAAGCGATTTATTTAATGCGTTATCACTAGATGCCTCACTAGTGAAAAAGCCGTCTTGTCCGCGAGTGAAGCCGCTACCTGCCAGTTTCCACCTACTACGGTTGGCTCGTGGAGTGCGCTAGCATTGTGTGGTCATAGTTTTGCATTGTTTATTGTCCACCTGCCACCTACGTCACATTACCTTGTGACGTCATAAAAACCTACCAGCAGGTATACATATATGAAGGAAGCCTACAGTCACCTAAACCAAGGTGCATATGGGAAACTTTCCCGTATGCACCTTGGTTTTGGTGACTGATGCATATGTTTGTCAAACGAGCCCCTCATTTCATTTGGCTATATATATATATATATATATATATATATATATACTTATGAAGGGAGCCAACAGTCACCGATACCAAGGTGCATAGGGGAACGTTATTTTTTTCATGTGTTGTGCTTATCAGTGGGATATTATAGTACTTAGACTCATAAATCGCTTAAAAAAATTACTTATAAAGCAGCAGACAAAATAACCATGCTGCCGGTGGGATCTGAACCCATGACCTCCGAATATCGCGTCCGGTGCTCTACCAACTGAGCTACGGCGACGGCTGTCCAATCTGCTGCTCTCGTGGGTATTTATGTTTATTGGGTGTAAGCGACCCTTGAGAGCGTTTACCAGCGCCACCCTCGTCCATAGCGGCGGACGCAGCACGTCCTGTAATACCGCGAGCGTGACGTGGAACGTCATCTAACGGCGAGGGCGGAAACTGTGCGAGAGCCCTCGTATGCTACCTATGGCAACAAGACTGCCAGAACCGAGACCCTCGTCAAGCTATTAGCAGACAAGGTAAAGGAAATGAGGGGCCCGTTTGACAAACTTATGAAGCACGTCCTGTAATACCGCGAGCGTGACGTGGAACGTCTTCTAACGGCGAGGGCGGAAACATATATATATATATATATATATATATATATATATATATATATATATATATATATATATATATATATATATATATATATATATATATATATATATATATATATATATATATATATATATATATATATATATATATATATATATATATATATATATATATATATATATATATATATATATATCAGGAAAGAGTAAGGAACGTATCACTAGAGAAATCGCAGGATCTGAACAGATATGTAGTCTGGGAGCGGGCTGTGTCAGCACCGC